>NC_045698.1:24852795-25155825 GCF_009834535.1 Camelus ferus | reverse complement strand
GTAATTTGTGCCCTTCCTGTGTGTAACTTTGAATAATATTTGTGGGATGAATGAATGTCTTCTCTTAATGAAGTTATTTCAGAAAACAACAATGAATATAGGGCTTCATTAAATGCTACGTGAACCTTAAAACAGACAAAACATAAAAATTAATTTTTAAGTTTAAAAATTTTTTCCGTATCCCCTCACTTTCATTCCTTTTAACAGAAGACTGTATTTTAAACTTTTATTTATTCCATTTGCCTCACAAAATCATGGATGCAAGATTAAGAAAGAAATAAAGAGCAACCTTGTCAGCTCTCCTCTAGAATTTAGACTAGCCTCTTAATTAGATTCTTTATTTCCTCTCCCTCACTGCCTTCCCCCTCTAATCCGTTTACCACACAGCAGGCAAATTGATCTTAAAAAACAAAATGTGTATCAGAGTGAATCATGCCATCGCTTAAAGTCTCTTACTGGCTTCCCATTTTTCTTGGAATAAAAACAAAACTTCTCAGCACAACCTACAAGGCTTTGCAAAGCCCCAACTTCATCTTCAGCCTCATCTTGAACTTTTTACTTTGCAAAGTATCTTGTATGTAGTCCCCCTCAATACATATTTGTTGAATAAGTGGATTGATTAATGAATATATTAGAAAGAAGGATAAATTTTAAAATATATCATTTTAAGGTCTATGCTCTTATTTTCAAGTTTCCCTACTGGATCAAGTAAGAAAGCCGCCATTAGCACAATGGCTTGACAAATGTTTACTTCTGACTTTGTCTTTGGAGCCAAGAGACTGGCTTGGGAGACGGGGAGAAAATATAAATGGAAGAGGAGGTAAGGAGATTATCTGCTTTCTAAGTAATGAGCTGGGCATTGTGAGGGATAGAAGGTGGCTGCACCAAGACTAATATACCTTTAATCAGACAATGTATGCCTAGATCCTAGCACAGTGGCTGGCACAAAAAGATACTCAATAAATATTTGTTGAATTGATGAATAAAAATGGCTTTTCTACTTTACCATATGCCTTCCATAAAGTAAGCCTTTATGATTTCCTAATTAATACTGCCGTTGAAGATCACTTTTGCCCGTTTTTAGCTCCATGATTTAATAGAGGAAAAGTCAACATGTTATTTGCCTAGGGTTAGGTCAAGGTATACTATTTTAAGGATGACCATCCTAAGTCCAATTTAGAAGGGGTCTGTTTATTATTCCACTTCATAAGTAGTCCAGTGCACATTCACAAAGACTATTTCCTTTCAAAGCCATTCAAGATCTCATTTCTTAAATCTAATGTAATTGCTAGAAAAGGAGCTCGTTCTGAGAAAGAAAGAATTGAGCCACAGTTAAATATGGGTAGTAATGCCGATATGTTGAGCGTTTTCCTCTGTGGTTCACTTGGCTCCAAGGGCAGACAGCACAGTAAGCATTAGCATAAAAAAGTGAACAGTTTATCTCGCTGGATGGAAAGAAGGTATCCAAGTTCACAGGACCCCAGGAGCTTGGCAAAGGGTGGTCGGGCAGAGTTTTGACACTCTATTATGGGATAAGCTTGTAGGGAGCTGGAGAAGCCCTTTCTGGTATATAAGATGTAATTATCCAATAGTTCCTTGAAATTCTTCAGCTAGAGTTTTATTTATTCAGCCCAGCGATGGCAAATTACCTCAGCTTGTATGCCAGGACAATATATTGGTAATGGCTGCTGGAAACCTATAATGAGAACATCTCTGAGGTCATATCTGGGCTCGTCAAGAAAGTGTTGTCATAAGTTAGCAATGTCATAAATACAAAACAGAAACAGACTCATAGACACAGAATACAAACTTGTGGTTGCCAAGGGGGCGGGGGGTGGGAAGGGACAGACTGGGATTTCAAAATGTAGAATAGATAAACAAGATTATACTGTATAGCACAGGGAAATATATACAAGATCTTATGGTAGCTCACAGCAAGAAAAAAAATGTGACAATGTATATATGTATGTTCATGTATAACTGAAAAATTGGGCTCTACACTGGAATTTGACACAACATTGTAAAATGACTATAACTCAATAAAAAAAAGTTAGCAATGTCAGCTATGAGTTTTGGAATGGGGATTGCTGTTATGCCATATATATAATATCCTTTCTTAAAGGCTTTTTTTTTTGTCTTGTTAAGATTTAAGTAATTATATCTAAAAACCCATTTAATTTTCACATAAATTCTATAAAGTAAGTACTATTACAATCTTCATTTTTTTTTTGAATGAAGAAACTAAAGGTACAGATATATTGTTTCCCAAAGTAACTTGACAATTAGTGGTGGAACTTATATTTGAAAATGTGCCTCCCAAACGTAAGACAGGACACTAACAATCTCTTAGAAAAGAACATAGGCAAAACATTCTCTGACAGAAATCTTAGCAATGTTCTCCTAGGGCGGTCTATCCAGGCAATAGAAATAAAAGCAAAAATAAACAAATGGGACCTAATTAAACTTAGAAGCTTTGCACAGCAAAGGAAACCATAAGCAAAACAAAAAGACAACTTATGGAATGGGAGAAAGTATCTGCAAAAGGTGAGACTGACAAGGGTTTAATTTCCAGAATATATAAACAGCTCATACAACTTAATAATAAAAAAACAAACAACTCAATCTAAAATGGGCAGAAGACCTAAACAAGCAATTCTCCAATGAAGACATACAAATGGCTAATAGGCACATGAAAAAATGCTCACTAGCTCTAATTATCAGAGAAATGCAAATCAAAACTACAGTGAGGTACCACCTCACACCAGTCAGAATGGCCATCATTCAAAAGTCCTCAAACAATAAATGCTGGAGAGGCTGTGGAGAAAAGAGAACCCTCCTATACTGTTGGTGGGAATATAGTTTGGTGCAGCCATTAAGGAAAACAGTATGGAGATTCCTCAAAAGACTAAAAATAGACTTACCATATGATCCAGCAATCCTACTCCTGGGCATATATCCAGCGGGAATCTTAATTCAAAAAGATACATGCACCCCTATGTTAATAGCAGCACTATTTACAATAGCCAAGACATGGAAGCAACCTAAATGTCCATCAACAGATGACTGGATAAAGAAGTTTTGGTATATTTATACAATGGAATACTACTCGGCCATAAAAAATAATAAAATAATGCCATTTGCAGCAACATGGATAGCCCTGGAGAATGTCATTCTAAGTTAAGCAAGCCAGAAAGAGAAAGAAAAATACCATATGACATCACTTACATGTGGAATCTGAAAAAAAAAAAAAGACAAACGAACTTAGTTACAAAACAGAAACCAACTCAAAGACATAAAAAACAAACTTATGGTTACTCATGGGGGAAGGGGATGGGAAGGGATAAATTGGGAGAACGAGATTTGCAGATACTAACTAATATATATTAAATAATATATAAAATAGATAGATAATAAGTTCATATTGTATAGCACAAGAAACTATATTCAATATCTTGTAACTTATGGTGAAAAAGAATATGAAAATGAGTATATGTATGTTTATGTATGACTGAAGCATTATACTGTACATCAGAAATTGACACAATATTATAAACTGACTATACTTCAATAAAAAAAAATGTTTAAAAAAATACGCCTCCCTAACTCCAGAGCCCAAACTCTTAACAACCATAACATGGTCCCTAAGAATTCTGGAGTGCTGATATTTAAAGCTGTTACCACTCATTTATACCCTAGAGTGAATGAGTTTCTCTCTATTGTCTTACCTAAGATAGAAAAATATAGAAGATTAATAAGGTTGGCAGGGCTGAAGATGAACTGTCTACTTTACAACACTGTTTAAGATTAAATCATAGTCTAAATATTGAAAATATGACTTAGTATATGACTACTCTTGTCAAGGAAATACGAATTATTACTAGATCATTTTAAGGATAGAATGAAGTACATCTATATCTTTTATATTTTGAGGTCCAACTTCCAATAGAAGTACTATTCTCAGATGAGATTTTTTCATCCTTTGAAATTTTTCATTCTAAAAGTAAGGATGTTAATGACTATGTCATGATGAGTTTCTAAATGCAGGTAATTGTATTTTGTTTTCCTTAAACACTTAAAGCATGTTCTTTTAATGGGATGATCTCTCTGTTTATGGAAACATAATACTATCACTTCCCCAAGTATTTATTTCTGTAACTAACTGTTATAATCATGTGTAAATTTGTGATTTATAGCATTCATGTAAAACAGTTTGGATTTTACTCAAAGGCAGGGAAAAATACAAAACCAAAAAAACCTTCAGATATTTTTAGTTGGTGTTAGAAATGTCAGAGTAGTGTTAGAATTCTTGCATGTTCCTTTTCTTTTACAGAAAAATCTGTCATTGCGCAACCAATATTTGTTTTTGAAAAGAGAGAACAAACTTTTAAGGTAAGATGGAGCTACTTTTCTTTGATTTTTACTTTGACAAAGAAAATCGTATTTTGAGAAGCTAACTATCCCAAATGATATCACTGCTGTATGAATTCATCTTCTTGTTCTTCACTTAGCAGAGTAGCACCTCCACAATATTTACATAGTAGGGCAATTTGGTGAAGTGGGAAGCCAGAAGCTTTGTCTTGAATCTATGGATAATGTGCCATTTTTCTAGAATTATCTGTTTTTTTGGAGTGACTTGGAAAGGGGAGGAACTGAAAGAGTTTAGGAGTGCTAAGACTCACCATGGGTCCCTACCACTGGCCCAGCTTGAAACTGGATATAAAATAAGTTCTAAACTGCCTTATATGATTCAAAAGGGATTTTGAAGACCCTCTCTGCTTTTTCAGCATTGTACTAAAATCACTTGATTTGAAAGACAAATGATAATGTTAGTAGCATTTTAACTTTAGCTTAATTAGTATTTTCTTGTTATTCATTTTTGCTTATGAAGGTAATTTACCTTATTACCCATAAAATTAACTAAGGAAAAACTCAAACCCCAAGTTTATGTTGAAAAAGTAGATTCCTGGGCCCCACTCAGTTCAGCCACTTCAGAATCCTGGGAGTTAGTGCTTTAAAATCTTCATTTTCAACAAGCTCCCACAAGGGATTCTGCACTCGCTGAGCTATATAACCACTCTACTAGGCTTTGCTTTTTCTTGAATACATACCTAGTAAGTAAAGGTGAGTAGCTTTTCCTAGCCTAGTTGAACAGCTCTGGTTTCTGAGAATTCTCCTATAAAGTGACAGGGTGGAAATATGATGTGAAAACAGCAGACACTCAGCTCTCACTGGCAGCTTTGTTTCCTTCCAGAGACCTACAGAAGACACCCTGTATGAAGCAGCAGAGCCTGGTAATGATTTACATCCGGTATTTCAAAAGCAATCTTTACACCAAGAAATAAGCAGACACAAGCATTTTGCATGTGGCACAGACTATGTAAAACTTAATGGCTTTTCTTGCTTTCAAGCATGCACGTAGACTGGCTTTTGTCTTGAAAGATGACATGCAAGTCCCTGAGAACACTGATGTTAGCAACAGCTAAAATCCCATGATTCTCCATTGCCTGTCCCTCAACCTTCCAAAAATATTCTCTGTGTAATCTCAGAATTCATATGCATTTCTTGCCAAAGCCACTAGCTTCTAACTGTTTCAGAGTAGGATGATACGCCTATCAGTTTATAATCACCCAGTTATTAACCCCAGTAGTTAAAGTTGTGCTTCAGGTATTAACATGTTGTCAGATGAAGATATATCTAGACAAAAGGAAATTCTATTTCTCCTCCCATCTCATGGATTGAAGCTATTTTGTTATCACAATCAGTTTTACCCCTCACATTGAATTTCTTACAGAATGTAATGGGTTTTCAAGAAAGCGCATCCGGTCTTCATCTTTTACTTTGCATACTGCAGATTCTCAGACCCGAGGAGGTAGGTAGAGCCTTGACTGCTGAATGTTCCTTGTTACGTTTACTCTGAGTGTGCTGCTACTAAGAAGCTTTTGCAACAGGTAATGTTTAAAAAGCTACCCATTGGACAGTGTTTATAATATATTGCTATATGAAAACAGCAGTCTATAACGGATTGTATGGTGAGTTATTATTTAAAAATTCAATGTATCAACATTGGAAAAAAGGCTGACAGGACATAAGCCATGATGTTGGCAATGGTTATCTCAGATAATTGGATTACAAGTGAGTTGGTGCCCTGCCCTCCTCCTACCTTCGTATTTTGCTGTGTTCCCAAAGTTTCTGCCTTTAGCATGTATTAGCTTTACAGTTAGGGGAAATGGCTACTTCCTCCTAAGTAATATCGACTTAAATAAACAGATGTCTGCCTTTTAAAAAGATACTTTATTCTAAGAACTTTATCACATGTTTTGAATAAATCCGTAACTTAGTTTGCTTCTCTTCCACACTCAGAGCACTCTGGTGACTCCTTTGTGCCAGAGCACACTGCCCTCTGCCCTGTCATACAGCTATTCATGTGTATGACTGTCTCCTCCACGGAGGGTTCCCTGAGGTCATCTTCATGCCTGATAGTGTCTCACACATGTTGAACACTCAAATATGTACTGAATTGAATGGAAATTAATTTATAATCCTCACTTAGAGGTGCACTTTTTTTATCAGTAAAAAACCCAAAGATTTTTCTAAACTAGTGATAGAGAAAAATTTCCAAAACAGCAAAAATTTCCTAATTAAAAGAAAATCAAAACCCATTTTTCTCACTGACTTCAGTTTGCAATCTGCTTTTAGTGTCAGCCTTGTCCCAGAAGCGACTAAGATCATCACCCTTCACGGACCTCCCGACCTTCCCGCCTTCTGGGCCAGGTAATAAAGAACTTCCTAGAACCTCAAGCCTGACATTCTGACTTTTCAAACTCCATTCTCATTAATGATAAGCTTTCTTTTTCAGCTACTATAAAACGCTGACATTTTAGTGGCAAATAAAATAGGGGCCTTAGCAAACTATGCATGGAAGAATACCTTGTGAATTCCAGCCCTGTAAGTCCAGACAGTATATCTGTTTATTTTTGGTAGAAACTTGATGATTTTGTTTTTAAGATTTCATGTTTATCATAGCACTATTTTATATAAGGCAGCCCTATAAAGTAGGGCTTGCTTTATTTCCCTTATTATTGTTCCTCTATACAGTTTATACTATATGTAGTACTCAAAATATACAACTATGTTTTAGATTTCTATTCTAAAGTTTATACTTTAAATTTATATTCTAAAGTTTAGAATATGATTCATTTCGAATTTTTACTAATTAAAACATTGCTTCTTTTTATTTAAAGTTTGTAATGCTTTGCTAAGTAAAACTATTTTATCATAATAAAATATTTGAAATGGTTGGAACATTCTCTACATTAAAATTATGATTTGTATTCTTGTATGTTTTTGTTTCTACTGAACAACCAACTTGCCTTTTCCAAGTTACCACAAGAAATAGAATATACAAACTATTCATTTCCTTTTAACTGATTCTACCTAGGAACCACAGAGTTTTCAAACTAATGAATTTATACTCTTCTTAACAATTCTAAGCATGACTGAGCAATAATATGTCAGATACCTTTCAGATACAGAAGAGATACATTCTAGTTCGCTAAGCCCCATCCATATCTGACTGAAAAGTTACAGACGTTAAGAGGAATAAGGGTCCTAATCCCAGAGGATTTGTTTTATTGTATTTGTGCAAAAAGCAAAGAGATGGCTTTAAATTCTCTGTATAACTGCTTCAATTCATTTTCTAAACATCAGACACACACACAAAAGAATGAATAAAAGAATGTAGATGTTAGTAGGCACCATCCCATTTTATGTTGTGTAGAATGTTGCTGTACTGGAACAAAGACAAATAGTACAATTTTATACAGTCCATTCATTGTTAGTTTTCAATAATAAAATCATAGAAAGCATGTAACTGAACTTTGAATTACAGAAGTAATTCTATTCCCAACATTTATAATACAACACTTCAAAGAAGCAATTCTTATTCTTTCCTCATCTCCATTAATCCAATGCTCAAAGGCTGCTGTTTCTGCAGTTTGCAACCAAGAGATGATCTCTTTGAGATGTTTAGTACAGGCATACCTTATTTTATTAAGCTTCACAGATACTGTGTTCTTTTTACAAATTGAAAGTTTGTGGCAACCTTCAAGGCCTTAAGCAAGTCTACGGGAGCCATTTTTACAACAGCATTTGCTCACCTTGTGTCTCTGTGTCACACTGTGGTAGTTCTCACAATATTTCAGACTTTTTCATCATTATTATGTTAGTATATTTGTTATGGTGATCTGTGATCTTAGATGTTACTATCGTAATTGCTTTGAGGTGCTGCGAACCATGCCCATATAAGATGGCTAATTTAATCAGTAAATGTGGATGTTCTGACTGCTCCACCAACTGGCCTGTTCCCCCATCCTTCTTTCTCTTTTCAGGCCTCCCTAGTCCCTGAGACATAACAATGCTGAAATAAGGCTAATTAATAACCCTGCAATGGCATTTAAGTGTTCAAGTGAAAGGAAAAGTTGAATGTCTCCCACTTTAAAGCAAAAACTAGAAATCATTAAGCTTAGTGAGGAAGGTGTGTCTAAAGCCAAGAAAGGCCAAAAGCTAGGCCTCTTGCACCAAATGGTTACTTGGCGTCAGTGCTGCTGCACACTTAATAGTCTACAGTACGGCGTAAACGTCACGTTCATAAGCACTGGGAAACCAAAACAAAATTCATGTAACTTGCTTAATTGTGATATGTGCTTTATGGTGGTAGTCTGGAACCCAACTGGCAATATCTGTTTCATGCCTACAATTCTATTCTTGCAGCCAAGACCACAGTCTTAGCCCATCAATACACTTTATAGAAAAAGAGCCTAGCATAATGGCTATCTTTACTTCTCTCTTCTCCCGTCATTAAAGAGTGGGGAAGGGGCAGCATTTGCTAACAGTTTTATAACACTCTATAAGAAATATATACATGTGCACACAGATGGTTCATTACCAATTCAGATTTCATAATCTGTAGAATTTCTCTCAGTACTCAATTTCATTATTCTAAAGAAGACTGCCTATTCCATTAGTGACCTAATTTTCACTTATTTTTCTGAGTGTAAACAGACTGTGTAGCAAAACTCATCCTGTCATCACACTTTTTTAGCAAATCATCACTCGGCTGAGCACTGCCCACTACTGTTAGTGCTAACAGCGACATCTACTGGTGAGTTCAGTACAGGACTGTTAAAACTGTAGGAACTGAAACAAAATTAAAACTTTCTCAATTTCTTTTTACAGTGAAGAAAAATAATGTTTTTATGACATCAACTTTTGTGCAAAGGAATATTGATACAAACAGTGCAGAACAAGGTATACAGCTTCTCTTCATTACAAGTACCTTAAAATTTTGTTTTACCATCTGTATCTAAACCGTGTGTGTGTGTGTGTGTGTGTGTGTGTCTGTGTGTGTGTGTGTGTGTGTGTCTGTGTGTGTACTGCGGGTATGGAGGTAGGATTTAGTGACAAAACATGAAGAAACATATTTGGTGAGTCAAGTCCCATGGTCAAAACAAATAGTTATTGGGTAAAAGCTAGGCAGGAAGTAAGTAGGCAACTCACTGACTATTATGACTTTGATTAGTGAATATTAACTCCTCATTTAATCATGACTTTAGAAAATAAGCATTAAACTAGTAAGAAATAGAGAGGAAGAAGTATTTCACTAAGATATATTGACCCTTTAATTCTGTTCTTTTAAGGTCCCATGAAACATTCTGAACACGTTCTAAGACCTGCTATTTTACAGCCACCTCAAGCTCAAAGGTGTTTAAAAGTAAGAAAATCATTTGGATGCAATGTGTTGGAATCCTGCAATACTAAAGGAAAAGATGAAAATAAGATAAGGAAACCTCCTGTGGTAGGACTGACCTCAATTCCCCATCCTTCTTTTGGTACATTGCCCACATCCAGAATCAGGGGCTGCCTGAGTCTTGGTGTGTTGTTGGAACAGCCACTAGGCTGGAGAGACAGCTGGACAAGATAGTGAAAAGCCCTCAGTAACCTTATTAAATTTGTCCTCCTAAACTGGAGGGTTGTTCCTGGGAACAAGTCTTGTGGTCTCTCCCAAGCTGTGAAGCTGAGTCCTGTGTAGTGAGGGACCCTTGGGTCTTGTTCTGGTGCATTGACCCCCTGTAAAAATAGGGGAGCATTGAGGTGGGAGGGGCTGGGAGTCAGAAGTCAAAAAAAAGAAAGAGATTTCTTTGTATCCCCAACTGGTCGATATGCTGGTGTGGCTCTGCCAGTTTAGGTCACATCAGGGGTCCACTTCAGATCCATCTTCATGGATAACAAGAGCAAGGAACCACCTACACAGTGTAACTGGGAGGGCTTGGGAAACCTCTGGAGACAGAGGCAAATTCACTCTTCCAAATGAATCACTCATGGTGGGCCTTTCTAAGGAGATACTCATTTTGCTCAGGCCATGCAGATATGGGCTTGGTGATGTTCTGTTGCTACAGTTCTAGCTGTGTCTTCCAGAAGCAGGCACTTGAAAGGAAGGGAACACAAGATCAAAAGGTTGGAATCTGCAAGTTATTGCATCCATCATTTGTTCCAGCTAAATTACTGAGGGCTGATCAACCAGTTTTGTTTTGTTTTCCCAGACTGAGCATGAGAACAGTGACACACGGAAGTGTTAAAAACACAGTCATTTAATCAAGTCAGTGAAAAAAATCAAATTGGTATTAATCATACCTCTGCCACTATCTGTGTTTGTATTTTAAACAAAGCATCCAACCTTCTCCTTTTCCTCAGTGAAGTGAGGGAGTTGAACGTGGTTAGCGTTTGCCAATATTTTTATATTTCCAAATCTTTTTCTTTGTAAGACATGATTTCATGAAACCCATTAGGAATTTTAAAGGTCATTTCATCATTTATGTGTGATACCTAATGTGATTTTTAAGTAAAACATGTTTTAAATTTCAAACCAGTATATTATTAAACATTTTCATTTAAATATAATCTAATAATCATTACCATATTACATAATTTACCTATTTAAGAAGTGATGCATGTTGTTTATTCTAAAGTATCTAAGAAAAAGTATGATGTATTGATTAATTTCTAAATGTTTTATTTGATTTTGGAATGACATATTCTATAAATTATAAATTAGAATTTTTATTACACATTATGATACCAAAAGTTGATAAATATTTATTTTTTGGCATGATTGTTTTTGAAATCTTGCATTGTCTGTTTTTAAAATAAAATTTATTAATGTATTGCTTATATTTTCTTCCTAAATAATAAAGCATAAAAGAAATTTTCAGGTTACTGTTTACAAGCATTTCTTCTTGAATAACTTATTAAGGGCATGAGTAGAATTTATTTCTAATTAGTGGAAAGCCTAACTGGATATGCCATTATTGAATTTCCCCTGTTAACGAGGATTTTGGAAGATCTAAAGACATAGATGCTATGTCAGAATTTTGACAAAATGATGTAATCTATAGATCTAGTGAAAATTACCTCTAAGTGAATTTTATAGAGCCCATATTTTTATGTTCCTTATTAACTTGTACATCAAAATTTTCATCCATCCTGTCACTAATCAGTGGTTACTCACGTATAACTTAAATTATACATGCCTAATAAAAACTATTTTAGGCAACATAAGAGTAAAAAGCTACCATTTGGGCTGAGAGGTAAATCATTTAATTGACTGAGCCATAAGCATGTACTTTGATCTTTGCTAACCAAAGGCACATGCTCCCTTGACACATATTTCTCAGCTCTCAAATTGCTATAAAGAGAAAAATACTCAAAATTATTTTTATTGATTGATATAAAATTAAAATGGAAACAGACTTTAAAGATATGAAGTCCCTGCAACACCTCTGAAAATCCCTGGTGGAAGAAGAGATGTGTCCACAAAACACTGAGGACACTAGATCAGATGACTGATAGGGTTCTTTCCAGTTCTAAAATTGCTCGCTCCTTCATTTGTACATTAATGCAGGTAAAGTGCATATGCATATACACATCAGACAGAGTAACTCACTGATTAAGCTACCAGTGGGAAATCTCTAGAGGAAGAGATGGAGTTTTCTCCCACGTTGGGTGGCCATGATGGTGAAACTCTTAGGGTGTTTTCCAGGGATTAAATAGTCCTGAGAGATATATTTACTAATCTAGAAATGAGAATTAACTCTGCTTGGCTAAAAAGGTAAAAGTAACAAAAGGAGGTGGAATTTCTGACTATTAACCCAGCCTCTGGTGTCAGGGAGACCCAGGCTCGAATGTCAGCCCCCTTCCTGGTTGCCCAGGCCTGGCCCAGTTATTTAAGCTTGATAGATCAGTTCACTCACTTATAAAATGTACATAATAAAAATACAAAGTGTGTAGAATTGTTTTAAGGATTATATGAGATTATATACAATGTTTAGGGCAGTACTTGAACACAGTAAGTTTTCAATACATTTAACTATAACTATCGTTTCCTTGTCTGATGCTCCTATATATAGTAAGGCAATTAAAATGAACTTTTTGATGGACTTTTTTTTTCTTTCAGATTTCTGAGGGAAACTCTTATTTGCTAAGTGAGAATTTACCAAGTGCCAGAATTTCAGTCCAGCTATCTACTAACCAGAATGTTTTAGGTGCTACATCAGTGGGGTAAGTTACTGATGAGGAAACAGAAATGTTCTTTCATTCTTGCTTTCTTTTATCATCATAACCTCTTATGGAAAATAATTTTCTGACATTGTACAGATAAACTGCCAAGTTCTGTCTGAAGGGAGATTTTATAAAGAATACACATTTTAAATGCTTTTCAAAATGTTTCTAATATTTAAATACTATATTGATACTGGGTCATCTCTATTGTCTCATTGACTTGGGTAAGAATGTTACAAACAGGTACAGCTAAATTTTCACTATGGTTAGGCATTAATTATCTGTCTACTAGATTAGCCGTCCCCACTCTTCCCCTGGTATTCTTTCTTTCCCTTCTTTTTAATTATTTCTGGCATTATGACTTATTAACATAGGTTGGAGAGACAACAAAGAAAGCAGTAGAAATGTGCAAAATGAAAGTTAGTATTTACTAGTATCCCCTCTGATGAGGGCATGTTTGGTCTGAGAGAAGATTACAACTAGCTGTGGATATAGCTGGGCTCACGATTAGCGCCCATGCAGGTGCCTTAGCGCTTACCTCCTGTCCACGCTGGGGATGCTATGGGGATCCCAGAGCACATCTGCTGACAAATAGAGGGCTGCATGTCTTTGAGTTTCCCATTATGCAAAACACTTTCAACATTTAAAAAAAAAGTTTCTGGGAGGGAAAAACCAAATTAAACCACTGCACACTCAAGTGACTGGCAAGATAGACTGGCTTTGCTTTTCCCTGAGACTTTAGATCGCTAAAGCATTGGCCAACTGGGGAGGAGGAAAGTGGAGGCTGGAGGCTGGAGAGTCAATGCTGGAAAAGCAAAAAGATAAGGAAGGGTTGGGCAGCTCCCCTGGTTGATCACACAGTCAGTACAGTGATGGGCACAGGGCCTGTCTCGACTGGGTTTGGCCGGTGCTGTTAACAGCTGCCAAACATTTTGAATATCATCCCTGGAAGCACCTATCTCAGTTTTGCCTTCATTTCTCATTAACTTTAGATAAACGAAAGTTAGCAGATGTTTTTATGCTTTACATATGTCTAGTAAATCATCTGATTATTTCATGTGCTAAGGTTTAAAATGGCTTTATCCACTGTTACTATATTTAAAATAGCAAATGCTTATTTCTTTTCCTTAGATTTCAGCCAAATGAAGATAAGTATTCTTTTAAAAGCTGCAGTTCTGATTTCGTTTTTGGAGAAAACATGGTAGAAAGAGTTTTGGTAAGATTTTGGCACATGTTTCTATTACTATATAGGGAGCTGTCACTTCAAATTTCTCAAGGCAAATTAATTAGAACAATGTTAAATTGGAGCATACTTTTAAACTGCTGGGTTCAAAGGTACATTTTTTTAAAAATCTTAAACTGGAAAGATTCTCCTGGGAAGCAAATTCTAGTTAGAATAATAGACAAGAACTCACAGAGGAAAGGAATTGTGTAATTATAACATTATTAGTGATAAGAAATATTAAATAGTTCTTTGACTTACATTAAACCAAAGGTACCCAAGGAAATCCCAGAGTTATCTGCAATAATTAGATAAACCCAACTGGTCATGATATTTTAATACAGTTTTTCAATAGCATTTTTTCATAACAAGATGCATTTAAAATCATTTGCAAAATTTTTCTCATTAACCACAATCCTTCACTTCAAACTTTTACACTGAAAAGCATTATTACAAGTTTTTTTTTTGCTAGCTGTAAGAGGAAAATGATAGTATTTTACTTGCCTAGGGGAATGTATTTGCCAAGTGGAAACCCTGACCTAATATTACCATCAGCCTTAATTAACACTGAGCATCCTCCGGTGAGAGACAGTTGCTGCTCCGTTTTCCATAGGGTGTTTCTAAAACAGAGCATGACTGCAGTGGGGAATTATACAGCCAAGTGGAAGCCGTGGAGCAAGTGTACCCACGGTTTTATCTGCTCCACCACATCTTCATACTCCTTCTACTTTCACCCAGACCAGAATCTTGGCTGAGATAAGACAAAGAAGCTATCTTGCCGTAGGGCTATAAATTACATGAAGAATTAATTGCAAGGAGGATGTATAGGTTTTAAAATCTGTGCAAGGACTCAGAATAACAAAAGGACCAACTCATGAGGACTGTTTATTCCAAGATTTTAAGGGCTTCCACAAATCAGTCACTTTTAAGATCTAGCTTACTCTACAGCTGCCTCAGGCTTAATCCCAATTCCAAGAGAAGTTTCACAGCTTTTCAGTTTAGCGGCACCCTTCTGTCACTCCCAAGATGAAGGGCAGCTCCAGCGATCCTGTATAGCTGTTGACCTATACTTTTGGATTTGGATCAGAATGGACCAACTTCCAGAGTGAAGTTCCAGGCACTATATTTATGCACATTATTTATTTACGAATAAATAACCTTCCATATCATTTATTCCTACATTTCGCACTAGATTTGTCACAGCTTCTTAAGATGTCACAGACACAAATAAAATACTCTTCAAACCTCACAGGATCAACTTTAACATTAAACTCAATTTAACAAACATGTCTTGTGTGCTTGTGATATATAAAACACTGGCATTGGTCTCAAGTTTGGTAGCATATTACAATCATCTGGTAAGCCTTCAAAACTCTATTCTTAGGCCTGGTGATCTCCCTAAACCAACCAGGTCAGGATCTCTGTGGGTGAGGACAGGTGTGAGGTGATTTGAATGTACAGCCAGGATTGAAAACCACCTGGGTGAGTGGTTATGCAAATCTAACCCTGAGCCCTAGAGGTATTTATAGTCTAGAAAGGGGACAGAGAGAATTACCCACACAAATGAACTACGGTGGGGATTACAGATTTGCTGTGATGAGGTACCTGCATGCATTTCCTATAGGCACTTCAAGTTTGACTTACAAAGGAAACCGAGCTTCCTGTGTCTTTAAATTGATAACATCCCAGGATAGCAGGAGCTGTAAAGATCACCTGTGTTTGTCCTCTAGTTAACCCTGTAATCCTGTGGCCCTGTGATCTGGGGGCCAGGATGCCCTCTGATTTGTTTGCTGACCGTGTGCTTTTAGAGTGAGTCATTAAACTTTCCAAGCTTTAGTTTCTATTTTCTTAAAATGAAAATGACACCCATCTCTACCAATGTTAGCAGATTATCTGGATGCCAAGTAATGTGCAAGAATCTTGAATTCATATGGGAAAAGATATAAATCTCAGTTCTAAAGTATCATCCCCAATTCTCCCTGCTCTGCAGGGGCCTCATAAATGGCGTGGTGATCACTCATCTGTTTTCACGTGGGCCTTGATTACAACACATGTGCAAAGCCCAGGTATGCAGCCTTAAGAGTGATTGTTGGCAAAAACTGTCTTAGAGGAAAAGTTAGGATTCTTTCTGTAAAGATGATCTCTGAGACAACTAGTGAGTTCTCTGGACAACTTTTAAATTTTTAAATGAAATGGATAGAAAGAGTGGATTGTTGGGAATACTGGAATACCTTGAAAAGGTGACAAGAATTGCACCTCCTTCTAGGCATCAGGTTAGTCTGGTCGTAGCAGGGAACAGCTGCTACCTCCTTTTGGGTCTCTAAAAATTTTCCCATTGTCCCACCTGAAGTAGGCTGGTGGTAAATAGACTGTTTCCTGAGATCAGAACCAAGGTCTTCTAAGAATGGGGAGGAGTTCCCTGTGCTGTACAACAGGAGCCCGAAACAAAAATATAGCTGTTGGGTTTGTTGGCCGTGTTGAGACAGAACAAAAGTATCCCTTGGTTTACTGCAAATGTATGGGATAAAATTAAGTAACATATCTTTTTTTTTCCACCTAGGGTTCTCAAAAACTCACCCAGCCTCAACTTGAAAATGATTCATACATCAAGGAAAAACTATTCAAATTCACTCTAAAGTTTCCAATCAACTCTCCAAACTCAAGTAAGAATTATTTCATTTGTAAAACATTGGATTCAACTAGCGTATTTCCTGTTTTACCATGTCATTTGTTTAATATCCATAAAATATAAAAACAATATTCCAGTGTTTCAAAATGTTTTGGTGAAGATTAAAGCATATAAATATTGCTACATGATGTATAAGCTTTAAAATTTTTTGACTTAACAATATAGGGAATCATTAAAGAGATTTGCCTAAACTCAAGCAATTTGATTTTCTGGAAACACTCATTGTTATAAAAAGCTACTGAGAGATGTACGTTAACCAAGGCAAGAAAGAACTTTCACAGTAGACAAAATGGGGCCTTTTACGTGTTCTTTCCCCCTATTTTCTCTTAGGAACAGACGCTAATGAAAATATAACCCTAATTGAATCAGCTGCTGCTTTCTCTTCTAAACCATCAGCAAAATCTTTGCTGGAGAAAATTGATGTTATAACAGGGGAGGAAGCAGAACACAACGTGTTAAAGGTCTGTATATCGCGTACTGCTCTTTCTGATAGTACTTACATACCTGGAGTAAAGTTACCCTTAGCAGAGACATCTTTAAAAATAAAAGCAGAATACATGTAACTGAATCACTTTGTGGTACACCAGAAACTAACACAACATTGTAAATTGACTATAGTTCAATAAAAAAAAATGAAGGCAGAAGTATAGTTTTCATAAAGACTGAGCTGTTTGAATAAAAACGTTAGAGGCTTCCAAAAATTAAATCATATTTTGTTGTATTCTTACAACAATTTGTAATTTGTGGGAAAATGGGTTTCCGGGTTCACAACCATTCACATTAGTCCCTTAGGGAGAAGACAGCCAAGAACCCTGTCTTAAAATAACTTCAGGCCTATGTTTTATACTTTTCATGTCAGCTTTTAAAATCGGTGCTATTATCATATGATTTAAAATTCTATTTACACTGAAAGTTTTAAAATGCAGATAAGATGAATAGATTTCAGTTCAAGATAAATTTTGTAAATTTTCCTTTAAATGTTCTTTGAAATAAGTTTTGAATTTCACGTGAATCAAGACTTTGATGGATGTAGAATGTAATATCACACATAGGATTTGAGTGTTGAGCGGTATAGCTGTCAGTCTAGGCATATGAAATGTAATTACCACAACCTAATCATTTTCAACAAAGCACAGAGTTCCCTTAGGCCTCTTTCCATCCGCTTTTATCCCAAACTCTCTTCATTCCTATTTTCTTCCCCTGTGATCTACTGATAACATTTACTGTACAAGTGTGTCTCAAACATAACTCTCATATCAATTTAATCCCAGATTCACTGAAGTATCACTAAGGATGGGGCCCTGGCATGCTGTATTTGTAACAAGTCATCTAAGTGATTCTTGTACCCAATAGTATTTGAGAACCACTTGTAAGCATTAAATTATAGTACAATACTCTGTGGTATCATATTCTAGTTCTAATGCTGTATTCGTTGAAATTTTTAAAGTATACCAATAGTTCCATGATTCCTTTACTTTCAGATAAATTAAATTGCTCAAATAACATTGTTTATTTTAAAAGCTGCTATATATAGATACATATTGTTAAGTGAAAAATCAAGATGCAGGAAGTATGTATGGCATTCTACCATTTATAGAAAACAATGGGAGAAAATACATATATTTGCATGTATAGACATACAAATATCTCTAGAAAAATAAGCAAAACATTAGCAACAGTGATTACTCGTTGCAGGGGGTGAAAACTGGAAGATTGGGAACTAGAGTTGGTGGGGTATTTTTCACTTTGCATCTTTTTGTTTTTTAATGTTTGACCATTCAAAAATTGTCTGGTTTTAGAAGTTAGATAAATTTGTAAAGCTGGTTTAGAAATCATTAACAAAGGTTATTCTGATAAAATATCAGACAAATAAAAGTGTTATAACTGAGGAAAGAAATCATTTTGAAAAATTTCTATATTTTGACATTTAAAAAAATTGTCCTTTAGATCAACTGCAAGCTTTTTATATTCAACAAAACAGCACAGTCCTGGATTGAAAGGGGCAGAGGAGCTTTGAGACTGAATGACGCAACAAGCAGTGATGGTGGAACATTCCAGTCAAGACTAAGTAAGGAATTATTTCGTAAAGCAAGTCACTATTTCTTAGGGAAATTTTTCCAATATAGGAACACATCATGTTCTGGAGATGTGTTGTAAGTCAGTAAATTAGACTGCTGAAAACAATATTGTTTCCAATGTACTATTGGAGCTTCCTGCTTAAAGTCGGCTCTGAGGTCAGACTACACAGGTTCCAGTTCTGGCTCCATCACTAACTGATAACCTTGGACAAGTTACTTAACCTCCCTCTGCCCTAGTTGCATCAGTTTAAAATGAAGATAACAGTAGCCCATGACCTAGTTTTGTGAGAATTCAGTGAGATAATGCATGTAAATCACTTATGACAGAGCCCAGCACACACCTAAATAGTAATCTCATTATTATTTAAAGGAATAGGATGACTTTTTTTTTAAATTCAATAGTTTTTCTAAAAGAGAATATTTGCCCTATAATTTATTCCTAGCATTCTAAACATGGTGTGTGGGTTGGAATGAAGGGTCAGTTTCCAAGTAAATAAAGATGTGTGGTTACTGAATCCTGCAGGCAGAGTGAGTGTTGGTCAGAATGTGGTCAAACAGAAAGACTGAGGAGGATTTTGGCATCCAAAAGACACACTGGGCATTGCTCAGAGGCCCAGACTGAAAGAAAGCACAGGCAGAGCTATTGGCAGGCTGGGTTTACTGGTCAATATTTGGTGGGCAAAGATTGTGGAGGAGACCACAGGTAGACGCTGGTAAATGGATATGTGTAAAGTTTCAGGTATAAAGATCAAAAGAGTAAGGAATAGATTTCAGACTAAGAGAGTAGGAACAGTGTCCTTCAGTTCTGTAACTGGCAAACAGGTTTCCAAATAATCCAACCAAAGCAGGTACTACTTGTCTTCTACAATGTTTTCTACAATGGTTTAATTTTACTCCTTCCACTACCTGCCAAAAACCCAACAAAACGTTTCTTTTAATTTTGTAGGTAATACACATTCATTACAGAAGACAGAGAACACGGATAAACAAAAAGAAAAAAATTAAATTATTCATAGGCTTATCTTCCTGTAGTAGCTAGCCTCTATCAATAAAATATATTTTTCTGGACTTTATATACCATAAATGTATAAAATATATTGAAACATTTGTGATTCATAGTGTTTATATTGCTTTGTAACTTGATTTTTTTCTTTTACATAGTATACCATGGTCACCTTTCTATATCATTAATTATCTTTCTTCAGTATCCTAAATGGGTTCATAATATCTTCAATAGCTGTACCATCATTTATTTAACTAATTCCATTTTTTAAATGCTTAAAGTTTTTGTTTCAGTTTTCTCCATTGTAAACAACTCTTGGATAAATATTCTTCAGACCACCAGGTCCTTAAAAGAGTTCTAAAATTATAACCATTTTTAATATTATAGTTTAAAAAAATGTAATTCCAGTATTTAAGCTAAAAAAAGTCTTCCAACATAATAAAGCCCAATTTGAAAGCCAAGTTATAATCTAGTCAAATTGCAATTTAATAGTGAAGACAGAGTCTGAAAAACAACTACAAGATTTATTTACTTTCAAAAAATGGCAAAGTCTTCTGGAAGACTAAGGAATCAACTGTTCTGAAGTCTGATAAATTCACCTTCTTATTTCAGTTATGCGCAACCAAGGCAGCCTCAGGCTGATTCTCAATAGCAAACTCTGGGCTCAAATGGAGATTCAAAGAGCAAACCACAAAAATTTACGAATAACAGCTACTGATTTAGAAGATTATAACATCAAAGTGTTTTTAATTCAGGTAAGTGACAAATTTCAATGGTAGAGTATCACCCTACTATATTTATAGATCTCTGAAATTACTAATTTTTTTTTCATTTTATTATAATAACCTGTACCATTGGCAAAAAATCAACCATTTATTACGGTTGTTTGCAGTCTAATGTAAGACCTAAATTTTTTATGAAATTTAGAGATTAACACCAATTTAGAGTAGTCAGTTGACACCATCCCTGGACATTTGTACTGGCATATGCCATCAAACCTCCACACCTCACTATTAAAATTATGTCAACAATCTTACTGAGTTATCAAAGAGGCTATTGTCAGGATTGGCTCCTAGGAGGCCAGGGGAATCCACAGTCTGATGCTTATACTGCATGCTGAAATGGAGGCTTCAAGATTACTGGAAAGGACCCAGTGAGAAATAGAGAAACACAGGGCTAGCAAGTTGAAACAACCAGTCCAACAGCAATTTCCAATTCTGGACATGAGTCAGTCTCCAAGGTAACAGAATGGGAACATAGCTGTAGCTGTTCCTGGCAGCAGGAATGCTTGACCTCAAATACAAGATCCAGGCAAAAGAGATAGAGCTGGCAGTAATCAGGCCAGAATAAAAGGCTGGATTTCCCCCTTAGGCTGAGACCCAGAAGAATGGAGAAGACTGAGTATCCAAGTGACTCAGGCAGAAGATGACAATGCAAGTAAATTGGCTTCCAAATAGCAATGAAAAAAAAAAAAAAGTTGGCAAGTGCCCACTGATGAAACACCAATGGTTTTATTAACTACTAGTAAGTGCACTGTTAGGTTTAAGTGATGTTGAGTATTAAGATGTTAGAGTAAGACACCCAAACTCTGTTTACCATTTCGGGAGGTAATACTGGATACTCTGCTAGGCCAGAGCCCCCCGGCTTTGAGTGGGTAAAGGAGCCTGCCTGACACTGACAGTGAGACTATGATTAGATTAGATTAGATTTAACTACCATTAGATTCTGCTGCTTGATATTGGCCCACATGGACTTTTTAAATTGTCGGATAATTTTTAGAGATTAGCAAATGAAATACAATAAAAATCACCCAAAATTCCACTCCCAGAGATGGTCACTAGTAACATTTTGGTCTTAACTATATTTTAGTATATATATATGGATGTGTGGGTACGTGTATACATATGTACCATACTGTACATATTGTATGACCATCAGGCAAATTATTTAGCCTTCTTCAACCTGATTTTACTCATCTGCCAAAGGAAGACAATAATAATACACTTTATAAAGTGGTTAAGATTAGATAGCTAGTATTTGATTGTGAAATACACTTTAACCTTTTCACTTATCAATGAAAATGAGTGTTTTCCTTTATTAAACAGTAGTTCATTCTTCAAGAATTATTTCATAGGTGAAAATAATTCTATTATGTACCATAATTTATTCCACCAATCCCATTTTGCTAAATACTTAGGTAGTTTACTGTGTTTATTATTCCAAATTCTACAAGGCAGTTGCAAGAAATTCTCTATGTACATACATTAATTCTCTTGGGAAAAGATTTTGACTTGTTTTGACAAATTTCTCTCCAGAAAAACTGAACCAATTTTCATTTTCACCAGCATTTTCTTATGGTACTTCTTGGAATTTTTTTTTTAAATACTGCAAATTTATTGTTCAAAAAATATATCACTGCTTTTACTTTTAACTTCTTGTTCTGAATTTCTTGAATGAAAACATCTGAGTGCATTTGGCAAAAGGAAATACATACTAGTGTAAAGCATATTTAAAATTTAATGTAAGAAAGTCAAAATAGCAGAACAGTATCTGTATTTCAATTACAACACTCTTTCAATATTTGTTATTAAATAACTTACTGAAGAAAAATTACACCTTTACACATGATGTAAAAAGTTAAATTGGTCAAAAATCAACAAATATTTACTCAACACCTATTATGTAATATCTAATATAATATGAAAAACAAAAATATTTAATATATAGTTTTTTTCCCTAAAAATAATTAAGGCAACTTAAGAACATGCAAACAAAAAAACATATTTTAAGACCCTCTCCCAAAATGTTGGCATTGTAGTTGGTTCAATTCTCAGTTCTTGGCTTTGAAAGACTCAATAGCTCTCTGAAGGATTAGCAAAGAGAAAAAATTTTCCCCAGATTTCCTTTGAAACTGTGAAAAGATACAAAAATGTAAACCACTGATATGTTACCTTAAAGAGCACTGACTTTGACGACAAAAACCAAGTCCCAGCCAATTCGCCAACCAGCTGTGTACACTCAGACAGGTCGTGCCTTTCGGAGCCATAATTTTCTCATCTGTAAAGGGAAGAGGAAACAAGTACCTGTACTATGTGCTTTTACTACCACAAATGAAATAATTAATCTTGGTTTTATTATAAGGATTGAATAAATTAAAGAACATAACAACAGCAAATGTTATTGTTACCATCAGTTTTTATATTGATAGCAACTCTGAAAATAGAAAAATACTGAGAGCAAGGACTTCTGATGTGCTTATGGTACAATATCACAGACTATTTGAACGAGCTCTGCTTTTCTACAGAGCTGTGCAGCTTGCCAGGGATGTCTAAGCAAGTGATGTAAAGGAAATGAAAACTTTCCCCCCCTCTAACCCTACAATTTTCTACAGTGTAAAACAGTGGAGGAAGGATGGTCTTAACAAACTTAAATTCATATAGAAATTTTAAATCACAAAATTTCATTTTCTCCATTTAAAATGCACACATTGGGACCTCATAAAATTACCTGCTTTAGGATTCAATTTGGTTCAAGATAAACTGGCTCTTTGCCCTTTTAGTTTTTATGGTTATTTACATTTCAGATTTACGCCACATAATCCCTTCCTTATTAATAGTAAAAGATTACAAATCTATAAAATGTGGCTGTTATTAAGTTACTTATTTTCTTAACAACTTAATTTTCCTCTTGCAGGCCAGTGTCAAAGATACAGGATGTCTGTATACAGCAATACATCATCGTCTTGTTGCACTTCGAAGCTTCGACAAGCAGCAAGATGTAAATCAAGCTGAAAGCCAGCCAGAAACAGTCCTCCAGCAATTTAACTGTGATAGCTGTGATGAGGATGAGGATGAGGATGATTTCATCCAAGTCACTAAAACTAGATCAGGTAAAGAACTTTTCTTTTGTCAGTTCAGAGGTTTAAGAAAGAAATCTTATTCACAACCCTACCTATGAAATAGACATTTAAAAAGTGAAACTTATCTTTTCAAAGTGGGCTGGGGTTAGAGCCCTCGATATTTGGATCTGAGAGGTGGGTTTGAAAATCACTGCCTTCTTCATGTGGCCTTCATTAGAATTTTACCGAAAGTCAGCCTCATTGCTGTATCTGCACATCATTTGCATATTCATTTCATAAACGACCGTATTTACAATGTAAAGTATTAATTGCTACACTGAAATTAACCATTTATTCATATTTCTCTTCACTTCTCCCCGTTCTCCTATCATTGGCCATAGTAGGAGAAATGATAGATACTCATAATAGAACCAGCAGGCAAATCTGGCTTGAAATATTGAAAAATCCTGTTTATTCCCTTTTTTGGAATTTGACTGCTTTATTTTCAAAGACCTTCTTTGCCTAGGGCGAAGTGCTATTTGTTTCATTAAGTCAGGATTCATGAATTGAGCAAGGCTGCAAGGGAACCACCATTTAACGGATTTTAGGTTTTAGTGCTTGTCCTGATGAGTGAATTTAAAACTTAAATTCATCATTATTTTTGGAGAAAAACATTGTCAAGGAAATAATCAGCCCAATTTGTTATATAGATGTAGCTTTTCCAATAAAGTCATCCAAGTATTTTCAGTCTTAACAGTTTTATTTAGCCCTGAATTCTGCTCTACCGAGGACTGACAATGGACTTACAAAAATAGTTACCAGGCATTTTCCCAATTTTTAACCATTTTAAATCTTACAGCTATTTTAATCATACATAATTTAAGAATCTACCAAAGAACATGTGCCGAACTTGATGAAACAGCTTCCTTGGCCTAATACTAAAAACGTAACCAAGAGGAAAAATGCACAAAACTTGCACAGCAGGACCATAAATTGCTAGACTCAGTGAGACAGAGAACTAAGTGAATACGGTCTTTCTTGTTGTTCATAAACAAACGGCTTAGTATTTTTTGAAATGTATGAAATGAATAAAAAATTCTTTTATACTATTATAAAGTTTATATTGTCAACAATAAAATGGGGTGTTTAGAAAATGAGTTGGTATCCATTAAAAATGTTAACTTCCAATAAGGATTAAATGGCAAAATTATTTCATCAACAAATGACACATGGTTATGAATAGAATGCATATTATACCATATTCCACTTTAAGAAAGAGGATGATATGCAGCTATCTTCATATAAAATGGGAAACAATGGAAATGAGACAACGTAAATGTCCATCATATAAACCCCCTTTCCCTGCTACCTCTTCCCCTTTCCACTGGGC
Source organism: Camelus ferus (assembly GCF_009834535.1). Taxonomy (NCBI): domain Eukaryota; kingdom Metazoa; phylum Chordata; class Mammalia; order Artiodactyla; family Camelidae; genus Camelus; species Camelus ferus. The sequence continues at coordinate 25,130,993 of NC_045698.1, read as the reverse complement.
ACCTCCTCCAGGAGGGGTTGTATACAAATGTTAAATGTTAGGGAAGCAATCAAATGTCTGATTTTTTAAACTTGTTGCCCATGAATCAAGGAAAGTTTTAATTATCTGTCACATTTAAAACTAGTAACATTTCCAAATGTTACTTATAAAAATGCAGGATTCTATATATTTTATCTCCTCACCAGTAGGCATATTTGAGAGTATTCATGTTCAATTGAATTATATATTAAACTAACCAACTCTGAAAAAAATACAAGTTATATTTTAACATTTTACCCCATTTTAATGTTTCTGATGTTACAATCTACATCTTTAACCATGCATTTTACCATTAATAAATTATTGTAGTTACAGTAATTTTGAAAAAAATTAAACTGAATATAATATTGTATAATAAATTATTTTAAATTTACATCACAGATTCTTCCAGGTGGACCCACAGACAGTCAGTTGCCTGTTCATGAGCGCTACCTACTATAAATATGACAACATCTACAAAAAGAAAGAACTGAAAAAACTAAGCCATCCTAACTAAATGAGAAGATCCTATTCATTCCTTGAGTAGTTTTTATAGAAAAGGTCAAGAAATATAATTTGTTGCAATTAAAGGGTTTCTCTTATGTAGTCTTATCATTCTAAGGTTTTATATTTTGATTATTGTGGAGAAAATGACAGAATTTAAGAAATACATGTCCTTTAGAAGTTTAAAATTTATCATTTTTGAAGAAGTTAATTTAGAATAGGATTTGGAATTAATTTGGACTGTTCATCACATTGATGAATACTATAGTTGAAATTACAAATTGCTTGGATTTGATAAATAACTAAAATATTTATTTTTTTCAGTCATACATTGTCTAGCCATAAAACAATTCTTTTACAAAATTTCCAGAGTCATTTCTTTGAAAAACATTATAACTGCATGATAACATTTCATTAAATCATCTTTTTCTTCTGGGAAATGCATATTTTCATTTAGCCTTTGGAGTTCCTAATTCTGTAAGATTATATATTCATGGTATGAATTCCTTTAAAGGCGCACTTGTATCTATTGCACCTTATATGTGCTTGACTCACAGTCAGCATCCAAAAGTTGCTGAAGGAATGAACAAAACCTATGTATCAAAACAGTAAGTATGCAAAAAATGAAATATGTTAACTTGTTGTTCGCTTTATTTATGTAATTAAATTGTCATTAATATTCTAGTATGTGTGGCAAGTTCTCTGGTGTCTCTTCTTATAAGGGCATTAATCCTATTAGGCCAGGGCCCTACTCTCACAACCTCATCTAACCCTAAGTACCTCTCAAAGCCCCATCTCCAAATATCATCACATCGTGGGGTAGGCTTCAACATGTGAATTTTGTGAGAACACACACATTCAGTCCGTAATAAGGGAATAAGATTCACAATTACAAAATGATTTCTGAAAATGTTTTGGACAACGACAATATATTTGGAATACTAGTATAGCTTAATTTCTACTTTGAAGAACAATATTCACTTGGAAGTATACATGTGACCATACTTAAAAAAAGGTTACATTATTATAGTACCATTTATAGTAGTAAAAGCAATTACATATATGTATTTATTGTCAAACGTGAGCTAATGCTTAAAAGTTTAACATATGGTGACAATGAATATATATATGTTCATGTATAACTGAAAAATTGTGCTCTACACTGGAATTTGACACAACATTGTAAAATGGTTATAAATCAATAAAGAACGTTAAAAAAAAGTTTAGCATATGAAAGTTGAATTACTCTTTTAGACTATAATTTAGCTAGTATGTTATAATTGTTCAAAGTTTTGCTCTTTCCCTATAATTCAGTAACTAAAACTTAGTAAAATTTCACTACTAAGAGTAGCTAACTTCCATTTATTCTTCCAGTGACTATAGAATAGATATAGTAAATAAAATCCTTTACTTCTAAATTAAGCAATGACTCAGGAGATGGGAAGAAAAGTTAATGTGAGAGAGGAAGAGAGAAAAGATCAAGAGAAAAAAATACAGTAAAGAAAAGCTCTAACATGAAAGGAAGACTACAAAGGATGGAAAAACAGAAGTTTTAAGTTTTTTTTATTTTTAATTGTAAACGAGTGGCTGATGCAGAACAAACTCAGAAAAATTTTCATTAGAAGTATAGTATAAACAGGGAGACATCTGGAGAAGATATTAAAGAATTGGTTCTCTTACAAGCTTGTAGCTGATATGGGAACATTGGGATTATGCTAAATTGTTAAACTCAAGCAGAAAAACAGAGATTTTCTTTATTTTCTTGACATGTTTATTCCTGGCCTCTTTTTATGGCAGAGATGAATTTTCTCAATGCCTCAAACATTTTAATATAACTTGAATTTATTCTTTTCATCTGTGATTTTCTTTGTACTCCTCTGCATATACAAGACAAAAAAAAATTATGACTACCTGAATTTCTGATCTATGTAGAATTGCCAGGGCAATAGAACCAAAAATAGCGTTAGAATATCAGGAAGGCAGAGAGAGAAAGAGTGAAAATTTGGGGATTATGACATGGCTACTAACAGCAAAAACATATTTAGCTTAGGACTTTCAATCCATTTCCTGCCCACTCTACTATTCCTTCTTATAATCTTTATGCAAATATTTAGTAATATTTTGGGGGGCTAATATAAATATAAACATCTTAGTTTCTTCTTATTCTATATCTTCATCTAGCCTTCTCCTTTTTGGTTTTTTAATATCCTTTGTCCCCCTCCCCCCCACCTCTTAATGTAAAGAGATCCATCATACAATGATATTCATTTTCATAAGTTATTAGGTAGGTGATTTCAAAGCATACATCTTCTTCCATAGGCGCTACTTTTATTAAAATTTACTTAGATAAATAGTCCCCCAATATACTAACTGTGTATTTAACATGATATCCTGTTACATTTTAGGATAATCTAAACATTCTTTTCTATTAACAGGACTTTTATATCCAGTTACTCAGCTTAATTACAAACTAACAAAATGTTCTCTCTTAAAATATTATTTTACACCCATTACTGCCAAAGCCAGGAACCCTTAGTTGTCAGGGACTAATATCCTACACAGGCCTTAGATTATGTGGATGTCATTTAAAAAAAAAAGCCAGGGTTGGGGATGTTTATCTTTCACAGAGTCAGAAAGTAAATGAAGTAAACTAGAGGGCATTCTAGGGATTGGGAAGGATAAATCTTAACCTTGTAAATCTTCAAGTTGTGAATATCACACTGAGAAATAATTTTTCCCATAAAATGTTGAGAACATTTTAAGCTTGCTTGAGACATGGTACCCAGGTGGCTGGGTATGCTTATACACTAGAAAAGCACACCAGCCTTGTTATAGATACAGTTCAAGTTTGAAACTCAAGTAATATTACAGATTATGTTAGTTGTCTGAGGGTAGTTGAAACTGATATTAAATCTGTGAATGCCAGCACTTTGGTTTGTTTGTTTTGCAATGGCACACTATACCCACAGTTCTGGGTAATTTTTGACATCAGACTTGGAACAGACAAATTTGAATACATGAACACACTGGAAATTTCTAAGATGATATTTGTAAACCATGGCATTGGAGGAGTTATTGAAGTAACTGGCAAATGTTTAGCCTAACAAAGACTTGATGATGTAACAGCTTTCAAACAATTAGAGGATTATCGACATTTTAAAATTTCTGCCAATTTTGTGTATATAAAAGACTATTTCACTATTACCTTTTTCTGATTTCTCATAAGGTTGAGTCTTTCAGATATTTGAAAGTGATTGCATTTCTTCTAAGAAATTTCTTTTCACAATCTTTGCAAAGCTAACTGTATTGTTTTTCCCCTTTAGTGGCTTCCTAGGATAGGCAGGGTAAAAGCCAAATTCCTAAGCATGGCTGTGACACTCTCCATGTCTTTCCCCAGTCTACCTCTCTAGCTTCACCTCCCACTGTTGCCTTCCTCCCTCTAAATGCTCTAGGAATTCAGAACTGCTATTTTGTTGCTCCATATCTTTGCTCACACTGTTTGCTCTGTGGAATTCCTTGCTTATTCCTGCTGATTCTGGCGAATACCTAATTCAATCTTTAAGGCTTAGTTTAAGACACTTCCAAAAAGTTTTCCCTAACTCCTCTTAGGCTGAGTTAAGACCTGTTCCTCCAAATTCCTGTAACACCCTGTATATAATTTTACCACTGCACAGACTTTATGTTCTTTGAGAGAGACTACCTTTTATTTATCCATTTTATCTCCAGCACTTAGCAGGGTGTCTGGCCCATAGCAAGCAATCTCATAATTTGATCTCCGCAGACTTGTGTTGTACATATAAGACTCAAAGGATGTTATCCAACGGGAAGCTAGAAATAAGGTTGTGAAACACCTGAGACAATCTGGGCTAAAGATAGTTGGAGTAGCTGAAGTCATGGGAAAGGGAAAGGGTTAATATTTGCCAAGTGTATACTTTGTAGTGGGCACGCGGCTAGGCATTTGTACATATAGTTACAACTTTACAAGGTAGCTATTACATTTTGTAAATGAAGTAGGCTCAGAAAAGTTAAGGTACTAGTCCAAGGTTTACAAAGGCAATAAATAGTAAAGCTGGGATTTGAAACAAGGTCTTTTTAAATCCCCAACCCAAGCTCCTTTCGTTACACAAGAGTAGATAAACTCAGGCAGGGGAATGGAGAGAGAGAGAAGGGAAGGCAAAGCAAGGCAAGGGAAGGATAGATCCTGAAGATAAGCTTAGGAAGAAGGAAACAGAAAAGGTACAGAGAGATGGGAGGGACACTATTAGGGACTGGTGTGTTGTGAGCCAGAGTAAAAAATTTCAAAAGGAAATGATAACCATTTCAAATGCTGCAGAAAGACCAAGTCATTGAAGGGCTGAAAAATATCTTCTGAGTTTACAATCAGCTCTTTGGTCATCTTGGAAATAGCCCTAATTAGTAAAGTGGTGGGGAGAAACTAGATGACAACAGGTTGATGAATGAACGGGAAGCAGGGATGTGACAATGATGAACAACTACTCTTTCAAGAATCCTAGCTATAAACAGAAGACAAGCAATATATAAAAAGCTGAGGCTTTTTTTTTTTAAATTAAAGATGTCATAGACATCAGCATGTTTAATAGTGAAGAGGAAAAGTCCAACAGAGAGGGAGAATTAAAGGTGTATCCAAAGGGAAAACTTGATGGAATAATAGTTTGGAAGGAGACAGATAAGACCCAAAAATAACAATGGACAAAGTCATATTCCAAATGAGATGTTAATGTAGTTTGTAGCGGAAATGGGGGGAGATCCAAAAATTTGAGTTCTTTCCTGTGAAATAGGAAGAAAAGGGGTCTGAGATTTTTGCATATGTGTGACAAAACTGAAAGACTGATCCAAAACAGGTTTTCTAGATTCTTTTTTTTTTTTTGTCAAATCGATCAACTGACACTCTCCTAGTCACCCAAACTTCAAACCTCAGTGTCATCTGTGACTGCTCCCTTTTCTTCCTTTCTAATATCTAACAAATTATAAAGTGTTGAAATAGTAAGAACAGAAAAGACCCTGTGGATGATGAAAGTTATAAGTGAGTAACTTACATCTCACAGAAGTTGGGGATGTGCTTAAGGGTCCACTACAAGTTGCTATTAGTAGCTGCTGTGAGGCAAAGTTCCTGTCCAGAAGGGATCAGTGACCTTCTAAAAGCAGACATCTATCAGACTCCACTGTGTATTTTCCAGTCTAATATACTATCTGGGACACAGTAGGGACTCAAAATATTCAGTGAACTCATGAGTGAATGCTGGTGGTGGTGGCCTGCTGAAAAGTAAAAGTGACAGATTTGGAATCAATTTGGGCTTGATAGAATAGTGGAATCACTAGTTCAATTCCCTCACTTTATAGATGAGGAATCTGAGGCCCAGAAAGATGAAGCAATCTGTCCAAAGTCCAAAAGCTAGTTACTGATAGCGTCAGGACTACAAAGATGCAATGAGGGTGCCAAAGCAAATAAATCTAAAGAGCAAGAGGAATAAACACTCGGATGTGCACTGCCATTTGATTCTCCTCTTATAACGAGAGCATTTTCTTCCATTTCCACTACTACCCCAGCCTAGGCTCATGCACAACTATTTCAACACCGCTCGAGTCACCCTTCCTCCTCCTGCCTCCCAAGCTCTTCAATATTCCAAAATCAGATCAACGGTCATTAAACATCGCTTCTCAGGACTCATTTCTTTCCAGTTAAAAGCCTTCAAAAGGCCAACTACTGCCTATAGGATAAGGTCCAAATTATTAACATTCCTAACCCTTCAATCTTTTCCTATCTATTTTTTCAACCATATATGGGAATACTCCACTTGGCCAGACTCGTCTACCCATTATCCTCTAACTTTCTTAAAGGCTACCCATCTTTCTCTGGGGTAGTAGTTTTTTGGTGGTTAGCAGGGACTGCCACCTGCGCAGTCCCACGGAACACCCTGCTTTGATGAGCCTGGTACTCGGCTTACTGCTCTCTATCTGAATTGCAATAATTAATTTCTGAAAAGGCACTCTGCGTTTTCATTTTGCGCTAGGCCCCGCAAATTGTGCATCTGGTCCTGGGTCCATCCATCTTTTCAGCCCCAGGCCCAGCGTTGGATATACCGGCCATCAAATACCCGTTGGTTGAAAGGGTAAACAAAGGGTATATAGTCTTAGGTGTAATAATTAAAGGGTCTAATCTCATGTGCAATAGCGAAAAACAACTGACCCCGCGCAAGGAGCTGCTGCCGTGCATGCTTTCCCGCCAGGTGCTCAAAATCGCACTCGCAGCCTCCACGCCGCCTCAGACCGGTTCCAACGGGGCTCCTTAGGGCAGCTCCAACACCAAATAGAATTCCAGCTCGTCCTCCGGCCGCAGCCAATTCCCGCAGCTCTTCGGCCTCCGAAACTGCCACGAGCTCTGATTGGCTGACAGGTTGGCCAGGGGCGGGGCGGAGAACACGGGGAAAGGGGTGGGGCTGGAGGTCGGCCCCCGGGCAGGGAAGCGGCCACTGCGCAGGCGTGGATGGAAAAGGCTACCCAAGCAAACACAACACACCACCCGGAGGCCGCTAGCTCTTCTCCGCCTACCTTTCCCTCTTTTGGGCTCTCCCGCCTCCGAGTCGCCCGGCTTTCTCCGCCCCCGTCAACGTCTAGGCACGTCCCCCTCCCGCCGCGGGCCACGCTACGCGGTGCACTTAACCTCTGCCCGCCCAGCACGAACACAGAGGCCGCGGCGGCGCAGAGCGGAGGCGGGAGCCCGGGCCTGCAGCCGCTGCTGGGCGGAGGATGACTTGTTACCGAGGCTTCCTGCTGGGCAGCTGTCGTCGCGTGGCGGGCGGCCGGGCAGCGGCGCTGAGGGGGCCGGGCGCGGGAGGCCCCGCCGCGCGGCCGCAGCTCGGCGGTGACGGCGGCGGGCGGCGGCACCTGGGACAGGGGCAGCCGCGCGAGCTGGCGGGCTGTGGCAGCCGCCCGGACGGCGGCTTCCGCCCGTCCCGGGTAGTGGTGGTGGCCAAAACAACCCGGTACGAGTTCGAGCAGCAGCGGTACCGCTATGCGGAGCTCTCAGAGGAGGATCTGAAGCAGCTGGTGGGTCCCGGCGGCCCCGCCCGTTGTGTCTCTGTGCGGTCCTGGTTCGCTCCCCGGCTCGGCCGCGACTTTCGGGGGCGGCCTCGCCCCCTCGGGCGATGCTTCCCGAGGCGTCCTAGATGCTTTGCCTGCCCTGCTGGCAGCCCGCCACTCCCTCTGGCTTCGCTTGTAGGCCCTCCTCCGTGTGTGTGTGTGTGTGTGTGTGAGTAGAGAGGGAGAGGGTCGCTGTTAGTGCGGAGACCCCCAAGGCGGGGATGTCTCGAGGAAACCTTGGATGGGGGAAGAGGGGCTCCCACGGTGGGAGAGGTTTGGGGATTCATTTGTGCCCTCGCCACCCCCACTTCTCTTTTGGGAGTAGCAACAGCAACCCCAAGAAGGGTGGGCCGGTGTCTGAGGTCTGGACTCTCTGGGGACCGCTGCTCAGGCCGCCCCAGGGGAAGGGGACCCTGGACCAGGCAGCGGGCAGCGGAAAAGAGGGCCTTGATACCGCGGACACACCCCCTTTTAACTCGGAGGATTGCGAGGAAGGGGGCACTCGGGAAAGCCGGGCTCGGTGAGCCTTTTCCGTGCGGGAACGTAGTCGTCTGACAAGATTCTAGGAGTTTGTTTTAAAAGCTCACGTACCTTTGGTGCTGGAAACAGCAAGGGAGAAAAGTTTGACTTTGAAAATATCTTATTAAGTAGAAGGGTACAAACAAAAGGGAGGTAAACCTGGTAATTGCGGAAATAAAGCTCCTACGTCTATAATGTAGCAGTGCCAACACAATAGACTATATTTGGTATAGATATTAATATCTTGCGAAGTATATAAATACACCTAAGGAAAAAAAAACCCTTATTTTGTCTGCCTTCACTCTTTTTTTTAAGCTTCTGATCCCATGTCCCCACCACTTTGGGGAAGGGGGAGTAATGATGCTACCGTGTCCAGAAAAATCTCAATTGGAAATCACTAATTGTTGACACTGCATCAAAAAGCTTTGGAATTAATGGCCTATAACCATAATCCTGTAGAATTCTGGAAACGAATAGACAGCCTATTGTAAACTCCTGGTTAGTAATCATCAGCAATTTTTGGTAATATTTTGTAGGTGTATCAAAATGAAATTGTAAGTCATCTTTAAGTACTGAATCTATTTTCAGCATTAAACTTCTTGATTGTTTAATGAGTTAATTGAAGAGGGCCGCTGTATTTATCTGATGGAAATGCTAGGTGCGGATTTCTCTTCTTTTCCTCAAGTGTTTGAAGGTAGCAGTTTATAGAAGACATTTAAACAGTAAGTTAGCAAACAGCTTGAGCGGGAGGTTGGCGTAGTTGAATTTCTGTTAGGGAGTAAAATTGAGGGCGAGGCAGGGAGTAATGTCAGAAGCGTTTCTGTTTTGGGAAGGAGGTGAGCCCCTTTGGTTGTACTCTTAATTTTGCAAGATCTACTTTTTAGAAATTGTCAAGTGCCAGATAGCCATAATAAGTATGTTCCTCATGAAATCTTAGGGAAGCCTTCCACAACAATTTAAAATCGTATACTTGATTGGCATGTTCAGAATGTGGGATTGGGCATCAGCAGCTTGGAGCCAGGCCAAGGTTCTCTGTGGTTAACTTCCTCTGCTTCCTTTTAACTTCTTTGGGCCTCCTGGGTGAAAACGATACTTTTTTGTAGTATTGTCAGTTTTAAAAGTGCTTTCACCTAGTTCAGTATGTGAAATACTAGAGTTGGGCTAGACAGTCTCCAAGGCCTTTTCTGGTATTTTGAAACTCTAAGTAACTTTTTCAAGGCCTCAAGAAAAATGGTGGCATCTGAATTAGATTAATTCCTGGACCTCTGGACTAGATTGCCACTAATCAAAACATTTTAAAGATAGGCGAATCAGGTCTTTAAAAATCGAATTACCGGTAGCAGCCACTCTGAGTATCTAAAGAGAAATCTGTAATAGGTAAATATTTGCCTATTGTGTATGCTGTTTGCAGTAAGAAAACTTTTGAAGTAAAACTTCTGGACTATAGAACACAGTTTTGAAATAGTCGTTTTTGTTGTCATTTCAATTAAATTCTACTGGGTTTATTTCCTACTGATTTGAGTTTTATCATTTATATTAAGAGCAGTATTCAGAATGGAATAGTGTTAGGTGGAGCCCAGACCAGAGATCAGGAACAGCCCAAAGAATACTAGGCTGTGTGAAGTTGTTCTAAAATGGGACTCTAATAGGAATGATACGATGATTAATAGATATTGTTTGCTGTTTTGCTGGAGTAAAAGATACTAAGGTATATGAGTCATGTGAATTGGGTATAAAAGAAAGTAGCCAAGTGCTTGCTTGAGTCTTCTGGCATCATGGCTGCTATGTCTATAGTGTCATGGTAACCTGAAGTTTTGTTATCAGAGGGTTCTCTTTTGTTGTTGTGGTGGTGGTTGTGGTGGTGGTGGTGGTTTTATGGCGAAAATAGATTTATTACGTTACTTGTTAAAATGCAAATGGAAGATGAGGGTTGAAATGCCAGTATAATTTCATGCCCTGAAGCCTTATGGTTGGTTCTCTAACTTTGTAAAAACTTAGACAATTAGAGGAAATACTTTTCAGTTGATAAAGCATGTACAGACTGGGTCAAAGTTTGACTTTCAGTTACTCTTTCATATTGGTTACATTTTAATTTTAATTTTTGCTTTTCTCTTCCCCTAATGGATCAATGACTTTTTTTTGTGAATAGAGGATTTCTAGTCCAGGGTTGTACCTCTACCAGCTCAAGACTTTACAAAGGCTAATTAAACTATTAGTATAGTTACTTGTATCATAAGAGATGTAGCTGTCAGTGGATGTGGAACTTATGTTACCACGGTTGATGACACTCTACAAACTAGACCTTGAGATGAATCAAAGCTGATTGGAAAGGGTTTTGACATTCTAAACATGCCTTATTGGTCAAAGAGAAGGTTTTATTTAAAAAATTTTTAATATATGCCAAATTAGAAATGAGCAATTTTCACCCCTCTCTCCTCCCACTCCAAGTCTCACAGCCCTGGAAGCAACCCCCTTTAATGGTTTCCATTTTTAGATTTTTTAAAAAACTAGTTTCCTAATGGAATAGAATAATTCCATTTAGTAGTCTCTCAATTCATTGGCTTAAATTACTCCTAGTTATTGCCTTCTTGGCAGATTTGGGAGATGCAGTGTCTTGGGTTTTGTTTCCCTTACCTAGTTTTCTGAAAACAATGGTATAGCTTAGGTTGCGGTTCTGGGGCAGATAATACTTTTACTTCATATGCAGAGAGTGTAGTATGTGCACTGTGACTTTTTATCAAATTAAAGAACATGATCTGGAGTGTTGCCAGAGCCTTCTAACAGAAACTCACTCCTTTCAAATCTTCCAGACACAGGAACCAGAGGGGTCTATCCAAAGTGAACATCTGGCCACGTTACTCCTCTGCTTAGAACTCCTCAAAAACTCCCTGTAACCTGTGGAGTCACCCAGGGAATTTGTTAAAATGCAGGTACCTGAACCTTAGCCCCCTCTACCCTGGCTCCAACATTCAGATTCAGTTTGTGGGCACTCCCAAACTCGGCCTCTCTGTACTATACCTTTAAGGTTGCTGATGCTTTGTCCAGGTATTTGCGTTTTTAACAAGCTCTCCAGTTTTCCAAGTGGTCCCCAGATCACACTTTGAGAAACACTATTGTGGGTGAACCTTTATTATCTTCAGTGTGCTAAACAAGGCTCTTCATGAATTGGCTTCTATCTACCTCTTGAGTTTCATTTCTGATCAGTTCCTGTCTTGAATGTCATTTTCCATTGATTTCAAATTGCTTTAGTTTCCACTAGATGTTTTGCGTATTTAATTAAATTTATCTGTGGATTAGCACATTAAAATTGTTCAAAATGTAAAAGATACAGAAGGGTATACGATGAAAAGTCCTTCTCTTATTCTTGTCACTGTGCACTTAGTTTCTGTCTCTGAAAGTAACTAATGTTAATCAATTTCTTGTGTTTTCCTTCCAGAAATAATCAGTGTATACAAATCAACACAGTGAAATGTTCTTTTTCTTTATCCCATCCCTTTTACTCAATGATAACACATTATTTAAGCTATTCTGCACCTTGTTCTTTTTAAATAGTTTTTAATCAGTATTCCATTGTGCACAGATGCCTTAATTTATTAAAATACATTCTGTAATGAATAACATTTTTGTTAATTCATAGATATGTGGATCAAGCTCTAAAATACCTAAGAGTGGAACTGCTAAGTCACAAGGCATGTGTGTTTGAAATTTCAATAAGCATAGCCAGATTGCTTCCCTTAGAGGCTGTGCCATTGTATACCTTCACCAGCAACATATGAAGATGCTTGTTTTTTCATAAACAGTTTATTACATCTTGGGATCTTTTGCCATCTTGGTAGGTGAAAAATGGCATTTCAGGGTGGTTTGATTTGCACCCCTCAGTGTCTTTACTTTCGCAGCCCACCTCCATCCTCTAGTCAATTTCCATTCCTTCTGTGAATTAAATATGTTTGAGAAACATGAGCCTAAACAAAAGATTATTTTTAGTTTTACTGATGAAAATGTTTTTTGGCAGAAAATGTTTTAAATTCTGTGGAACACAACTTGGAAAATAGAGAGTTAAGGTATACTCCCGTAATATTTGCAGTTAAATAGGAGACTCATAAAGATGTAAAAGGATTGAATATCACAGTAGCTGAAATTCCACCATTAACAGAATCATTGACCAATATGCTTCAGGGCCCTGATAGTCAACTTCCACTTTGTATCAAACTTACCTGGGAGAGGTTTTAAAAACTACAAACATGTGACCAGCCATGAAATTGTAAATAACATGATTTTTTTTACTGTGATCACTTTTCCTATGTTTTTAATTATATTAATTATACTCTGAGTAAAGAAAAGTGTTTATTGGTGCATGTTAATGTCTTCTCAGTAAAGTATAAGTTGATTATTTCACTGCCACTTTACTTTGTAATATGTAACAAAAATGTGCCTTTCAAAATATCAGCAAGTGTGCCAGTTTTTTCATGCTTTAGGAAAATTCATTTTATATATACACACACACACACACACACACACACACACACACACACACACACACACACATAATATCTTCTTATAATAAACCACTAGGTGTGGATTGTGCAGCATTCTAATGTGCAAGTTAGACAAACCTCTGTTCTGTAAAGCATTTGCATTCGAGGGAAGTTCAGCAATTTGGCGCGCTCTCTCTCTCTCTCTTTTTTTTTCATTTGGCTCTCTTATAACTGAAAGTTGGTAGAATTAGGACATGATAAGGAACAGAATTGTTTCTTGGCCTTTGTAACTTAATCATTATAATTGAGCCTAATGACTTTTTATAGTTCTCAAGCAGGAGTAAAATATATGGCTAATGTAGGAATGTTAGCAGAATATAGTGGGGCAAGTCCTGAATTAAGAGCAGGAGATCTGAGTTGTGATCCTGGTATCAATCTGTTGGTTTTGTAAACTTGAGGAAATAAAACTGTCTCTCATTATCAGCCTCTTTGACTTTGAAATAGGTATAATAATATCTACTTTTTTTCATGATTTTTAGGAAGATTATAGTAAATAATCTATATTTACATAATGTAAAGTAGCATAACTAATTCTAATTTTACAGCCACAATAATGATTTTGTGAATGTCATTGTTAGATTTATTAAATTATGTACCTAAAAATGGCACTGATTTGATCGCTTCAAAATAGTTTCCTTTACTAAGGTAAATCACTGAAGTAACTGAAGATTTGTTGAATTTGACTCTGCTCAGTATTTTTTAAAAACCAATTTCTTAGAGGAGGTTGTAATTTTTGAATTTTTTACTTTACATTAAAAACAATTTTTGTAATGGAGAAAAGAGTTATAAAAATTATGATCTGCTTTAGAAATACTTGCTTGCTTTCAGTGTCACTGTTGCCAGCATTTCAGGAAGTTTGTTCATTGGCTTACTTTGTCTTAAGTGTCAATTTTAAATATTTATTCACCAGTTCATTCATTGAGCACCTGCTGAGTGCTGGGCATCCTGCTAAGTTCTGGGGAATTATGGTGAATAGACAGGGTTTCCAAATGTGTGGAGAAAATACATTAAATCATAACTATTTATAAGTGGTTCATGGGAATACAGAAAGGAGAGTAATTTGGGGAAGGTCAGAGATCAAGGGGGAAAAAGAAGACACCTGAATGCTTTTTCAGTTTTTAAGTAGACTTTTTAGTGATCTTTTTAAAGTTTAGATTTTTTCAGTTATGAAACATTTCTACCACATAGAAAAGTTTCAGAACATAACTAGATACCTGTGTATCCAGCTATGTAGACTTAACATATTATTTTGTTGTCTTCAGATATTTTTAAAGGAAATATTATAGTTACAACTAAAGCCCTGGCCTTCCAACTTTTTCTCACTCTCCCTTCTCAGAGGTAACCACTAGTTTGTATCTTTCTCATCCATATTATATATTTATTAATATGACTATGTCCATAAAGAGTGTAATATTTTGTGTCTTTAAAAAGTTACATCAATAATATTATTCTTTAGAATGTGTTTATTTTTTAGAAATTTGCTTTTCTTATTCACTATTGGTTTTCTATGTTGATATATGTGAATTCATTTTAACAGCTGTATAGTATTGCATTGTTTGGATAATTAGGTTTTTTCCTATTTTTCCACTAGTTAAAAAAATGCTGTAATTAAAGTACAAATAATGTTTCCATAAGCATTGAATGACTCCCTGATCCCTGCGTTCTCATCAGCACTCCATAGACTGTAATGTTTTTGCCCATGTAATGAGAGTGAAATTGCATCTTTTAATTTTAGGATGTTTAAGTTAAGTATTGAAGAATAAGGAAGAATTTTTATGTGAAGGAGAGGGAACAGTACTAGCAAGACACTGGGAAAGTTCATCTTTTTGCCAATAGAACTCAAACATTGGTGACTAATTCCCAGTCAGGAAAAGTTTACATCATGACAAACTCATGTTTGAAATAGAAGAGAACATGAAACAATTTACCCTTGTTACATATAGTATAGTTTATTTTCTCTTTAGTAATAGTGCTGGTTGTGGCCATTAGATTGATGTGGTAACTGTTCTAAGGGCAATTTGAAAATCATTACTCAAGAGTGAGTATTATTGAGGCTAAGCAGGTAGTCTGGGCCTTATAAAGTTGTTGAATGCCATGGTTTTATCTTATAGTGGTTCTCAGTCTTTTAGCAGCAGAACACAACCCTTGCTTAGCCTTACTCTCTTTCCCCACAGGAGTGGAGTGATGGGTCAGTTTTTCTGAGACTTCACCGTTATGGGACTAGTATGAAAGCAGGCTTGTGGTGGTGGTGGTGGTTAGATGGGGGGAATGGGAAATACCTTTTTAAAAAGAAGAACCTGGTTTAGAAATTTGAGAGGCAGGCTATTGCATGAGACCAGATAGGAGCTGTTGGTGTCCAGAACTCAAGCAGTGGCAGCATGACTGTGAAGGACAGATTGGAGGAACAGTTTACAGGTATAATTATTGGTCTTCCTCACTGACTGTGGAGATTTTAAGGGCAGAATTAAAGGTGACACCTGGGGTTTATTCTGTTGACTGGGTAAATGGAGGTACTTTGGGATTCCTAAGGGCAAATTAGAAGGAGGAATATGTAATCAGATTTTGATGGTTTTGGAAAGAGGTACCCCGTCTGCCTCTTGGTGGATATAAAGGGTAGGCATTTGAAAATTTGAGCCTATAACTCAAGAAGCGGGCTTGAGCTAACAGTATAATTCCATAGTTTCTGGTGCATACTTAGTAGATCAAGCCCCTAGAGTGGGGAGACAACAAAAATGAAATGGGAGCA
This sequence comes from Camelus ferus, assembly GCF_009834535.1. Lineage (NCBI taxonomy): Eukaryota > Metazoa > Chordata > Mammalia > Artiodactyla > Camelidae > Camelus > Camelus ferus. Next base: position 25,115,570 of record NC_045698.1, on the reverse strand, counting down.
GATAAGAAAGCCAGAGATGGAACCTTGAGCAATCCCAACATACAAGGGGGTAGGTAAACAGAAGTAAGAGGAATGCAGAGGTAGGAAGGGAACAGTGGGGAAAGTAAAACTGAGTGCCTGAGAGAAAGGGTAAGTGGAACTGAAATGATCCAAGGTAAATACCAAATATATCTCAAGAAATATTTAGGGTTCCCTGTACCTAGCTTGATCATGCTCTGTAAATAGTTTACTTTCTAGCTGTCAGTTAGGTGGCACTAATCCTTCTAAGGCAATTTGAGTAGTGCTTAGCATACCATTTAAGTGTATTCTTCTAAGAGTGCCTAAATTATGCTCAGTGAGTTTACATACCAAACTCATTGCCTCATAAGTGTGTGCACTTCCTATGTGTTAGTTTAAAAACGCCTATTTCCTTCCCTTACTGAGATTTCATGGAAATTACATGGAGTACAAAATAGTACACTCATCTGACTCGTAAAACAAGTTTAAGAAATTTGTGTTTGTAATGGATTCAATTTTGGTCATGTAAAAATGTCTGTGAAACTTTAATAAAAGCGTTTGGGCCATTTAGAAAATAGTGTAACTATCACATTTGACCAAAAGGTGTGGTAAATTTCTGTCTTCAGAATCTTCTTTTTTTTCCCTTTCATGTTGTATTGTGTTTTAACCTCAGAGGCAAATGGGGAGAAGTGATGGTGGCTTTTGGAAATTTTTAGGAGAAATTGTGTTGCTTATACTGAAATATATCTACTTGTAGATCTTTTATATTCACACTTTTTTTTTTCTCAAGTATCCTGGTAATCTTAAAAATTTTTTTTAATGCAGATAAAAACTAACAAGTTTTTTGAGAAAAAAGAAAGAAAATATTTAAGACTTTGTTGCTAATATGTAAGGTATAGTATTGCAGAGTTGAGAATGTATTCTAAATTTCAGTAATTTCTCTAACCTCTTAATTATAAGACATTTTACAGAGGATTCATGTGTTCTTGTTTTTGTCTGATTAAAGTGTGTTTTTAAATATTTGAAGTCTTATTATTTTCAGAGGGCTAGCTTTTGAATATTAAAACTTTTTTAAAAATAGAAGAGCCAGTTGAATAAATGATTTAAGACTTTCTAAATGATGCTTTTTATTAGTGATTTTAAAAAATGCCTTATCTCTTATCTGCCTAGTTAGCCAGTTCATATTAATGCAGCTTACTAGCCCAAACAGCTAGATCATTTATAAAAATAATTAATATAAGAACTTATATTCTCTAAATGAGTGTATTGAGCATGAGTTATTAGAGAATTCATTCACAAGAAGAATTTATTTGAATGGGAACAAGAATTTATGAAATGACATTTCTGCTCCAATATTGAGTATCTCATGTTCATTGAACTTTGTCTTTAGATTTGGAATTTTAGTTTTGGTGGCAAAATGTATTAAAATCATGGAAAACTTAGTTTTCTGTTAGTTTTCCAAAATTATTTTCCCCACAAATTCAAATGTCCTTTGCCATCTGAAACCAAAATGTCCTAAAATTCAACTGCTGAGTAATCTTAATTTTCTGGAGTTTTTTGAGAGCCAGGAACCAAAGCTCCTGAACCACCAAATTAGAATTAACAGTACCCATATGTAGGATTTATGTCCTTTATTCCTGGGCACATGTTCTGTATTGTCCAAACCAAAAATTGTAGCATAAGATTCAATTGCCTGGACAGGGAATTGAAATCCGAAGGACATTTACCCGTAAGTTTTATTTATTGCAGGTTAGAAGCAGTAAATCTGATGAAATTATTTTAGTAAACATTGTGCATTTGAATTAGTTCTCACTGTCCTTAGCAGTTTTCAGTGTTGCATTTAATACATTTGACTGAGCTCAACTAGTGTGTAAATGAACACAGTAGTAGGCACTCAGATATTTTTATGAGTAAGTTTAATTTTTTAGAGCTTAATTTCTAGCTATGTGAAGTGCTAACTCTTGAAATGGGCTCATGAGAGGTAACTATTGTAATAAAATAATATACCATGGACACTAATCTGCCAAAAAATCAGGGGCTTGATATTGAGCACATTAATTTGAGATGCCTGTTAGATATCCAGAAAAAGATACCAGATACACAGTTGGGTACATTCACTTGGAGCCCTAAAGATAGGACAGAATTAGAGATAGCAATTGGGAGTCATTAGCATTAGCATTCAAGAGCTGTTTTAAAGCCTTGAAACTAGAGATCCTCAGGGAAAGAGCAGAAAAGAAAATCATTGTGATCCATATTCATCGAGAGGTGGTTAGTGCAGGTTTAGTTAATCTGTGGCTGGGTTATGGAAGTAATAATCTGAGTATTAATGCTGTGTTCATCCATATTCAGAAATTTCACTCTCAGAATAGTTTTTCAAACCTGATTTGTTGATTAAAGTAAATGAATGATTATCTAATCATTACCTTGGTTGCTACTTTCCTTTAAAAAATATTCTTGACATTGGTTTGCTCTTCTGAATATAATGAGGCATATGCCTGACTTGTACAGGCTGTCTCCCCTTGTATATGTGAGTTAACATCTGTGGATTAATTTTGAAATAGCCAAATGTGTCCTCAGCTCCTCTTTTGAAGAGCATACATTTCCCTGTAGATTATAGAGTGAGGACAACACTATTTTAAGTCTTAACCCATTATTCATAAACAAGACTGGAAGGTAGGTATCAAAATATTAACATTAATTATCTGGAGATAAATAAGATTATATGTAATTTTAATTTTTTCATATATGTATCTTCCATGTTACAACCTTTTTTAAAAAGTGAAATATGTATTATTTAAAATGCTATTGAAAAATTGGTTTAACTTTGTAATTCAGTAAGTAATGATTTTAAACAAGATTTCATTATTTTTTATGAGTAATATTCCATTGTATCTATAGAGGCAGCATGTATATCGGTCTTGTTTTGTATCCATCCATTCTTTGTCTTTTGATTGGAACATTTAGTCCATTTACACTTAAAGTAATTATTTATAGGAATGTACTTACTGCCATTTTGTTAATTGTTTTGGGGTTGTTTTTGTAGTCCTTTTTTATTCCTTTCTTTTGTTCTTTTCCCTTGTGACTTGATGACTGTCTTTAGTGTTTGGATTCCTTTCTTTTTTCTGTGTGTGAATCTGTTACTGATTTTTGGTTTGTGTCTACTCTGAGGTTTATATCTAGCAACTTGTATACGTGTGAAAGTTCCTAATCTCTTAAATTCATTCAGATTTGATGGAGAGATCAAAAGTTTTACAGACAAGCAAAACTTGCTCATCTACTCCTCTGAATCATCTAATGTAATGTTGATCCCTTCTAGTGCATTTGCCCTGTGTGTCCCAGTCTAGTCATTAGAGCTGTATGCTCCAGGGATGCCCCCTGTGTGGGCTGCATGGGTCCTTCTGTTGTGATGATCTGGTAGGCATGACTGGCCCCACGTCTGGTTGGTTGTCAGGCCTTGCCTTGTATGATGGCCTGCCAATTGCTGTTGAGTTGGGCTGGGTCACAAGGCTACTGGCTGCGGAGCCCTGGGGTTCCTTGGGTTAGTGCTGGCCCACTAGTGGGTAGAGCTGGGTTCTGGAGTGGGTGGTTGTAGGGCCAGGGGTCCTGGGTCTAGTATTCGTCTGCTCGTGGGCAGGGCTGGTTCTTGACATGACTGTCTGTGGGGTCAGGAGTGTCCCAAAGCTGGTGTCAGCCTACTGTTGGTGGCACCAGATCCTGAGGCAGCTGGCTGAGGGGCCCAAGGTGTCCCAGAGCTGGTGTTGGCCTGTTGGTGAGTGGGCTGTGTCCTGATACAGCAAGCTGTAGGGATGTAGTGGTCCTGGGGCTGGTTTTCCCCTGGGGTTGGTGTCCCCATGGTGGGCAGGGCTAGGATCAAGGGGATCCAAAGCCAAATGTTCTGGGGACTCATCTTCCCAGTGCAGGGCCACTGGGCTGGGGAGCCTAGTGTGAGGCTCAGACTCCTGGCTCCTTGGGAAGAATTTCTGCAGTTGTAATTATTTTCCCTGTTTGTGGGTTGCCCACTCGGGGTATGGGTCTTGACTTTATTGTGTCTCTGCCCCTCTTACCCATCTTGTGGTTCTCTCATATCTTTAGTTGTAGATGATCTTTTCTGCCAGTGTTCCAGTTTTTCTCCTCAATAGTTTCTCTGCTAATAATTGTAATTTTGGTGCTCCCCAAAATAACATGTTTTTTGATTCTAGCATTCACTCTAGTGGACATATTTTCTACTTGATGATTAAATGGATGTTTCGAAACTTCTCTCTCAACATTTAACTTTATGGGTTACACAGAAGACATACACTTTAAAAATATTAATGATAAGAAATGACATAAAATGTCACTCCAAATAACTAGGTAAGACAATTCTTGAAGGCTGTATATCTTTATATCTAAAAGTTATCCATTCTCAGGGAGCTAACAAATCCTTTGTTTGGATTGTGTAAATTCCAAATAGAGTTCATAAATCTGAACACAAGAGAGCTGCAAATCCAAGTGGAACAAAGGTCATCTAACTGCCTTCTGAAATACTAGTTCATCTTTGGTCTTCAGTAGCTATATACAGTTTGTTAAAAATCCACTTAAAAAATAAAACACTCAGGCTGTACAACATACAGTTTTTGCGATCCTGTTGATATATGATAGGAAACCTAATGCTGTATTTGGTATTAAAACCAAATTGACTTCCTAGAACCAGACTTTCTAGTTAAGTCTACAATTGTAGGTTTCACAGGTGGTCATTAAAATGTACCTTCAAAAAAATTCTTTTTTAAATTTTTTAAAAAATTCTTTTTTATATGTAATATATATCATATAATAAGACAAAATTTGTTTTATTTTGATAACAGCTTGCATTGAAAGGCTCTAGCTACAGTGGACTGCTTGAACGACATCATATTCACACCAAAAATGTAGAACATATTCTAGATAGTTTACGGTAAGTCTGTGGGATCAGGTCATGGGTGGGCTTTTGTATTTAGGACTTTTAGTTTCTATTTTTACTAGCAGCTAATACATAGATTTTTTAGTAAAGTTTGCCATTATAAAATTATTTTCTGAAAAATTGTCCTGGCTCACGGAACTGATATTATAATATTTCTAAGGAAATTTTTATTATATTCTGAAAATTTCACAGATTTTCAATTATTATCTGGTCTGCCTGAGAAGTGCCTTTTCTACAGAGTTAATTTTGTACACAGCAGGCTTCAACTGTATGAGTGTTTTATTTCTTAGAATTATATTCGTGTTCATTATAATATTTTTTGAATGTCTAAAAATTGTAATTTTAGAAACCTCAGTTAATTCAGGACTAAATGAGTCGATGCATAAGTTTATGTGTATGCAAGAGAATTGGTATGAGGACATGCAAGTTAGAACATACTTTAGTCACAATTTCAGTATCTGGCACTCAGTATTTGTTGGGTTAGTCTTCTGGGCCATTTTATATTAATGAATTTTAGCTTTAGAAAGAGGAAAGAAAATGAAATGAAATTGTAATTAATCAATATTCCTGTTTGTCAGGGGTTTTAAAAGATGTTTTAAAAGCACATGGAGATTTGGGATAGTTTATTTATTACTTCCTGGCTTAGTTAATTGGTTGTGTAGTTAAATGAAAATGAAGCTGACTTTACAAAGCTAAACATAAATTGGTTTATTTTAAATCTTTATTATAATAATCTGCCTTTCAAAAAACATACTCCTTTATGTTAGTGGAAATTTTATATAGTCTTTCTTTTTTTATCTTAGGAAAGAGGGAATTGAGGTTCGTCTAGTAAAGAGGAGAGAATATGATGAAGAAACTGTTCGATGGGCAGATGCTGTCATAGCTGCAGGAGGTAATAGTTTTACAGAGATAAAGGTGTTTGAATATGGAAGTGCTCTTTAATACTAATATTTCCAAATACCCTGTGGCCTAGCAGTAGTGAAGCCTTCGGAGTCCTACCATAGGACAGATTTTTTTTGATTTTTAGGGTCAGGTTTAAAAAGATGCGCTTCAGAGAACATTTCACTTTTTTAGTGAATGATGTTACTGTGAGGTTCTGTGCATATTTTTCTTGTGTATATTTAATGTGTACATTTAACTTCAAATATGATTCAAAGGACTTATTTACAACTGTGTTTTGATTTAGTTATGTCAGTCTTAAAAAAAGGTTGAGTTTAAGAATTTAATGAAATTAGATAAATTCTGTCCCTCTTTGGCCCCAATATACTTACACTTATTTTTTTTCCTGAACTTTATTATTATTTTAGTGATCATTTTTTCTAAACTTTCACATTTTTTGGAGAGAAAAATCCAAAATTGGACTCTATTGTTGGATATATTCTCATTAAAATAATTTATGAATTTGGACTGATGTTATGAGAGAGGGAAAGAGGACTGGCTAGTAGAAGTGGTAGGATTAGAACAGTGGTTCCCAGCTGGGGGATACTATTGGCATCTAATGGGTATAGGCCAGGGATGCTGCCTCCCATCCTACGATGCTCAGGACAGCCTCCCACAACAAGGAATTATCTGGCATAAAATTATCTGGTCAATCTTACCACTGTTGAGAAATTCTTCATTAGAGCGGGAGAGATAATACAGAAGGGATAGTTTGTAGAAAGGAAGTGGAGTAGACTGTGGCAGCCATCAGGAGGGGGTGAGGGTGTGCTTGTTAAAAGAACTAGTGTTCAAAATGTTAAAAACTAGTTTTATAACAAGTCTGGTTATGTCCTACGTCCTTTAGGTGATGGCACAATGCTTTTGGCAGCAAGTAAAGTCTTGGACAGACTAAAACCGGTTATTGGAGTTAACACTGACCCAGAACGGTAAGGAAAACTTTGTGTGTGTGTGTGTTATACAGACATTTATGCTTTGCTTTGCATAGTGTCTATTTATGATAATTCTTAAATATTGGAAGCTCTTCATTTTGTTGCTGTAGGAAGTTTACTATGGTGCATGCTGTTTAAGTGGAAGCATCACCATTCCTGGCTATTGTGAATGTTAGAACCATGTTCCAAAATCATTTTAGTGATGAAATTTAGGCATGTAGAATTGATCTTTATCTATAGTAGATTTCTCTTCTGTGTAGTTATTTTCAAGGACATAGCTCTCTTTTTTAGCCTAGTATGAGAAATATATATGTATTTAGCTGGCATTGCATGTAGAAAGTTATATGATAATTAAATGATATGGGATGGACAAGTGCTCAATGTTTGACTTCCCAGATAGTTTGGGAGTAGTGTCTTTGGCAGAATAGACCTGAGCCCTTGACCCAGGTGAGGATTGGTGACCTTTGGTGTTGCTGAAGATGGATGAGTTGATGATGTTCCATCTTCTACCCTTCCTATAGCTCTTGTCTACATTCCTGATTATGCCTTCACTGATTTCCTGGGTGACTTAATAAACAGACCAAACTCTATTAATTTTTTTCCCTTTCCTCAGCTTCACTGACATTTATCCCTATTGTATTCCAGCCACCCACAGCCATGATCATCCCTGGACTTTGTGATCATCTAGAAGGTCTCCATCTCTCAAAACAGCAGTCTTTATGCCCTCAATCCTAGTAAATCTGCTCTTTGACTTTCAGTGTGTCGATCCACTCCATTTTTTTCTCTTAATTATCCCTCACTTCATTCACTTTCTTGACAAATTTCTTAAATATTTTGTACCATTATCTTTCTGCTCAATCATAGATGAGTCTATTATCCTTTCTGTTCCTATATCAGCACTGCTGAGGCCATCTGGGAAAAAAAGAAATCATAGGAATTTGGCCTTGGGGGCCAAGTTTGGGCTTTGGTTGCCCAAATTTACTTCCAGTTTGTAATTTATAGCTCTTAGATCTGAGCACTCAAAGTTGCTCAGTAATCTTTCCCTGTGGCCCAGGTCATCCCTCATCCCCATTCTGTGTGGTAGCTACTTCAGGAGTGGTTCTCAGCTTCTCTGTATCCGTTGCTTTCCTTACCCTTCATCCTTTAACACACCCTTCTTTATCTCAGAGGAAATGAAGCTACCAGATTAGAACTTCAACTTTTTCCCCCTTAAAAATTTTTTTTTGTTCTGTCATTTGTTCCCTTTTTTCCTGTCTCCTTTTTGCACATGATTCCTTACAACCTAAAAACTTGTTCAAGACTGCCGTCTTTCAAGAAAATTTAATAAATCTTTTACCCTTTGCCTCTTCTCTAGGCTGTTACCCTTTTCCTTCCCTTTACTCCCAGGCTTCGTATCTCCACTTTCTTACTCCACAGTTATTTTCTAAACCTTTGCAGTCTTTTCTGGATTTTCCCCTAACTGGTTCATTGACGCTGGTTTTGCCTTACGTAACAGTGATATCCTGAACTTACTGGATATTCCTTTTCTTCCTTGATTTCTGGGAAATTTTTGGTGCCTTGTTGCATCTGTACTTCTTTGGCATTTATGACACCCCTTTCTTTCTGTTTATGTAGCTACTTCTTTGTCTCTATGTCTCTATCTCTTTTGAAGGATCCTATTTTTTGGTCACTACTCAAATACTGTTGTTTTCACATACTATCTTGATGCATGGATCATCTGCTGAAGCTGAGACAAAATGTCCTTCCCTCCCTTCATCAAATTGTTCTAGGGATCTAGTTCTGAGTTTTAGAGATCCTACCTTTGAGTTTATTTCTTGCCATCCTCACTGCTATTAAACTTAGCTCAGGCCTCTCTAGTTTGTTGTTTAAATTACAGCAGTAGCTTCCAGTCTTGTTCTTTCCAACCCATCCTTTATACTTTGCTGTAGTATTCTTTCTAAAGTACAAATCTGATTGTATCCACGCCTTAATTAAAATCCTTTAGAGCTTCCCCATCACTTTCAGGATACATTGCAAATTCCTTAACATACTATATATGATCTTTCACCATCTGTTATCTGTCTGCTTTTCTGGTTTCTTCTAGCCTCATTTACCCATAGGCACTATACATTCTTCAGCTAAAAAAAAAAAAACTAGTGCCACTCTAGGAATATTCTAGGATCTTTCCTAAATGCTGTTCTTTTTTTTTTTTAATTGTATTTTCCCCCAGTTTTATTGAGATATAATTGGTATCTAAGCACTGTATAAGTTTAAGGTGTACGTCAGATTAATGACTTGACTTACACATGTTGTGAAATGATCACCACAATAAATTTAGTTAACATCTGTCATCTCTTATAGCTACAAAAAAAGGAAAAAAAGGTTTTTTTCCCTTATGATGAGAACTCTTAGGATCTACTCTCTTAATAACTTTCAAATATACCATACAGTAGTGTTAACTATGTCACTGTGTTGTACATTACAACCCTAGTACTTACTTACCTTCTAACTGGAAGTTTATATCTTTTGACTACCTTCATTCAGTCCCTCCTCCCCTAAACTGGAGGCTGTTCTAAGTGCAGTGTAATGTGTGAGCATCCTAATGTCATGGTTGGAGGCTCCCATGTGGCAGCTTTAACTCTGGTGAGGAGCTTTGTTGATACTTAAGATAGCAAGGTGTGAAAGAGTAAGTGCAACTTCTCCAGAAGGCCCATGTTCTTCTCATGCTTTTGCCTAGAGTGTCTTTACACCACTTACTCATTGTGTAGTTCTTGTTCATTCAAGACTAGTGCCTCTCCTGGCTCTGACTGTGATTCCCTATCAGAGAGCACTTATCTTTTCATATATTTTCTGCTTATTTGTCTCTTCCATTACACTATAAATTCCTTAATTATAGGACTTTTTTTTAAAAGTTGGGTTTATTCATTTATTTCTATTTGGAGGAGATACTGGTGATTGAACCTGGGACCTCATGCATGTCAAGCATGTGTGCTACCACTTGAGCTATACCCTCCCACCCAAATATAGGACTTTTAATTTCTTTATCACTAGCACAGTATTACACAGAGTAGGCAATAAACATTTGAAAAATGAATGATTAATTAAATGATTTTAGGGAGCAGGGCTAGGACCCCAAGCTAGCTAGGGTAAATATTTCCTGGGCATAAGTAATTGAGATCATTGATTCAGTAATTATTTTTTGATTGCCTTTAGTGTTGGTGCATGTGTATTTTAGAACTTCGTAATGGCATATTTTTATACTATTAAAGGAAGAGATTCTTTAGTGATCACATTATATACAGTTTGTTGAAATATATTTTCCTTTAAAAGCTGGCTTAATGCTCATTAGCTTGCAGGGATTTTGAAACTGGTAAGTAGAAGGTGTTGCTTCTCTAATTTCTACCTAGAATAATGTGTCCTAGAAGTCTTTTGGTTTCTCTTTTTGCCTCCAGGCAGAAATGTATTAAGCCTCCTAGCTGTAATACAGGTTGCCTGACTTCTTTTTCATAAGCACTGAATTGTCTCACAATCCTTAAATAAGCCTAGAAGTTAAATGTTCAACTTAAGTTTCTTCTTCTCTGTATTAGTTATCAAATGCACCATAACAAATTATCCCAAAACTTAGAGGCATAAAACAATAATGATCATTTATTATTTCTCCTGGTTTCTGTGTGTCAGGAATCCAGGAAGAGCTTAGCTGCATGGTTTTGACTTGGGATCTCTCTGAGGTTATAGTCAGGTGTCACCTGGGGTTGCAGGCATCTGAAGGTTTGACTTGGGCTGGAGGATCTACTTCTAAGATCACTCACATGGACTCCTCTAAATTAAATATATAATTTTAGTTATCTCTTCTGTATTCTGTACCACTATACTGACCCCTGTAAATAATTATGACATTTAAATGCTTAATAATCAAAATGGGATAGAAGGCATATGATAGCCAACCTCCCAGTATTTACACCTATGTGGTTCCCTTCCCACTTCTGTATTCAATCAGGGCTGATCTTTGGGACCAATTAGAATATCACATGACAGTGTGTGGATTCCAAGGCCAGGTCATAAATGGTATTGCAGCTTCTGTATTGGTCTCTTGGATTGCTCATTCTGTAGCAAGTCAGCCATCATGATGTGAGGGTACCAAAGCAGCCCTCATGTGGAGATGCTCATACAAAGGGAATTGAGGCCTCTTGCCAGCAGCTAGCACCAGAGAATAAGCCACATTGAACGTGAATCCTCCAGGCCAAGTCTAGATTCTTCTCTCTAGAGTATTTTAGAATTGCAGTTGACCTCAGGTAGGTTAGGTGACTATCAGATGACTGTTGATAACTTTTATAATCTTAGCACTGTGTACAAGTATTGCAATAAATATAAAAATTTTAAAAACCTATTCCCTGACTAAGTTTCTTAACCTCAATGTTGACTCTCTCAGGTAAATTATCGATTAGTCACAACTTTGTAAATACCTTTTTCTCTGCTCTTCACATTTGTAAGTTAATTTACAGTCATTAGTAAAGATTTGTTTTGCCAGACCTACTTTCAGCCTTTCCCTCAAGATTGAAGCATCATGTAAATGATGATGATTGGGCTTTCTGGACCCTTTTTCTCATGTTAGATGCTGTATCATCTCATCTTCTATAGCATCCTGTAGGCAATCTTAACACTTTATAACTTACGATTTTTAAAAAAATTTCTGTCTTCTACATAAAGCCATTAACTCTTTGAAGGAGTTCATCCTTATATATTTTTAAATAAATGAAGGATTGCATTGTATTAATCTTTCTGAGTTCTCTTACTGACCTGGAATATCTTAAATGACATTTAAAAAGAATTTATGGTTTAAAACAGTTTCTCATAAATTTATTCCTCAGAATAACCTTTTGAGCTTGGTAGTTTTATTGCCCTGTTAGAGATGAGGAAGCTGATTAAGCTAAAGTAACTTACCCAAAGTTAATAGTTAAATAACTTAAAGGTAAGATGCAAACACCACTGTACCAATAGATAATTTTGCAGGGAAATCAATCAGTGGCAAATTTGCTGCCATTTTTAGATTCACTGTAATGTGGAAACTTAGGTAGTATTGTGTATTATGTCATTAAAGCTGAATGTCAACTGTTTCTACCTGGTTTTTTTTTTGTTTGTTCTTGTTGAAATTGCAGACAATTTTGTGGCAAAATGAAGTCTAGAGTAGAATTTTTAAAATTTTATATCTAATTTTTGTAGTTTAGTGATACCTTTTGAATTAAGTACTTTTTTTTCTTCTTCCTTTTGCACCATCCAAATCCCTTTTAAAAAGATCTGAAGGTCATTTATGTCTTCCTGTTCGATATACGCATTCCTTCCCAGAAGCCTTACAGAAGTTCTATCGTGGTGAGTTCAGGTAGGAATTTCTTACTGTTATTCTGCAAATACCCTATTAAGGTAATAGGATAATAGTAATCTTATTATTGTTATGTACTTACTAATGTGTGCCATTAAAACTGCTGTTAAACAGAACAAATTAGATAATATTTGAATTAGTCTACAGTTTCAACAGTAGCCATAAAAATATTACATAATTTGAGTTACAAACACATCTAACTTGCCTTCTTCCAGTCCAGCTGGAACTGTATGGAGAAACCCTGCCAAATGCTACTTGGCCTGTAATGTAATTGCAAATAGAGGTTTCTCTCCTTCAGTGAGAGAGAGGCCATGTCTCTACTTTCCTAAACTTGTTAAATGTTTTTAGCAGTTTGGTAGAAGGATGATTAAAACTGTTGGCTAAAATTGAGTGTTCAAATTCTCTGAGTTTGTATATTTTTTTATCCTCATCTTCTCCCTTCCGGAATGACTGAGAGTTGGAATTTCTCCAACCATGCTGGGATTCCTGCTATCTCTATGTTAAGTGTTTCTTAAGCAGTGGACGTGTTTTTTCATATTTCTTTCACTTAATTTGTTCAGTGGTCAGACTGTCCTGAAAAGAGGAGGGTAGAGGTGGGAGCTGAGATGAGGTTGGCCAGTTATGTTAGAGAGAGCCAAGTTTGAGTACTTAGCCTAGCTTTTATAGTTTGAGAAAGCTTTTTCTCCAGGTATTTGTGAAATGGTATTAAATCTTCTTGACTTCTGGAATTGTTTTGTTAATAATGATTCCAGTTTCTAGTCATTTCAGAAGTTTGGCATCTCTACAAGTAACCAATTTATAGCTACCAAGTGGGAGTATATTTTTGTATACTTATCTACTAGAATCTGTCCTGTTGGCTTCTTGATGCATCAGTATTTGATTTTGAAATAAGTTAAACCTGATTCTTTTTTTTTCTTTACTTTTACCAAAAATGTCATTTAAGTTTTGGTGTAATCTTAAGTGTTATAGTGTTTGTTATTCTTCTTTCTCTTACTTTAAAAAAAAAAGCATCATTACAGATTTTAGGAGAGGGAAAAGCATCGTTATAGATTTTAAGGGATTTTTATCTAATCTGACCACCTTAGCATAGTATCATTTTAAGTTCAGAATGCTTTTTTTTATATGTTATACATTTTGATGAGCAAAACACAACTGTATTTAGCTCAGCATATTGGGTTTAATGAATACTCAAAAAAGAATTTGACTTTAATTCAAGTCATTTGGGCAGTTTTGTATAGACACATTAGATAGTTCCGTTATAATTGAGAAGAGAAATAAACGCCTAAATTTGTCTTTGAGCAGTACAAAGGTATTTATGATATAATTTGTTTATTGAATAACTAGTTTTTTAATAGGAGTGTTTTAATTTGGCTAATTATAATCCTTAGTTAATTTTTTCTGTGTTAATTTGCTTTTCCCTTCACTCTTCTAAGATGGTTGTGGAGGCAGCGAATCAGGTTATACCTTGAAGGGACCGGCATCAACCCTGTTCCTGTCGACCTTCATGAACAGCAGCTAAGTTTGAATCAACATAGTAGAGCCTTCAACATTGAGAGAGTTCATGATGCAAGTAGGTGGACTGGGAATTAGATGTGTTTGGGGTGATATTTAATTTATAGTTCCTTTAATCTCTAATTTCTAGAAGTGATCACTTATAATGAACTTATTTGGGGATTTTGGTGCCACTGACAACACTTAGGAAAGTACAATTGGACTACCTGAGTTGTAAAATTTGTTATAATTAGATTCTGAAATAAGAAATATAGCATATTTCTATAAGAAATGTTTTCTAGGGTGAATTTGAAAACTAGTTGATTGGGGAAGGACTACAAAATGTCCAAGAGGATAGTTGATATTTCAGGAAAGATTCTTGGCCTTAATCTTTGAAATGTCAAAAAGGAAAAAGAAAGTGGTAGAAAGAAAATGAACTAATTTGTGCAAGATTTCATACTACTTACACATTTATATACTTATATTTAAATATATTTACCATAGTTCTAGTTATTAAAACTTTTTTATTAGAAAATTTTGTATCCCAGACTTAAGATTTGTATTTCAAATATTTGTGTAAGATGCTAAGAGAATGTTAGCATACAGTGATATGATATGCAGCTTTTTTGTTGTGTTAAAGTGAATTCTCAGTTTTGAGCTAATTTGATTATAATTTAGCGATATTTTCCTACTTTTGCTAGTAACTGTAAGACTTTCATGATGCAAGACGATCCCAAGAGATAATCCTATTTGTTTCTTTTTTTGGAAGAGATGTAATTAGGTTTATTTATTTTTCATTTTTTTAACAGAGGTACGGAGAATTGAACCCAGAACCTCAAGCATGCTAAGCACAGTCTCTACCACTGAGCTGTATCCTCTCACCTAGTGTAATCTATCCTTTAACTAGATTGTATTTGTGTACAAGTTAAGGAAGAATTCGTTTTTACTACCTTTATACCTTCAAGGGAAATAGGGTTGATTTATTTATTATTTAAAAAAAAATCTTAATCACATAAACTAGTAACTTTCTTATTTGCAAGGCTCATTGTATTAATTTGGATAAGTTAATTGATTTCATTAACAATCCCAGAATCTTGGTGGCTTAACATACTGAAGATTTATTTCGAGCTCATCTCATTGTCCAATGGATGTTCAGGCAACCTCCAAACAAGGCTCCTACCATCTTCTAAGGCCTCGAGTCTTCAGTTGGGCCCTCTGGAGCTTGTGGGGAGAAAATGGCTGTGAGAGCCTGGAGGACCCTTACGGAGGGTTTAGGAGTGGGCTTTTTCACTACTTTTGCTCATATTCCATGGCCATTACTAGTCCCATGGGTAGAACATAGTCTAACAGTTGATAGTGTGGGAGAATTACACAATGTTATGGTCTCTGTCACAAGTATAACAAGTCTGTATTTAAAAATACAAATTATAATTAATCTTGTAATCCATTCTCTTAAATAGAAAATTGTTTCTTGGTATTGAGTCTATCTTTTCATGTCCTATGGAAGCAAGTTATAAATGAGCAGATTATAAATGAGCATATAAATTCATGAGTAGATAATGTTTGGTATTCAATTAGCATGAAAGAAAATATAAGCAGAATTAATGAGATGAAGCAATTTTACATAATCTCTTCCTCCTTTAATAAAGGATTTTAGGTGAAATTCAGCAAGCATACATCATAAAAGTGCAATACGGAAATGAAAATTAGGATGAGGAAAAATGGGAATAGAGGTAGAAAGTCAAGACCATATAAAAGAAAAACATGCGGTTACAGTTTGGTAAGATTTTAGATTTATTGGTTAGTAATATTTAGTGAGTACTGACATAGAATACAAACTATGGTTACCAAAGGGTGGGGAGGGATAAATTAGGGGTTAGGAATTAACAGACACACATTACTATATATAATAGACAAACAACTAGGACCTGTTGTAAGCACAGTTTCTTGTAATAACATAATGGAAAAGTATCTGAAAAGAAAAAATATATATGTATGTATATGTATAACTGAATCACTTTGCTATATACCTGAAACATTGTAAATCAACTACACTTCAATAAAAAAAAAATTTTAGTGAGTACTTAATGTTAGTTGAGCATTTGCAGAAAATCTGTGGGGAGATGTAAAACATTCCATTAGTAATTACCCTATGTAAAGAAAAATAATTTAAACAATAAATTTTAGCTATTTAATTTATAAAACTTGTCAGGTATGAAAGTGTGAATATATCTAGTACCAAATTAAGGCAGTTTCAAAAGTTAGATTTTGCAGTTTTAAGTAAATCAGATTTGATTTAAGACATCAAATTTTTTATATACCTTTTTCTGTCAAGTTCTTTCTACTATATTATTCTGAGATTTAGCTGATAAGGTTAACCCATTATATAATTTGGTCAAATACGTTTTCAAAAGTTGTTTGGTATCGTAGTAACTTGTTATAATCAAAAGAATAGTTGGGCTACTTTAGGCAGTTATAATCCAAAAGAAATGAGATACATGCAATCAATGTTCAATAAACGTATAAACAGAAGAATGTAATAGGCCACAAGTCAGAGGAGAATATTAGATCAGTGGTTGTGCTGGTGACAATGGTGGAAAGTTTTTTTTAGTGTACTAAGTGTCTAATGTGTATTCGATACCTGTGCACATTACCCTGAAACGTAGCATCTTAAAACATGACAAATTACCTCAGAATTTAGTATCTTAAAACATAATTATTATGATTTCACAGAGATTATGAAGGTCAAGAATCCAGGAGTGGCATAGCATGTTAGTTCAGGTTTAGGGTTTCTCAGGAGGTGACAGGCTGTCTACAGGGACAGCAGTATCTGAAGACAAGACTGGGACTGGAAGATCTGCTTCAAAACCCTTCATGTGTATGTTAGCAAGAAGCTTCATTTCCTCACATGTTGACTTCTCCATTGGACTTCTCATAAAGTACCTTCCCCCAGGGCAAGTGATCTGAGAGAGTGACCAATGTAGAAGTCTTTTTAACTGAATCTTTGAAGTGACGTATCATTACTTCTGCCCTACGTTGGTCCCATAGACCAATCCTGGTATGACGTTAGAGGGAGAGTTGAACAAAAATGTGAATACCAGGAGGCAGGACTCCCTGGGGACCATCTTAAGGCTAGCTGCCAGAATTGAAGTGGACTTTTAAGCTTTGACTTAGGAAAAAATGGGAAGGAGACAGAAAAGGGAATTTGTCCCATAGTGCTTGCCCAACAGGAAATACATGGGCGCAATGAATCTGCTATTGGTGACATTGAGAAGATGGGGCTGGCATTTCCAGTTGGAGCCTGGTGAAAGATAAGAGAAACCATTTGAAGGTGACAATTACAAGTTTGATACAGAAAGCAGTGGGAATTCTTTGGAGGATTTTGTGTGATGGAGTGATGTTTAAATAATCATCAAGGAAGATTACTTAAACTGTGCATACAACCTTATAGAGTAAAAAAAAGATGACTTCTTTTTGGAGTCATAAAAGGAGATGTGGTTGTTTCTCCACTGCTGCCATTGCTAAAAAACACTCAGATTTTTCTGTTTGAAAAAAATCTGATTTTTAAAATAACTCATTTGGTTTCCAACATGAACCATCCATGTAACTTGCTGCTTAAATCCAAAATGGCTCTTCTTTGGAGTACTTGATCATTTCTACTTCTGAAGCCTCCAGAATAAAACTAAGTCAATTTTGACAACGTGAATTTTATGCTATGGAATAAATATATTTCATCACTCTTGAAGAATTGTTTCAAGGAGAACTAAGGTTTATTTTGGAGAGACAGAGGCTTCGTTGCAGCTATAATGTTTAGGTGATTTTGAGGGTTTGAATTATGAATACTTTAAATGAGAGATACTTAATTTAGATGTTAATAATGTGAAAGTATAGATTCTGTTAAGACAGAAATATGAATACTTTAATATTTTATAAATTTATATGATAACATTTCTAAAGATTACATCTTGAATTTTTTTTTTTTGTTTTCATTATCTGCAGGGTTTGAGGCTTCTGGACCCCAGCTTTTGCCAGTGAGAGCACTAAATGAAGTCTTCATTGGGGAGAGTCTATCATCCAGGTACTTTTAAACCTGTGATATTGAGTTTGAAATTTAATATTTTAGTAATTTTTAAGCTATTTATTCAACTTATACAACCTAAGATTTGTGAATAATTAATACTGTATAAATAATAGAAATGAATTATTTAATGAAATATTTCCAAACTTCTGTACATATTATTACATGTTAAAGAGGAAAGAAGGCCTTATTACCAAAAAGGTTTGTAAAACCCTAGGATAAACAAAGTTATTCAGACTTCTTTACTGCAGTATTTCCCAGAGCCTTTAATCTATCGTATAGGACCTTTATAAATGTCTATGAGAATGATATGTTTGCAACTGATGTAAAACTTTGATATTATAAATAGTCCATATTAAAATTTCCCTACTAACTCTCTTAATAGTGTTTTAAAGCTGATTTATTTGTTTGCTTGTTTTAATCCAGGATCCAGTTAAGGATCATGCATTTGGCCATCATGGCCCTTAGAGTGAATTAAGGACAATTCGTTAGCCCCACCCCTGTTTTGTCATTTATGATATTAACATTTTTGAATGGTCTAAACCAATTTCTTATGCAGAATGTTCTTTATTTTGAATTTGTATGATTTTTTTTCTCTGCATAAGATTAGGACTAAGCATTTTTGGCAGGAATACTGCATAGGTAATATTGATCCTTCTTAGTGTAATAAAAGGCAAGTGTATTGACAGTTTAAGATTTGTAACCATTATTACCAAAAATTAAGGTCAGTGAAATTCTTCACTAGGAATATAGAAATATAATATGTGTTTTATTGATAAAATCTGTTTTGTGAGTGTTGAATATAAATTAGGCTTAAATTGTCAGTAGAATTTTTTGCAAAACTTTGTGTGACATTAGTTACCAGTTATAAAATGATTGCCATAATGTAAAGTTAATCTGATTCTTGGTAGTACTTTAGAACTTTCATTCTCATTTTTGTAGATGTCGGTAAATTAGGGGTGAGGGTTAGAGATGAATCTGTAGCCTACTTTCCTGCTACCAGAACCATGTGACCCTTTGAAGGTCATGGAATGATCCCCTAGTTTACTGAGAGTTCCATATATTCTATTTATCATCAGTTATATCATTTTATAGGAAGTTTAATTATGGGTGAGAAAAGTTTGTCTTAAAAAAGCCATATTTTAGCCAATAACTTAATTCAGGTAGTACTGAAAAGTACAAAGCCTGATTCAACAGAGTGCTTTTTGTGTTGTTGTAATTATTTTGATTCATGTAATTTTAAATTTATCAATAAAATATATTGAGCACCCTCTATGGGATGTAAAGATGAATAAGATAAAGGTAGTGGTATCTTAGTTTTTTGGAAGATAGTAAATAAAATACACCATTAAAAATCATTAAAACTAAAATGTATTCTTCAAAGAAATCAAATAAAAATATATTTTTAAAGAACTTAAAAATATAGTAAAGTGATGACACAACATTGTAAACTGACTGTACTTCAATAAAAATATATATACAAAAATATAAAAATATAAAGATGTTTATTTTAAT
This sequence comes from Camelus ferus, assembly GCF_009834535.1. Classification (NCBI taxonomy): domain Eukaryota; kingdom Metazoa; phylum Chordata; class Mammalia; order Artiodactyla; family Camelidae; genus Camelus; species Camelus ferus. The sequence continues at coordinate 25,096,326 of NC_045698.1, read as the reverse complement.
ATAGTAAGACTTATGCTATATATAAAGGTTTTGCTTTTGCTGCATATCAATTTTGAAGCAATATGAAAATGAATAATGGATACATTTATGTCATAAGAGAGAAGGAGGGAAATGTAACTCTATATAGTGATATAATCTAGTCATTATTGCTAAGGACATTGGACAGAAGAGAGCAACAACTTTAAAATGAGATTGGAGAAAGTCTACATTAAAATACATAGATGATGAAGATAAAGATGTTTTGTGAGTTTATACTTAACTCTGGGGAAGCCATTTAATGGCTTACATTATTCTGTTTGTGTATCTTAAAGGTTGTAACTTCTGAGAGCTTGCACTAGCATTGCTTTATGATTTGTACTTACTAAAAAATAACTTACAAAAGAAAGAGAACTGGGATCGGTTGATAGACTTTGGGAATTTAGTGAAATCCCATTAGGAGATTTTTAGATAGAATGCTTTTATTTTCTGTGGCAGTAGTGATTTGGTTGGTTTACCCCTAATATCTGATGCTGGTTCTTTTTGTGGTCTTTGATGCCTCACCTTATATCTTTACTAAGATAAGGACAGCAATGGGTTGGCTTCTGATGCTACTGAAAAAGGTTTAATTAACTACTGGAAATATTAGAACTTATTTTTAAAGTTTTATTGACATAGACCCTTAGTAAAAGGAAAGGAGCATTTACTGGATGCCTGCTACATCAGGCACTGTGCATATGTGTATGTTATCGTATGTAGCCTCATAGCAACTCTGTAAGAAAGGTAGTTAATTGTATTTATCAGTGAAAAAATTGAGATTTGGATTGATTTTCCCAAGGTCATGTAATTAGTTAATTAGCATCAGAACTATCATATAAACCCAGCATTTCTGATTTCAGATCCTGTATTGAGTTACTATGAATAAAACTTGTGAAGTATTGCCTGTTTTTTAAACTGCTGCTTCCTTATGCAAACTTTCCTACTGGCAATGCTATCTTGAGGCCATCTTGTATTATTTCTTACATAGTATCTTGCTTATTGCTTAAAGCAATAAATAGCACCCTCAGTAGATGGTAATTATTATTTACTTTAAAATTTCTAAACTACCTACTAGAATATAAGCTTCAAGAAGACTGTCTATTACATTTGCCATTAAGTCCCCAGTACCTAGCACAGTGTTTATTAAAACATATTAGGCACTTAATAAATATTTATGGAATGAATAAATGCTGATGAGTCCTGCCAAATGTTCTCATTATCTCCATTTTATAGGGAAGTCTGTGGCTCAGAGAGCTGAAGTAAATTGCCCCAAGTCACACAGTTAATAAATAACAAAGCCAGGGTAAGCCTGTGCTTTTCTTCAGTGTGCTATACAATAGAATTCTAGTCTTCCTGAAAACTTAAGTGTTTTGCTTGGAAAATATGAACTGCAGCAATATTGTTCCTGCCTCATTTATAATGTTCTTAAACTTAAGAACATTTTAAAAGCCCAATTTTTTTTTCTTTTCTCCTATTTGTTCTAACCTAGAATGTCTTATTCTTGGGCTGTAGCAGTGGACAGTTTAAGAAGAAGTATACCCACTCTAAAGGGACTGTGAGTTTTATTGCTGCCTTAAAAAAATAATTTCCCTGAAACCAAAATTCTATGAGTTGACTGTGACTAATCTTGATAAACTTGCATGTGAGAATGACACTAAATTTGCTCATTGTTTTGGGTTCATCTCTCACCTGACTGGACCTTTCCTTTTCTCCACCTCTGCTCCTCTTCTATCCCCACTTACCCCTAATCTCTTGTTTCCGTGTGATTCTGTCATAATAGCAGCCGTCCCTGTGGATTTGGCTGGCTTGTCTGTGTATAATAGGCTCCTAATGTACCTAAAATTTCTTATTTTCCAGGAGGAAATAACAAGGCTATGAAATAGGCTAAATGTGAATATCAGGCTTGTTATCTTTTATTTTTATGAAGAACGCTGACTTCAGAGAGAAAATGACAGAGTTGTATCATGTAAAACCTTCACAGATTAAGAGCTTGGCAGAAGTTGAAAGGGTTAGAATAAGAGCTAAATTATCCATTGAGTGCTAGTATTTGCAAGCATATCTAATAATTGTCATTGTTTTGAAAAGATGTATTTCGTTAAGGGATTATTTTAATTTTTTAATTTGCTGTAGAAAAGTAACCCAGTGTTGATTAGTGACACAGTTATTTTAAGATATAGCTCACAAAATAGGCTTTTACGTGTGTCAAAATTTCTTTGAATAGTTGCAAAAGTGTTTATGCATTCATTCAGTTAAAGAATAGTGTCATTTTTGCTGGTGTCAGAAAACTCATTTGATTCCGTATTTATGAAATACTCTAATAGTTTTGTCCACTGATCCAGGACTGGTTGAGAATTTTCTTTAGAACTTTATCATCTCTCCTAGCTTACTATCAATTCAAAGGCACATTAGTATGTAACATAAGAAACAAGAGTTTAGCAGGAACTATTGGTGACTTAAAGGATTAGATACAGATTTAGGTATATCAAGGGCTGGCTACCAAGAATGAAACTCACCTAGAAATGATATTTTCTCTTTGAATTTTGAGGTTAGGCTCTGTATGTTTCCATAAAAGCAGTATCAGCAAAAATTTACAAGAAGCTCCTGTTTGAAATGTTGAAGTATTGATAGAAAGGAGCATATAGGTCAGAGAGGGAGGCAGACATGCTAACCTTAAAAAAGGTTTTTTTGGTTTTTTTTTTGTTTTCTTTTACTTAATCAATATTGGAATCACCATCACGATGTGTGTGCGTGTTAAGTCAGGTATGTCTAAGTTAAGCTGCCTACTTAGATTTCATCAGCTCTGAAAAAGACTATGTTTGTCTTATTTACCATGAGACAGAAGTTCAGCAGATCCAGTTTTATATTCTCAATTTATAGGGCTTCCTACTACGAGATTTCAGTTGATGATGGTCCATGGGAAAAACAGAAGAGTTCGGGGCTTAATTTGTGTACTGGAACGGGATCAAAGGCCTGGTGAGTAACTTGGGATGTTCCTTATCAACTTTTGTGAAATATTTTAAGTAATGTAATTTACTTGATGTCTCATATCAGTGTATCTAAGGCCTCTAATACCCAAGAGGTAGCCTGGTGTTGTTATGTTGGTTGGCTCATCAGTTGGGTCCAGGAGTCCAGCTTTGACTTCTTAGATTATAGCTGCAGCCTGGATTTGGTCATTATTTAGCTTTCTGCACTGGGTTTGTAACGGGAAAAAAGAAAATGAGAAATGTGTTTAGGGACTATGTGTTTTTTAAAAATGAATATTTTATGTAATAGTAAAGAAATGAAAACAAAGTACAATACCAAAAATATGCTGGAGTTTTGTGTATTCGAGGCCTAACTGGCAATAACCAGGGACATCCTGTAACTTGTTTATCCTGTGACCTTTCTATGGAAAGTCTCTTCTGCTTCTCAGTACACACATGCACGTGCCTCCCAAACTTTTATCTGTAGCTGTCTTCTCTCTTGAGTACAAACTCATATTCTAAAATTACCTACTACATAGGATGTTAATAGCAATTCAGATTCAACACATTCAAAACTGAATTTATTGTCATCAGTGTTTCTTCCTGTGTTCTCTGTCTTAATGGTGTCACTGTTAACCTTGACTTTGTATTCTAGAGAAAACACATTACTTTCTAAAACCTTGCTCTTATCTTTGAGTCTCCCTGTTCTCCCCTCTACACACACCAGTTTCTAAATCCTATCAGTTGTACTTCTGAAGTCCTAGCCCCCCTTTTCAGTTTCTGCTATTTCTTTGGTATAGTACCCCATCTTTTGAGTGAGTATTTGTGCTTCACCCTTTATTCTTCAGGCTGTCATTCAGTCTACCACAGAGTAATATTTCCGAAATATAGATATGTCTCACTATTTCCCTTGTGTGCTTTAAAGCTTTCATTGACTCCTGACTATGTTCAGATTACTCAGGTTGTTACATAAGGCCCTTCAAATGAGACCTAAGCTTCCTTGCCGGCCTATTCCTGCCCGACCTCTAACCTATCCGCACACTAGCAACACGGCCAGCTACTTACAGTTCTCAGCGCAAGCCATATTCTCTCTGGGATTTTTGTTTTTGCTCAATGCAACTTCTTCCTGCGTTGAATACCTGAACGTTCTCTACTTTCCATCCACTGGCTGAAAAATCCCGTCTTCAAATGTCATTTTCTATAGGAAATCTTTACTAGGACCTAGTTCCTTTCATAAGCCTACTTAATTACTCCCTTTTTTTTTGTCCTTCCCCAGCACTCTTTCCTCATAGCACTGTTACAGCACTTAGCACATTAGTACTTTCTGATAAGCTCATACCCAGTTAGTTTGAGCAACTTGAGGCACAGGGATGGTGACTAGTGATTTTTTTCCTGCTTCATTTTTTGTGTGCATAGCACAGTACTTAATACATACTCACTCAAATACTTTTGAATGAATGACAACATGTACACAAACACAGCTAAAGCAGTGCTTATCAGACCTTCAGTTTGGATTGTTTAAAATGGAGTTTTATTTCCTCTGCCACACACTGTGTAGTTGAGTCCTGTGTTGATGTTGCCTTTAAATATGGCTTAGATTAGAAGTTCAGTCTTCTCTTTGTTGCTTGTTAGAGGCTCCCATGTCTGCTGTGCTGTAGTGTAGAACCAGCTCACTGTGTCTGTCTCTCTGTGTCCTGCCTCTGCCCCCTTGGTTACGCAGTCCCTTTCCCTCTCTGCTCAGCCCTGTGCAGCTTGCTTGCTTCTGACATGTTCTACTCTCCTCCCTCTCACTACTGATAATTCTTTGATTATGATTGCATTTCCCATTTATCTTTTGATCCTTTTTCTCTTCAGAAAGTAGAGAGGAAAGAGAAGCCTAGGGGCCAGGGTGCTGAGGGAAAGCTGTATGTTCTGTATATTAATGATTTCAATTTATCGCACTACCATTTTTGAGCACTTTCTTTGTCACTAGTAAGTCTCAAAAATACTCTGAAATTAGGTGATTTTACTTTCATTAACAGTATAAAAAGTCTCAGAAGTTAACTGACTTGCCCAAAGACAAGTGGCTAATTAATGGTGAAGGTAGGATTTAAATTCTGGACAAACTGTAGACTCCTGAGCCACAGAAGGAGGAAAAGCATGGAGGGTCCCTTGTGGGAGGCTTATGAGACTTGATTAGAAGTGTTGCCCATGATATCCACTCTCATGCCTTTAGCTAGAACTTTGTTATGTGTTATATGGCAAGAAGGGATGGAAAATACAGCCCAATTATGTGCCAGGTGGGGAAAATGAGTTCGGGGATTAGCTGTCTCATCTTTGCATTTCCAAAAATTCTTCCACAAGACATAGGATGTAGGGGCTGTGTTGCATAGCAGGTGTCTGAATTTTTGCATTGTCACCTCCGTGCCCTTCCCAGTGTGAACTGTCACTTGCAGTGTACACCAGGGGAAGCACTGCGGAGGGGGATCGTTTACGTTTCCAGGCAGTCCTGAGGCTGTTCCCAGTCCTCCTCCATACACTCTGTCCTGGCAGACATAATTAAGGGTGAGGAGGTGTTCTTAAGTAAGAGTTTTACTAGCTGGTGAGAATATGAGACTCTCTTTGTCTTTCAAGTTGTTAGTCTTTAATAGAATTTATGTCTAATTTCAAATTGGAACTCTTAGAATGGTGAAGTTTGTAGATCTAAGCAGAAAAAATTGTTGTGTGCTAGCTGACATCTGCTCTGGCATATGGTTTGTCTTTGATGTAGAATGTAAACCGTTAGAGTGAATTGGCTGAGATTCAGATTACAGCCACAGGAATTAGTTTTAATTTAACCCCAATTTAGAGGACTTAGTTTCTGCTGATTTGCGGTATCCCTAATAAGTTCTAGGAATATTAGAGCAAGTCTTATGAATTGCTCTAATATTGACTAACTATAGTAAGGAGATATTATCACTAATATCTTTTGCCCTGTATATATTTTAATTCAGTGGAACCCTAATAAACAGTTTGTTTTTGTGACTTTTCGTTTAAAATAGAATTCCAAAACAGTATCTTTCAGTAGTGCATATATTCAGAGAAAATAGAATATGACTCATACATATTCCTTGCATTTGACATTTTCATTCAGTGTTGAGCTCTTGCCTGGAGCCAGGTAGTACCCTAAGTGTCTTGCATCTTGTGTGACAGTAATGCTAATGAGATCGGTATTGGGAACCTCATACTAAGCAGTAAGAAAGTCAGCACACTCAGAGTATTTTTCCTTATACCACATACTAAGTATGAGCAAAAGTACGGAGGCTGAATGAGCTTGCGGTGTTTGGAATGTGAAATTGGAGGGTGGATAAAGGTGGAAAAATAGGATGGGCAAGGGCCAGATTTTAGATCTGTCTCCAGTATACAGACATGATCTGTGAATGACCCCAATTTTTTAATGTGAAATTTTGTGTGTCTGCATTTTTCTTAAGAGAACGTCGAAATGTTTTTGGAGGGTATAGGATTAGACGGGTATACACAGTATCTCTTACTCCTCCTCCTCAAAAGTGTTAAAAGCCACTGAATGAGGTTTAGAGTGATGCGACTATGCAGTGTTGTTCCTGGTGTTGGAATTATCTACTAAGGCCATGTGAGAAGAGTTATGAGACAGAAGAATTCTAAATTCCTAGAAGATTTTGTTTTTAAACCTTTCCTTAACCATCTTTTTGGACCCCAGCACAGAGCTACTTTTAAACATTATTCATGTTTATGTTAACATTTGTTCTTGTGGTTAAGCAAGGCATCATACTGGTAAAAGATTTTTCATTTCAAGAACTATTTTATAATTTAAAGAAATACACGTTTTAAAAATATGTTAAGTAGTACAAAAGGGTATACAATGAAAAGCTAGTCTCTCATTTTAATTTCTAGTACTTATCTTGAGACACAACCACTCAATATATGTATAATGTTTTAATATCAATAAAATAGGGAAGTTTTATATATGTATATCATATAGTGCCTTTGGTTTTTTAACATATGGGTATCTTTCTATATCATTATGTATAGTTGTATTTTAGTCTTTTTAATATCTACATAATACTCTGAGTAGCTATAATATAATTTATTTAGCCAGCTTACTATGGTTTTGCTATTATTTGCTTCCTAGTTGCTTTGCTGTTATAAATAATGCTTCAGTGAATATCCTTTCTTGTCTTTGCATATGGTATGTGCAAGTGTATTTTAGGATAAACTACTAGAGTGAAGACTATGCTCATTTTAAATGTTGGTATTGCAGAATTGCCCTCCAACTGTGGTTTCTATAATTCCATAAGTGTATGAGAATACTTCTTTTCCCATACGCTATCAATGCATTACTTATCAGTTTTCACTTCTTAAAATCTGAGAAAAATCTTGTTTTAATTTGTATTTCTTCAACTATGAGTAAGAGTGAACGTTTTTTCATGTAGGCCCATGAGATGTTTGCCCACGTACTTTGCCCACTTTTTAAAACTTTGTGGCATGGTTATTGTCTTTTGGTTGCTTTTTCCTCTGATAATTTATAAGAATTCTTTGTACATGATGTGGATTATTCCTTTTTCATTTTAGTATGTTTTTAGAATTAAAATTTAAAATGTATGTGGTGTTTGTTTCTAGGTCATTCAATATTAACAGGGTTGCAACTCAGGCTGTGGAAGATGTTCTAAATATTGGTGAGTGCCAAGATAGCTATTATATTTTATAATTATAATATCCTATGTCATATATATATTTTATTGTATGTTAGCTATAATATATGTTACAGAATATTTTATTTAATCAAGATGTTTTCCCCCTTTCCTTTTTCAATAGCAAAACGACAAGGAAATTTAGATCTTCCATTGAACAGAGAATTGGTAGAGAAAGGTCAGTGACAAATGATCATAATTACTCACAATTTAAGTTAAATTTTGTGTAGATTTTGAGGATAGTATTGTGAATGTACTTGTCTAATTAGCAAACAGTGCTTTTTGGACTCAAACATGCTCTTAATATAATATCCCTTTAAATATATTTAAACAATAAAAAGTTTAGAGCTGGAGTCTTATATATGATTTTTGTTAACCATGGAAATAAAACCTCTATGTTATATTTCATTGTGACTGCAAACATATCCTAAGGGATGTGAAAATGTAGAAAAATACACATCTGACAAATAGGAAATGTACACCTAAACTCCATTGCTGTTAACATCCTCTGAATGGGAAGGAACTCTGAGCTGTGAATGCTGATCTTCATATTCACTACTGTGTTCGCTTTAACCTTCTACTTACTCCGCCCAGTTATTTTGGGGCTCCTTTAAGAGAACTAGCACTGCTGGGGAAAGGATACTGACTAGAGAGTTTGAAGACTTAGGTTCCAATCCCAGAACAAACTGGCCTCTCACTGTGAAATGATGGGCAAGACTGACTCCATTCCTCCATTTCCTCAACTGTTGAATCAGAAAGTGGAAGGAGCTTGCTGGTGTATAGGAATTCTTGAAATTTATTTTTTAAATTTTATTTTAAAAAATATTTAAATTCTTAAACTGAAAAACATAGTCATTTGATTTGCATCTGAAATTTTAACACACTAAAGTCTACTCATCTACCAGGATCATTTTTGAAAGTATGGACCTCAAAGCTAAATCTTGTTGTCTCTGTTTAATTGAAGAATATCCTAAGATTTTAAGGTAAATTATTTTTATTGAAGAATATCCTAAGATTTTAAAAAATCAACATAAAATCCAAACTTGTTAATGGTTGCCTATACCTACCTTTATAAGAATTTTTCAACATACACAATCAAAACAAAATAAAGACATAAGGTAGATATTGGCACATTTAAGACTGCAACTGTCATCCATAAATATTTGCATTTGAGAGAGTTATCAGAAAAGGCATGTTCTTATTGGTTGCCTTTAGAGTGATTTAGCAGTACATGATAAAGTATTTTACCAATGTCAGTTAATCTATTTATATATTTTGAATTCCCATATAAGACTTTCTTTGTTGGCAAGATGGTTTGCCTTTAAAATTGTAAACAGAACTAAATCTCTGAGGTCCCTTTCAGCCCTCTAAAACAGACTATTTTCTTCTTCTTTCAATTTAAGACCTAAAAGATTATTTCAGTCACTTCTTATAAGCTAAGATTAGTGTTAAATCTGTATCAAAGAAAGGAAAATTAGGCATTTATAATAATTGACTCTTCATTATATGATTTAACTTAAAGCATAATGTATATAAACAAGTGAAATTTATATCAGGTATATAAACTAATTTAAAATCACTATATATAAAATACAGTGATTGATTTTTCCCTTAGTAAACATACCACTTTACTTGCAGGAATGTTAGTCTTGTGAAGATTTGACTGTCTTCAGAAGCAGTTGTGAATGCCAATGGGGCAGTCGCTGTTACAGACACTTCTAGAGCTACTTCCTTCAGAGCTAGCATATTGTGTGTGTGAGTGTGTGTGTGTGTGTGTGTGTGTGTGTGTGTGTGTGTGTGTTCCCAGAGAGGCAAATTTTCATTTTTGAGAATGAGTTAGATATTTTTATTTAAGAGCCAAATAATTCAAATGAAATTTGGGTATATAACGTAGATTATGTGACAATCTAGTAATGACTTTTAATGTGGTGGTCAATTAAACACTCTTTCAAGCCCAATTTCTTTGTACAAGTTGTCTTTAACCAATTTGTACTCTGCATGCCAACTCTTGTGTGCCTCTTGGTTAGAGAGAAAGCAGGTCCCTTTCTAAGATTTCTAAAAATATCTTGAGTAATGGCAGTTTCGTTAGAGAAAGCATACTGCCTGTCATTGTTTGAGACTGCATTTTATACCAAGACTATTAATTTATAATTATATTTAGGAACCCTTTGGCATGATATTTTGGAAAGGAACTTATTAGCAAGGGAATATGGTAACTCAAGTTCCATTTTTGAGTGCCTCAAACTAGTTTCTTTATTTTCATTTGATTACTACCTTTGTAGTCCCCCCCCCCCACCACCACAATGTAGCTATTTCTTCTATATTGTGGTTGATGTAGGCTTCTGTGGGCTAATCTTGAAACCTACTCCTTACTTATAAGGGTTTTTTTTTTTTGTTTTTTAGTTTTTTAAATGGAATGTATTGTGAGTTCCAAGAAACTTCCTGCCAAACAGACCTTTGGAATAGAACTGCGTTTAAGTTGGTGATAGCATCCACTTTCGTTTACCCTTCTCAGAAGTGTAAAACACTCAGAAGTCTTTCACTGAAGGTGCTAATATTCTGCTTTTCTCTTTTATAGTAACAAATGAATATAATGAATCACTGCTTTACAGTCCAGAAGAACCAAAAATACTTTTCAGTATTCGAGAACCAATAGCAAACAGAGTTTTCTCAAGCAGTCGTCAGCGCTGTTTTACCTCAAAGTAAGCTTCCAAAAACCGACTTGTGATTGTTTTCATCTCTTGTAATTATAAAGCATACTTGGTTTTAAAGTAATTTCATTAAATTCACTCATTCAAAGGAAAAGGAAAAGTAGGACCTGTGGAGCTAATGAGGTATCATGCTAACCTGGCTAAAGTGATATTTTCTTTAAAACTTATTGTGCCATTTTAGAGAAACTAAAATTTAAATGAATAGAAAGGATCTAGTTATTTAATTGGGTGATATGGGCTTTTTTATTTTTTAAAAATATATTAAGACACAACAAAATCAAATTATCATTGTAAAGGAAAACTGGAAAGCAACTTTTTTTAATATGCTGTGGAACAGAAGCATATAAACCTAACTTGTATAGCAATAACCCTTTAGAGTGGAAGTCATTTCTTTCAGCTTTTCCCTAACATGAGCCCCCCTTCCCACATCTATTGAATTTCTCAGATTTTTTTTTTTTGAGAAGAGGATATACAAAAATGTTTATAATTTCTTATTTTGTAAAAGTTGCCCAATTATCCAAACTAACAGGAAAACCTGTAATTATGAAAAAATGTCATCTATCTCATGGCAAGCAAAGAGCAGTTTAATTACAAATTGCTGCTTATAGTGTCCATCTGTGTGTTTTGAAAATACATAATTGATTTTTTCCAAGAGAGACACTAAAAAGGAAACTCAACATACTTAAAAATCGCTTTAGCATTTGAGAGTTAATTTTGATTAATCAACAAATCTATACTCAGTTTGGGTGAGACTGCCTATAAAGATTCATTTAAATGTTTGCTCATATAAATGGGAGAATAGCTTTATGACCGTGGCAGTTGGAAAATATTTCTTAGCAGCAAGACTGATAGATTGAACTACATTAGAATGAAGTACTTTTGTTAAAGCAAGACACCATTAAGAAAATAAAAAGGCAAGCCAGAGTGAGATACTTGTAGTACTTGTATCCAGCAATGATTCATATCCAGAATATATTATAAAAATTCGTCCAAGAAATTTTTCAATAAGAAAAAGACAGGCAACCTAGTAGAAAAATGGCCAAAAGTCTTGGACAGGCATTTTACAGAAGAGGGTATCAAAATGGCTGATAAGTATATGGAAAAAACATCCTTGAGGGGAGGCTATAGCTCGGTGCTTACATTGCAGGAGGGCATGGGCTTCAGTACCTCACATTAAGTAAACAAACAAACAAACCTAATTACCTCCACCCCCCAAAACAAACAAAAATACAAAATTAAAAAAAAAAAAGACCCTCATGTAAGGAATAAAGGAAGGCTACAGTTTAGGAAAACACCCCAAAAATAATCTTGATCTTACTATTCATCTGGGAAATGCACATTAAAACTACATAATATGGTATCAGACACACCCCCCCAGAATAGCTAAAATACCAGTTGATGATAACTGGAGCAACTAGAACTTTATAGACTACTGTTAGGAATAGTTTGGAAAATTGTTTGGCAGTTACCTACCAAAGCTGAATGTGGCATATTGACCCAGTAACTCCAAGATATACATCCAACAGGAATGGATACACTGACAGAAAGGTGTGCACCAAGAGACATGCTCAAGCATATTCACAGGAGCAACATTCCTAATAGGCAGAAACCCAAATGCCCATGAATAGTAGAAGAGATGACTTAAATTCTGGTGTTCTCAAACAGTGCAAGTATTTTCATACAGTAATGAAAGTCAACACAGTACTGCTACATGTAATAACATGGGTGATTTCATAAATATCTTAAGCAAAAGAAGCTAGACACAGGCATACCTATTGTATTCTTCTATTTATATGAAGTTGAAGAATACACAAAGCTATTACTGCTGTGGTGATTGAAGTTAGGATAGTGGATATGCTTGGGAAAGCGGGGTGGGGTAGTGACTGGGGATTGGAGTAAGAGCATTAAGAGAGCTTCTGGGGAACTAGGTAACATTTGATTCCTAATTTGGGTGGTGATTATGTGTGTATGTTTGATTATCGGGTTGTACCCTCATAATTTGTACCTTTTCTGTATGTTACATGTAAGTAAAATTTTCACAAAAAGATAGGTTACATTCTTGCTCAATACCTAAAATAATTGTAATGGTAATAACATTCAAAAAAAAGCATATGAGTTCCATCAGATCTGAACTTGTTCCCTGATAAATGTTTGGGTGAATGGAGCTATCCTGAACATTTAAATTTTGAAGTTGTTTTGATAACGTATCCCATGTAATCACATAGTCACTAATTGTCTCATACCAAAGAGCAACTTTGATTTTTTAAAATCAAGGCCAAATGATCTGTCTGCTAGTTTAGATAAAAATTAAGTGTTTTAAAGAAACTATAATTTAGGGGTAAGAAAACTGTTGATACTTAATGTTGAAAGATGTTTCTTTCTGCTCAGGGTTTGTGTTCGTTCTCGTTGTTGGGATGCCTGCATGGTTGTGGATGGAGGAACTTCTTTTGAGTTTAATGATGGAGCAATTGCTTCAATGTTGATCAATAAAGAAGATGAGCTTCGAACTGTGCTTCTAGAACAGTGAAGGGTGTCCTCAGATGACAGATAACTACCGGAAAAAGTTTTACTGCAAAAACAGACTGCCGGTCATAAAGCTACATTTTTTGGTTATTGTCGAGACTGGTTGGCCTTGGGCTCAAAGGTGACCAAGAAAGTGAGATTTGCATTATTCTTCTGTTGGATTCTGATGGAAAAGATGTTCACTGTGTAAGAAAATGGATGGACTAAACTGATTAGAATTCATACCAGTGAAATTTCTATATTGCTCATATTTGGTTTCCAAGAGTGCTGGTATCTTTTTAAATTTAGAGAGGTAGGTTCCAATAAAGGATTAATGTTCAGGATTTGAAATTTAACTGTACAAGTTTTTTTTCCCCTTACTTTCCCCCCTAACTTTGTGGAATTGGTCAGACCAAACACATATTTAATTAGTATTTTTTATAGTATCTAAAAATCAAGATTTTAAAAAACTTTGTTGATGGAGAATTTTGATAAATCCTGACACTGACCTAACTGAAGTAGGTAAATGTGTTTTTATATATGCTAGGGGTTTTCTAATTTCAGGACACAATGCTATTGTTATGACTATTGATTTTAAAAGTTAAAGCAATCATTTTTGAAATTATTTATAGCTGTTTTCATTTAATTGACTGTCAGGTTAATTTTGACAATGCTGGGTGAAATATATCTGGACAAAATCATGACACTGTTAAGGATGTTTTAATTATCCAACAACTATATTAGGTCTTAGGTAATTTTTTAAAAATGATTTGAGTCTAATAAAGCTCTTCCATATTTAAAACTCTCTAACATGGATTCAGAGATTCAAAGGCTGAACTGATTAGACATGTTCTATTAGGAGTTTGGTAAAACCTTTGAAAAAGATTTTTATCTAGTGTTAGGAGTATTGTGAGAAAATGGATTACTTAATAAATATGCAAAACATACTAGTTTTGGAATTGCCTTACTTAATATCATGGTAGCTTTCACCTAGCTCATATTCCAAGTTTTACATTTTAGCTTTGGAAGATAAAATGTTACGGCTTTTCTTTTTTCTCTATTATGACAGTTTCTTTACCTAATTCCTGATCTACTTATAAGTAACCCTAGAATTATCACAGAAAGCACCTCTTGCTGTATCATGAGACAGTTGGTATTCTCATTCCAATTATTCAAAGTTACATTGGTTTTGTTTTTACTTGCTGCTAGAATTTTTCTTGAGTCATTGACATATTTATTGAACACCCACTCTGTGCCATGTACCGTGACAGGTGCTGGATATGCGCTGGTAAAGTAAACAGACTCTGTCCTGATAGAACTTGAGTCTAGTGAGCTCAGACGTAAATTCTTTGAAAGCTAGAAGGTATCATCAAATTGAGTGCTCTTAGTTCTGGCAACATTTATCATGTTTTTGTCAAATTCAACATTTTTATATAAATGTTACTATACAAGGGTAATTTAGGTTTTGATGTATATCCAGAACAAGAATCTGTTTTCCTTTTCTTAGTTTAGAGTATCTGCATAGACACTCATAGCAAGGAGTTTACAGGATGCATACAGTAAAAATTAGTGTTTTCCCAGAGATGGATCTAGTTTCTGGTTTGATTTAAAAATGATATACTTAAGATGCCACTTGATAAAGAAGTAAAATTCCACACTATAAAACCTCCCTAACAGGTTTAAAATACCTTTTTGACAAAAATTCCAGCTCCATCTTTAATATCAAGAAAATTCGATTATCCAAAATGGTACCATAGATCTATTAATATGTAACATATTAATAGGTAACCTGCTGTGTAAAATTGTTCATAAGCCATATTTTAAAGGTTTTAAAAATACTTAATGTGCTCCATTTGTGATATAACTTCTAACATTTCTGCTCGGTGGTAGGGTTTTATTTGTAAGAGATGATGAGAGGCAAAGGATGTTAGAATAGCAAAAATGTTTTTCATGAATGAGTTAATCTTTTAATGGCAATTGTGTGTGAATAAAATGAAACTACTCTTATCTTTTCTTTTTTACTTCATTTATTTCTTTAGCTCATATTATGGGTCATTTGAAAACCAGATTCCCCCAAGTTGTTTCAAGCAGGCCTTTTTCCCCACTGCTATGTATTCTGTGCCCTGCTGACTTCATTCACTGCTAATATTTGACACAGTGCTTACCTGGTAAATGTAGATAGACTCCTCAGATAATTTTGAGTTAATATTTTTGATGCTCCATATGTATTTATATTAATGGCCTCAGTAAATCAGATCATGTTACATGTTTTGCTAAATATATATAGCCTTTGAGTATAAAGAATTTCCATTGATTTCATTTTTTAAATATAAAAAAAAGAATAAAATACAAAGAACCATTAACACAAATTTTATTGAAAAATACTTGAGTTGAAAAAGTTGTCCAATATAAATTTAAGGATTATCTATTGCTCTGCTGTGAAAATAATGATGTAAATTTAGAATTTAAATCACTAGTTCATTGTGCCAGTATAGTATGTGCATCTTTATACTTAAGGATAGTATCTACCAAGACGGTTGTGCAAAAAAGATCCCAGGCATAACGTGATATGTAAATGATATAGTGAAAATATTATATATATAACTTTAAAATATAAGGGGGAGGGTAAGAGTAAACATGCTGATGAACTGCTGAACTACAAAGAGGAATTACTTCAAGTGCAATTTATTCTTTAACATTAAAAATAACCATGAAAGGATTAGAGTGTAAGTCAATAAGAAGGCTTATTAAGTTTTCTACATGAAGGAAAGCATGAAGAGTATTTTTTTAAAGTGTCATGAGCTTCATTTTATGATGGATTTTTAAGAAAATTACTGACTAAACATGAAGTCAAAAGAAAAAAAAACAGAAAAGAATGTGTTAATTTGAATGTTTTATAGGATAGCAAAGGCATGGATTATAACTAATTTTGTCTTCTCTTTTCAAAAATCAAACATCAATAATTAAAAGCAAAAATTCAGATTTTGAGATCCTGAAAAGACTGTTGAAGAGATACATAGCTTTTTATATCAGTAGATTGTGAGTTCACTGGGAGTAGGGGTTGAATTCTGATTTGTAACTTCTCACAATGAATTCTTCAAAACTGGCATAGCTAGAGAAGAAATTGCCTATTATGATAATAAATGATGGTTTTACTATGCTGAAACATTCTTAGGGAGTCTGTCAGGGGGTGGAGGGGGCAGTTTCTGATGTTTGGATAGTTGAAGTTAGTAGGACAGTATTTGAGAAACAGGTTTTTTTTACAAACTGTTCTTTTAAATACATTTCCCCCAACTGCAACTTTGTTTTTTTTCCCCTACACTTATTTTCTTTAAATGGTTGAAGAGAGCTTGAACAATTTGTCAGGTTCTTCTTGGCTTTCACAAGAAAATGATCTATTTAAAATACCTTTGGTAATTAAGTTTTATTACACAGCTATCTTCTCCTGCCTCAGATCTTTCCTTCAAAACATCATTTGTTGATGGAATGATTCTTCACAAAACCATTCTTTCAAATATTTTCACTGGTCGTTTAAATGGGTTGCTGTGGATTATCCACTTTGCCTGTAGTTTTGGATGAATGTATTATTGTCAAAGTCCTACCTTTCTGCTTTCCGGCTCATGGAGCAATACCACTGCAAATGAACCTGCAGTTATCCCGAGTAGTAAATTAATAGTTTTGAGAGAAAAGGAATTTTAAAAGCCAATATAAATGACTACGTGCTAGTTTTTGTTTAAAAGCCAATATAAATGCATGGTAATGGTTGGGATATGACACATTCCAGTGTGCCTATTAATTTAAAAATGTATAGCTATGGAAAAAGTCTGCTTTATTGTCTTTCATCAGTCACAGCCCCTGCCATCTGAAGACCTTAAAATACACTGATTTTAATGCTCAAATGTGCAAGTTAGACACCTGCTTTAAGAAATACCAAAAAATCAGCATTTTGACATTTAGATTCACTAAAAAGTAAAAATAAATATTAAAGCAAAACAAATCCATAAAGGGAGATTAGTATGGGCTTTAGCACTTCAACCTGTTTTGTGAGGCGTTGGTCCCTTGGTGATGAGAGCTTTTTGACTTCCCGGGATACCTGGCTAGGTGGGGATGGGGAGAGGAGTGATAACGAAGGAGGTTGCCTTCTTGTTTGTTCCAAGGCTAGGGTATCCTGTGGAATGGTGTTCTTCTAGTTTTCCTGGACACTACTTAGTGCCATTCCTTATGGTCAGCACCTTCCCCTGCCGTTGTTCAAACACATTATCCACACTGCAGATCATTAGTAAATGCTGGATTGTGATTGAGTTACAGGATAGAAGGAATGCATCACTTTGTACAGAAATAAAAATTCTGCATTTGGCTTCATATCTTGGGAACTTGTGGCTAGGGTATCGGAGAGGGAGGACCCAAGGACCAGAGGTAGATGTTAACATCATAAAAAGAATGACAGCCAGATGTTATGCACTTCTTGAAGGAAGGACATAATACTATCAAGTATCACCCTGTGAAACCAAACAAAGCAAAACTTGATAGGATAAGCCTCTAGATCAGGGTTCCTCATCACTGGCACTATTGAGGTTTGGGACCAGATAATTCTTTGTTGTGGGGAGCTGTCCTGGATGGTCAGCAGCATCCTTAGTCTACCTGCTAGATGCCAGTGGCACCTCTCCACCTGTGACAACCAAAACTGTTTTCAGATGTTCCCAAGGGTCTCTTGGGTGGCAAAATCACTCTTGGTTAGGAGCTTTCTGCTGCTGGAACCAACTACCAGTTTATGGAAATAAGGGACAGATTAACATGTTAAACAATACTCCAGGGATCGATCACATCAGCAAAACCCAGAATGTGGAACACTGGACAAACAACGTAGTTTCTTCAATAAATAAGTTGTAAGGATAGTAAAGAAGGGGAACCCAAAGATTTAGAAACTTAAGAAAATGTCCGTATCAAGCAAATGCAACGTATGAACAATGTTTGGAGCCTGATCAAAACAAATCCATGCAATAAAACACTTTTGACAGCTGTGGAATTTCCAACACCATCTTGATATTTAATGTTTCAGAATTAATTTAGGAAAGTATCTCTTAAAGGTATATACTGAACTATTTATGAAGTCGTAATTCTGGGTTTTACTTCAAAATAATGTGTGATGGAGGGGCAGGAGGGTGGAAGATGGATGAGACGATGGATGAGAATGAGGTTGGCCATGAGTTAATGACTGTTGAAAGTGGGTAATGAGGTTCATCCTCTTCTCTAGCTTTTGCATTTGACATTTTTCATAATTAAAAACAAAAAAGGAAACATAGCAGTGATAATATAAAAAAAGCAAAGAACTGGGTCACTGTTCTACCATTTGAATGGATGAGATCTAAAGGAATTGAGTTCCTGGAAGAGCTCTGGATGCAGGGTATTAGGAAGCCATCCAAATAGTTTCTTAATGAGATTAAAATACACAATTATAAGCTGATCAAGTTTGTATTTAAAAAGTGCTACTAGCTAACTTTTATTGATGGTACTTAACAATCATTTATCACTTAAATGTTTTATAAATGTCATTTCTTTGAGAAGCACTTTAACCACAACAAGCCTGTATTTAGCCCCTGGTCACAGTATTACAGACATTTTAATTTGACAACAAGCACACGAAGTAGATGGGGCAAAAAGGACCAGGTCAGGGCTTGTTTTGAAGGGCCTTTTTCAGAGGGCTGAGACAAATCACACACCCCACCAAATGCTAATTTTAACCACAGTACCCAAGGAAAAAAAGAGAAGGAAAGGAATACAACTTAGCTGAAGTACTCGTTCTTATAAAAATGTGTTTTATTTTTAAAACAAGTCTATAAAAGTAGAAATCACATACAAAAATACAGATTACTCTGACACGTTAGCAAAATAGCTTATGGCTGGACTTGAGTTTGGAAGTACTGTATGTCTGAGGGCATCCGGAAGTCAGAGTCCAACCGGAGCCTGTCTCCAGCCCTTGTCACTAATCTGTAAACAATAATTTCAAGTAGTATTTAGCACTTTTTAACTACTACGAAATTGAAACCTAATCATTCCCTGTAGCACACTACTTGAAAATTTCCTTCCTTAGGCCTGAACAGATCAGGGCACTTCATACCACTGTTTCTAACACTTGAAAAATCTGACTTAAGCAATGTTAATCGAAAGGATGAGTTCTGGCTTTTGTTCCATTTTGAACATACGAGAGGTCCTCAATTTAAAAAAGAAATTAGTGTTTTGTTTTTTTTTTAAGTAGAATTTAATCCTGTTGCTTCTATGTATCATTAAAAAAATCGCTGATGTTAGCAAAAGGTTCAACACCTGAGTCTTCACTTTTATGTAGGTGCAAGTTGTGCTTACTTGCTCTGAAACTGTGTGGGACATACACCTACTTCTAGTGTGTGTTTCTGACAGAAAGGAACATGCAGTTCCTCTTAGGGAACTCAACGTCCAGCAACCTTATAAAATGGGTAGTTTCAAACCATCATTGTGGGAGACCATTAAGAAGAAAAAAAAAGGACAATTTAAAATACTTGATTCCAGAGTAATATAAAAATAACTTCAAGAACCTCAGCGAAAAAGGAACATGGCAGGCAACCTCAGTTCAGCCTTCCATCCAACATTTCAAGAATTAGAGACTGACCGGTCACTACCACCTTTCTAAAACAAAGCAAGTCATTTTAAAAGCTAAAGAACACACATTAACATAATTTGATCATAAAGACAGAAGTCCACAATTAAATTTCCTCAGCTGATTGAGAATCCTGGGAACACAGTACATAAAGGAGACTTCATTCACGTGCGTTAGAGGATCGTTCAGGTTAACCTGTCATAGAAAGTTGCCTCCTGAGCCTTCAAATTCTCTACCAACTCTCTACCTCTGGTTGGCTGGTTGTTTGCTTTTTTTAAACTTAGGTTTTAAGGTGAATTGCCCAGGGCTATTTGTTTCCATCAACCTATTTTCAAATCTAAAGGCAAAGCTGAAATTTCTTTCAAAGCATTTTTCTTTCAATCCTCAGGAGAGACTGCCTCAATCTACTCTATGAGTCTCACTCTGTTCAGCTTATAATACAAATAGCTTATTATTCTTGCAAATCTATGTCTTAGAAAGCAGTACTGACAAATTAAATAGAAGAAAGCTCAGCTGCCATATAGGCTATGAAAATGATTTGCTGGTGATTTTGAAGCTTGATTCTTAATAGATTTAATAAGAAGGGCACTTGGAAGAGGTGGCTCAAATCTTGCTCTTCAAGATATCCTGAAATTACAGGCTTACTCTCCTAAAATTACAAAAGGCCATCAACTTAGGCTTTTAAGGGTATAGCAGTGATAAAAGCTTTCTTAGTCCTTTAAAAAAAGCAAGACTTCAAAGTTTTCTCTCTCAAATGGTTCTCTAATATACTTGTAGAAAGAAGGCAAGGGAAAACCAAGAATAAAAATAGCTGAGCTCTCCAGCAATTGGGCTTCCTGCCTATTTTCCCTGTTCAAAGAAAGGAGGAGACACCATCCTGCAATAGATACTTCATAGACAACTGGGCTTTTGCAGTGTCAGTCGGCATTTGATGCCCCATATCTCCTGATTCTTTTTGTTGCCAATGGTTGGCCTGGCAATGGTGGTGAAATGGGAACAATTAATCTGTAGATGAGGAAGGGCTTCCTTTAACAGTTGAAGGGTAGTATCTGGCACGATTCCAAAGACTTGTAGTGTTTTTAGTGTGGGGATTTCGCCAAGTTCACTGGAAAGGAAGAGAGAGACTTTTCAGAGCAGCGGTATCTATGGTAACGATTCCACTAGTTACATGACCCAGTTTTTACAAGTTGTATCATATCCTATAAAATGCAAACGGAAGACGTAACTTGCAATCAATGATTTGAGAAAACAGCAAAGGTGAATCAAATCACAAAGCACAAGCTATAGCTCGGACAACATGGCCTTAAGAAACACCCAAGTGCATTTTGTTGAATTCCTAACCTCAAAACTCCAAGGTTTATTTAAAACACAACCATCTTCGCTTCCTTTCTCCATTTGTTGATTTATAGTGAAAAGTGTCACTGCGTTGTAAGGAGAAGCTAGCAAGCTAGTGATGGGAAAAGTAAGTGTTTTACTGAGGCATCTGTTGGAATCACCAAAAGTTACATACAATTTAAGCATATGGACTTGACCTTTATCTGAGCGAGGCTCACCTTCTCAAAAGGAGACGTGAGCAGAGTCGATAACTTCTTAATAATGGCTAATACTCAACAAGTCCATTATATTCGATGAAACCTAACAGTGACTTCACAACGATATTGTAAGCAGGGTTCTGTGTAGATGGGGGCAATAGCCACCTTACTTCTCTATTTATTCTCATTTTTCTCCTGCCACATGTAACGCAGTCCTCTTCCTTCCTAGGTATTTCACATTAGGTGAAACACAACTCTGTCAACAGTGAAATTCTGGTCCCCCATAAAAGGGAGCCTGTTTCCCCAGAGCAAATACTTTTGGGTAATGATTCTTTTTTCTTAACCCAGATCTGTGTGCTTAGACATTCATCTCTCTGATCTGTATTTGCTCCAGGTTGGGACACACAGTACGAAGTCTCAGGAAAGGGAATATTTGATTTGGAATGTCAACAAAATCCCACTGCAGGTCAATGAGCACATCCATGACCTAGAATTAGAAGCATCTTTTATATTTCCATATAGCCAGTAATTACTTAAAAAACAAACTTTCCTTACAATAATTGTCACCTGTCCTCCAATCTTTCTTCCTTTCAGCTTCATGTCCATCCTGACGTCCAACGTGTCTTCAGAAAGCCTAGCTCAGCTTTTGTCCATCCCCAGCACAAAAACCTTTGCTACTTCCCTCGTGTTTACAGACCTCAGACTGTTCAGTTGGCCTTAAGACCTTCCCTGCTAAACCTGCTCTCCGACTCTTCCTACTCCTCCAAGAGTATGTATTCTGCACTCAACAAACTGTCTTAAACATGATGGATGTTTAATATATATTAGCTGCATACAAGATGAAGGGTAATTTAGAAAACAAAACTACTAGCCAAATAAAATAAATGTGCTTGGTGTTCCTAAGGGGGCAATAAGATCTGGAGGTCACAACAGAATAAAAAAAAGCAGGAGGAACAAACTGCTGTTGTTCTTAAAGGAAGCTAATCTCTGGAATATAAACAGGAATATAGAGAAAGGTAGATACATAGATGTTTATACTTATTATCACTTAGTTGCTTTCAGGCAATCCCGCCCCTGCCTGAAAGCCCTCTTATGTGAAATCTGAGTAGTGAGAACTTGGTAACAGCCATGAGAATTTTGGTGCTGGGATATCCAGAGTAGCCAAATTGTAAGTCATTCTGCAGTGGATAGTATTTTAAAAAAAAACTACAGGGGGTAATGAGAAAATGGGGAATGGCAGATGACAGAAAGGGAAATGTTCCTGCAACAGCATTGGGTAAGAGCCTTGGTAAAGAAAGAAATTACTCTAGACTCACGGAAGACACTCGGGTGTTATATGTAAGAATGGAGAGCTGTAATATCAGACAGGATGCTGGATGAATGATCATTCCCAAGCTGAGAAACCAGAAAGTCTTTACAATTTTCAGGAGACCAGAAGGAAAAAAAAAGGCTTTTGTACGTGTATCACCTACAAAACCACAGAGCACACACACAAATATCTCTTAAAAACTACCATGGAAGACTGTGATTTCAAAATGTAGAATAAATAAACAAGATTATACTGTATAGCACAGGGACATATATACAAGATCGTGTGGTAGCTCACAGCGAAAAAAAAAAACGCGTGACAATGAATATATGCATGTTCATGTATAACTGAAAAGTTGTGCTCTACACTGGAATTTAACACAACATTGTAAAATGACTATAACTCAATAAAAAAATGTTTAAAAAAAAGAAAAAAAACCCCAATACCTACCCAATTTAACCTTGTACAGGAATTGTAAAATAAAAATTACATCTTAAAAAATAAATAAATAAATAAATAAATAAATAAATAAATAAATAAATAAAACTACCACGGAAATGACTGAAAAGGAAACAAGGGGAGGAAATGAATATAGTACTAGAGCCATTATTTCTAATTTAAGAAGAATAAAGTGATACTGATTATGCCTTAAGTGTCTCCGTTTAGTTTTAGTAAACAAAAGATTAAGTAAACAAAACCCCTTCACAGGTTTACCCCTTACTTCATCTACCTAATCCTGTTTTCCTCATAAAATCCTAAATTCCTTAACTACAAGTTCTCCAACAAGAGTTTTTTGTCTCTCCTAATCTCAGATCACTATACCATCTCCGGCTTGGGTTTCTTACTTGAAGGATAAATACAGACTAATTAGAAGAAAGTTTAGATGGAAGGAATCAGGCCACTTAAAAGGGTTAGAGGATAAATACAATGAGGTTATGTCCTGAGGAAGAAAAACCAAGTTTCCCAAGTATTTTAAACCATTAATTATCATTACAGAAGAAAGACCCTTGAATTTTATTTTCCCACTTCTGATATAAGAAATGAAAACTCTATAGCATAAGTGGCTTTCTGGAAGTTACTGTTGAAGATCCTAGAATTCTTACTATGCATTTCATATTCATCAGCTGCCAGGATGACTGAGACTCGAGGGCAAAACATTTTATCTTGAGAAACTTTTAAGGACAGGGTACCAGCAAGCTCATGTTAATGGATTCACAAGGTAAACCAGTACAACATTTACAAAATGTCTAAAAAAAAACATAATCTTTTACCTGAAAGTTCAAGGACAGCATCTCTCTTCTGTCTGTCCTCACTCTATTCTGTAGCTAAACTCCTGATGCCCCTGTTTCCCTTATTTCAAGACAATATTTAGGCAAATCAGTTCTAATAAAGCAATGAGGGTTCACGCCTAGGTCTGTGACTTCAGACCTAAGCCCTGAGCCATCAAATTACACTGCAGGTATCACCGTGCAGGCATTATCATCCCACTGGATGAAAATATTGTGGGAGGGCTCAGAGCCTCCCCTGAGCCTCTGCTCAGGAGAAAGGATTTGGTATTACCTGCTTAGCTTCTCTCTCTCTAGAGAGAAAGAACAGAAGTGACACATGGGTAGATTATCTCGAGAACAGCAATCAAAAAAATGATCACTGCACTCCCCGGGCTGCAAAGGCAATGAAGCTGGAGCCCAGATGGTGAGGACAGAAAAGAACGGATGACAGAGAAACCTTTTTGGGTGGACACATCAGGCTCCTGGGAATTTTGCACACTAGAAAATTCAAGTGGCAGGAGATTTTAATAAGAATTCCATGTATATGAATTTAGACCCCAACATTGGAGAGCCCTCAAACTGAATACCAGCCACTCTTTTAGGCAGTGCTTTTCCAAATGAGATACCAGCTCAGCCCCTAAACCCCAAGATTAATTAAACTGATCTATTAAAAAATATAACCACCGGATTCCCTAATCCTATTAGTTAACTCTGTAGAACTGAAGTATCTGATTTATTCATTAATTCTTTTTTTTTTCGGGGGTTGGGGGATGGTAATTAAGTTTGTTTATTTATTTTTAATGGAGGTACTGGGGATTGAACCCAGGACCTCATGCATGCTAAGCATGCATTCTACCACTGAGCTATAACCTTCCCCCCTGATTTATTCCTTAATTCTTGAAACTAATTCATAAGGTCCAAACCAATAATTTGAAGAGTACCTAAATTCCTGGTTCAAGTTCACCACACTTCTTTTGCAGGAACCAGAAACTTGGTTACCTTCACGTGGACAGTGAGCTTACACGAGGTCAGCAGCCTCACTGAGGGCACACTGGCTGGGATGAGAAAGGAGGGCACCAGACCAAATCCGAGAAACTGACTTCTTGTGCTTTTCAAGAAAACTGCTATACACCTAGGTTTGGCATGGGAAGAATTTCCCAGCCCTTTGAAATACAGGAGAACTTTCTGAAACTAAAGAGATGCTATTACTCCCAGGATGATTGGGTATAGCACTTCTTAAAAGGAAGATGGACCAGGTTCCTTTTTTTCTTTGCACTGCCTTGATTTTGTGGAAGTTGCTAAGGTACAAAATCAACCCCTCTAAAGCTACCAGATAATTTTGCACGTGTCCCAGGAGACCTAGAATGTAGACCCAGCTCAGCCATTAACTCACTGTTTAGCTTTGGGTAAGTTACTCCACTCTTTTGGACCTCAATCTCCCACCTTTTCAAAGAGCGCATCACTCTTACAATATTTACTACTTAAATATTTCTCTTTCTCTCATTCCTTGACCATCCAGGACAGACACCAGTAGAAGATGACAGTACTTTTCCTCTAAGCTCAGATGAAGATTTCTGGAATCAAATGGAACTGATTTGAAAAATTTCGGAAATACACAAACATGCCCAGGGTCTGCCTCCCCCTTTGTACCCTGAGCTTCCTGGGAGTAAGGGCTATCTTCTTTCAGAAGTCCTCCAAAAGTGCTATATAGTATTCTAACAGTTAAACCTGCTCACAGCTAAATAAATGGTTAGTCAACTACCTCAATCAACTCAACTTTACCAGACATTTTAAGCAAAAAGAATTTGCCTTGGGTTTTCCTATGTTGCAGGTCTTTCCTAAGCAGTTTGTGGTACACTGCTTTTATGTTTAAGTTTTCAATATCTGCTGTTAACAATAATGGATTTTAACACCACGTGACATCTCTTTTGGTCCCTGCCTTCTGCTAGCTTTGAAAAAGAAAAATACTTACAGTAAAGTTTCAGGTATTATGTCATAGCATCGACTGAGTGATAGGTGCTGGAGGTAGTTGAGCTGATAAAATTCCTGAAAGCAGTCATGCTTCAGCATGACGCTATCGCTGTAACAGAGCAGAAGAAAGCATTCAAAACCTCTCCAGCAATCCTAGACAGAGAAGACAGGGAACAGCCTACCACGTAGTTCCTTCAATTCACCAATTCACCGAATTAAGATCCTTTTCTCATTCAATTAGCAATCATGATTTTTCTTTCTTTTTTCATTTCTTTTCTCTTCTTTTCTTTTCTTTGCCTTCTTTCCCTTCTTCCCTTCCCTTTCCTTCCCTTTCCTGTCCTTTCTTTCCTTTCTTTCTTAAATAAATAAACAAAAACATACCTTAAGTCTAGGTGGACAAGATTGGGGCATCTTCCAACTAGGGTAGAGACATCTAGAAAAAAAAAATGGTCCTTATTAAATGACAAACAAGACAAGGATTTGTGCTATCAATACTTCATTCAACATTGTGATGGACGTTCAGAACAATGCAATTAGAGTCACATGCTATTAGAAAGAAACAAAAAATTCACCTTGGCATATAAAACTTTCTACCAGGAAAATACAAGAGAATCATGTGAAAAACTACGGGAAACAGTAAGAGAACTAACTGTGTGAAGTGCTGGTTAACAAAATCCATAGCTTATCCATGTAGCAGCAAGAGCTGTCTGGAAATACAGGGGGAAAATAATCCCGTTCACAACAGCAAAACGCAAAACCAAACACTACAATATATAAGGAAACAACCTGTTATGAAGGTAGCCCTCAAAATCGGTGGGGGAAATCATGGATTATTAAAAAATAATATGGCTATCTCAACTGGAAAAAATCTACTTCTCCAATTCAAGTAATATATCCAAATAAATTCCACATGTATTAAACATTTCTAAATGCAAAAATATGGGTGACTGATTATTCATTGGATCTTTGGATAGGTAAGGAGTTTCTAAACAAAAAAGAACACACAAAGGGTATATTGATAATTGATAATTTACTACACAAAATTTAAAAACTCTACCATGTTAAAGCAAAGCAACACAAACAGAATTAAAGAGGTATCAGAAAACTGAGAATAAAAGTTTCCAACATACTTTTAATAGTTAATGGTTTTATTATATAAAAAGTATTAAAAAAGATAGAAAAAAACCAATAACACAGGCAAAGAAAATGAAAAGATACTTCGTAAAATAAACATCATAAAAATGGAGCAAGAAACGCAAAATACAATTAAAACATTACTTTTCCACCATCAAATGAAAAACAAATCCTATTACAATGCCCAGAATTGGTGAAATACAATAGAGCAGGTCCCCCCTCTCCGTATACTAAAAGTAGATATTTAATTTTAGCCTTTCAGAAGAACTAACTGGTTTTTTTTAAGGGTGAACTGATATATATACTTTTTAAGTGTTCAGGGCATTACACACTTTGCTCTTTGCCTCAGTAATTCCACTTTCAGAAAAATAATTAGAGATGTTCATGAAGACGTTCATTATAGTGACAGTTATAATGGTCCCCCAATTAGTTTAATAGGCTGAACTCCATCCCTTCTAATACCTAACAGTAGCTCTTAAAAAGCTTTTTAATGACATTTCGTGACATAAAAAAATACTCAGGATATACTGTATAGTGAAAACAGAGCAAAATGTATACAACGCACTATAATCTCTATTTAGTTAAAACCCACAAACTCATATTTATACACAAACTCACACACAGAAAGAAAGGGGGTTGGGGCTGGAAGAAAATACACTCAAACAATAACTGCAGTTACCAAGGGTGATGAGAACAGAGAGAACTTTTCAGAATTTGGGAGAAAGTCACATGCGTTAACTGTGTAATCAGAAAATGAATCAATAGTGTTATTTATTTAAAAATAGACAAATTTTCATTAATGTTCGAGTTGTTATTCCCTTCCCACAGCTATGTCTTCAGCACCACCCCGGAATCCTAGACCTGCATTTTCAACTTGCCTCCTCAGCTTACCCGCTGGGCTATGCGACAGACCTCCCAAATTTACTCCTAAAACTAAACACTTGATTCCTCCCCTAAATCTGCTCCTTCCCTAAAGTCTTCGCCAGCTCAGTAAGTAGGAACTTCCCTGGTTCAGCGGCCGAGGCCAAAAGCCTGGGAGTCACCCTCGACTGTTTCCTCATGTCCCACATCCAACTTGTTACCAAATTCTGTTAGGCTGGCTTTCAAAATGCGCCCCAAATCGCATTATTCCTTACTTCCTCAAATGTTACTACCCTTGTCTCCAGCAGGCTTTTCTCAACACAGCACCAGAAGGAGACTTTTAAAAGGTGAGTTGGATCATATCATCCCCGCTCAAAATACCCCAGGGGCCTCCCATCTTAGGAAGAAATTGAAACAGAGCTCTTGCCTTGGCTCAGAGAACCCCTGGCTACCTCACCTCCCACCACTGTCCTCCTTGCCCCCCCTCCCACACTGGCTCCCCAGTGTGGGGAGGCTCCAAGAGGAAGAAACCTCAAACATTAATAAAGTTTGTCTATTTAAAAAAAACAAATAACATTTATTAATTCGCTTTCTGATTACAAAAGTAGCACGTGAGACTTTCCTCCCAATGCACTTGCTGGTCCTTAGTTCTAGGATGTTCCTTCCTTATCTACATGGCTCACTCCTTCAGGTCTGTGCGCAAGTTATCACTTCCTCAGGGAGGCCTTCTCTGTGACCATCCATCTCAAAATAGACCCCTCCCTGTGACCCTCTACCTGATCACTCTGCTTTAAATTTTTCCTCCTTGCATTTTTACCTTCTTTTCATAACATTTTGTTACTTGTTGATCATCTAGCTCCCCAACCCAAATGGAAGCATCACGAGGATGACTTTATCTGCTTTGTTCAAATCCACACGTCCCAAGTCTGGAACAGGGCCTTGTGCATTACAGGTGCTCAATAAACATTTGTTTCATGAGTGACTGAAAAATGAAGGTGTGCACAACACAACCTGGAGTGATCCATCATCTCGCCAGCCAACCAACCGTCCGCAAAACCCATCATCAGATACAGTCTTATTTTGCCGCCACCTGGGAGAGAACGAAACCTTGGGGGTGACACTGGTTAGTCTCTGTCTGTGGCCCTCCCTCGGTGGGAAGGGTTAGTATACAGTAGCCACTGCCAAGATTCCTCTTCACTGTCCCCTTCCCTTCACTTGAGTTAGAAGGGATCTTAGAAACCTGTCACTTTACAGGGGAGACAGTTTTAGCTAGAGAAGTCAAAGTCAAACCCAAGACCGAAAGCCAAGTCCTCCAAGACCTCATTCAGTGCTCATCTGCTGTCCCACAGGGAGGCAGCGATGGCTGGACAAGGGAATAGTTAAGAGCCAACAATGACTGATCTCTCACTATGTGCCAAAAACAACTCAACGTCCTGTCCATGGACTGACTCATGTATTCCTTACTCAAACTCTAACAGGTGGGTTCTACTATTATCTCCATTTTATTGATCACGAAATGGAGGAACAAAAAGGTTAAGCAACTTGCTCAAGGCTACCCAGTTAATGGCAGGGTGGGTACTTGAACCTAGGCAGCCTGGCACCAGTCTAGGAGCTAAAAAAATCTATATTATCATCTATATGGTGAAATAGTGTGCGCCATAGTAAAAAGACATCCATTCAAAAATCTTTGATTCTCATTGAATAATTAAGAAAACTCACACTTCAACTTACACTCTGCGTCTCTGTCTTGCCCTGAATGTGTCTAGCAAGCAGGATTTTACTACCTCTCATTCCTGCCAAAACTCAGTAAAAAGGCGATCTGTTCTTTTTTGGAGGAACAAAGAAAAGTGTTTTAAGCCAAACTTGGACACCATTTACAGCAGTTTGCCTACAGCAGAGTTTCACGACCTTGCACCCAGGACCTCAGTTCAGTACAGAAAAACTCTCCAGAGAGAAGTGGGAAATTCTGAAATGGGACAGAAATGTACATAGGGCACTGTCTTCTCTTTTCATAGTGATGAAGAGGGAAGAAGCAGTGGTGGGATTCAAAGTGAAGAGGATCCTCATGGGTGGCAGTCTAAAATCCTCAGAAGGCAACTTGGCAAGAACTAGCCAGCGTTTGAGAATGAGCCTAATCCTTGACCTGGCAATTCATCCTTAGAAATGCACTCAAAGATTCGTCTCTGTCTGTGACATGGTTGTTGATAAAAGGGAAAAACTGCAAAGATTCTAAATATCCATTACAAGGAGATCAACTGAGTAAGTTATTCATGAATCAGTACAAATGATTCCAAATATATTTGATGGAATATCACACAGCCACTGAGAATGATTTGCATGTAGCTACTGAAATGGGGTTTTCTGAAATATAAACATATCACAAAGCATTCCATACACTATGCCCCATTCTAAAAAACAAACAAAAAAACCCCCACAGTTTTTAACAGGAAAAAGATTGTCAAAATGTTAGTGAGGTTGTTGATTTGTTTTTGTGTTTTTACATGTTTTAGGTATATTTGAGAATGACTATAACCAGATTTGAAATTGTGTTCAAAGGGAAAAAATGGAGAACAGGAATACTGAGTGTGGAGGGGAGTGGTTAAGAAAGACACCACTGCTGCTTTCACAGATCTCTAACGAAAACGTTCCCCTTGCCTGAGAACATGGGCATCTGGACTCAAGCACAGGCAAAGGACTTGAACCCCTGGTCACTTAGGAGAACCTCACAGCTATTTACTACAGCCTTGTACATCTGACTTACTTACCAGAGGACGCATCATATCCTGGAGAAGTAGTTTTCAAACACTCCTTAGATTTTAAGAAGATACATTCTGCACATGTTTGGTTCAAATCTTTTTACGTATAATAAAAACTATAATAAACAAAAGCATGGATATTTGGATGAGTTGACACACCATCCGGACACGAAGGTAGGCTGATTTGTGTGGCTGGTGTAAAATAACTAGGCTATGTGAGGCCACAGCCCGAGATCGTGAGGGAAAATCACTAAAATGCTAAGTGACATAAGGCAGATGGAGAAAGAGACATACTGTATATCACTTATACGGGGAATCTAAAAAGTACAGAAAACTACTGAATATAACAAAAAAGAAGCAGACTCACAAACACAGAGAACAAACTAGTGTTACCAGTGGGGAGAGGGAAGTGGGGAGGGACAGTCCAGGGATGGGGGATTAAGAGGTACGAACTCCTAGGTATAAAATAAGCTATAAGGATATGTCATACGTACAACATGGGGAATAGAGCCAGTATTTTATAACTATAAATGCAGAATAACCTTGAAAAAACTGTACTGTGACTCACTATTCACTATGCACACCTGTAACATATGTAATAGTGCACAGCAACCATACTTCAATTAAAAAAAAAAACTTGCCCTTTGCAAACACTTATCTTGCCAAATCAAGATTTTGTCAACATCAGACAAAGAAAACAAAGCATAACTGGATGTTAAGGCTTACAAAGGCTACGCTTGTCACGCCCAACACCTGACTTCAAATGCCTGTGTTCATCTAAATAATCTCTTTGTCCTCTTAGACTGAATTGCCAAGTAAGAGCTATAAATATGAACTTGGAAAGAGGACTCATAAACAGGGTTTTCAACCTTAGCACTACTGTCATTCCAGACCAGATTCTTTTTTGTGTGATATTCTTCCATCCTGAACATTGTTTGCCAGCATTCCTGGCTTCTACTCACTAGATGCCAGTTAACACCCCCTGTAGTCATGACAACCAAAAATGTCTCCAGACCTCGTCAAGTGTCCCCCTGCAGGTAAAACTGTCCCCAGTTGAGAATCACTGCTTAACTCTAATCAAACACTGCATTGATCGATTTTTATGTTGGGGTTTTACCTAGTAATTTAGTTAATTAAAAGAAGTTCTTCTGCTTAAAAATTGTTTCAAAGTATAAATGTTTCCACTTCTAGATTCTGTATGCAAACCTTGACGCTATCCCACTAGCCATTTGCCTTTACCTAACCCTTCTAACCAGCCGCACCTCATCTGAAAAACGGGAAGAGGAACACATGCACTGGATTGTAGGAGACAACTTCTGGGGGCCCGCGCTCAGGAGATGCTCAATGAATCAGACCTGC
Source organism: Camelus ferus (assembly GCF_009834535.1). Classification (NCBI taxonomy): domain Eukaryota; kingdom Metazoa; phylum Chordata; class Mammalia; order Artiodactyla; family Camelidae; genus Camelus; species Camelus ferus. The sequence goes on along the minus strand of NC_045698.1, from coordinate 25,064,629 downwards.
TGTTGTCCTGGTTGCCAGTGTTAAGGGCCCAGCAGCCTGGAGGGTCTCACCTGATTTCTGGAGATTCTTCCGGTAGCCGCTAAGGTTCAGCTGGGTGATGGTCTCCGACACGTGTGCAACCGCCACCTGCACGTGCTTTTCAGTGAAGTCGTAACACCAGGAGAGATTCAGCTCATCCAACCTGCACACAAGAGGGGTGATAAGGAAAGCAGGAAGCCATCGCCCGGAATGAGTTCTCCAGGCACCGCTGCCTCAGGCTGCAAGCAAAGAAAACACAAAGCCCTCGACTGTCCCTACCATTTTCTGCACAGAACCTCTGCTTCTCTCAGCAGCTCCGACGTCAGCTCACCTGAAATTGCCTTCTCCCACCTTGTTCTAGTTTGTTCCAGAAAGCTGCCAGGGCATCTAAGTCAAGGGCTTGGTGAATGCTGCCCCCTTCTGGAAATGGAGGGGAGCGCTCAATTCTGATGCCTGATGGCTGATGGCTCAAACTCACTCCAGGACTAGATGTAGAAATTCTAGCCTGTTTTCTTTCTCACCCTCCCAGGTTGTTAGCAAAAACTACACAGTATGAGCAATCATCTGAGATGCTTTAAAACACTGGTGGGTTGTACCGGGGATTCCTAATAACGAGACCCTGACATTACAAAAATCCACTTTATCTTCTTTGGCCTCTGCTAACTGAGAAAATGAGGGCTTCAAAGAAAAAGCCCAACCATTAAACTACATACTCCGTCCCTGGCATTGCTGAGAAAATGTAGGGCTGCCATTTTACCTCACTGATAACATTCTTATCCAAAGGCAATTTCAACAGACCATTAAGGAGAAACAGGTACAGAGACCAAAGGGGTATTAAAGAGGACACACACACACACAGTAAGGGGTATTCTGTGAACCATGTACCCTCTCATTTATTAGTTTCTGTAACTCTGTAGCCTTCATTTATATACTGACATTATTACACAATGTAAAAGGTATTTTTAATGGAATCGCCCAAATTCATAACCAATTTAATCAAAACTGTTAAGTTAGGTCTATAGATGCTATGGGGGGAAAAAAGCCTGACTATGCAGTCAGGTGTAAACAGATTAATTTCAACCACACAGTTGATAAACACACTACTAAATTTTCCTTATTTTAATAGTAACAGGGGAAAAAAGAGATCACTACACAAGTATCCTTTGCAAACTTAATTGATTTGGCTCCTGAGTTTGGACAGAAAGTTTGGAAGGCGAAGGATATTACATTACCCAAATCAAGAGCTCGGAGAGTTAGGAAGAGCTTAAAAATTTTACCCAGTTCTATTCTGATGTGAGAGAGAATTGTATATTTGAAATAACAGTTCTATCATCAAATCTCAAATCTCTCCTACCTGGAGCAGCTGCTCAGCAAAGTCTTCAGGGCAGATTCAGAGAATCCAGAACACCCAGAAAAGTTTAGCCGCACTAAATTTGTGTTCTGAGCAAGGTTACTGGAAAACAGAGAACAAGGACGTAAGAATATCAGCAAGACACTCTTATTCAATCAATAAGCATGAAGCTCAGTGAGGTAGTTAAGCACACAGGCCTCTGAGTCAGAAGTGAGTTTGTACAATGAGGTATCAGTCAGAATAGCCATCATCAAAAAGTCTACAAATAATAAACACTGGAGAGGATGCGGAGAAAAGGGAACCCTCCTACACTGTTGTGGGAATGTAAACTGGTGCAGCCATTATGGAAACAGTATGGAGGTTTCTTAAAAAATTAAAAATAATAATATGATCCAACAATCCCACTCCTGGGCATATATCCCTGAAAAGACAAAAACTTTAATGTGAAAAGATACATAAACAGAAAAATGTTCACAGCAGGACTATTTATAATAGCCAAGACATTAAAGTAACCTAAACACCCATCGACAGATGAATGGATAAAGAAGATGTGGCATACATATAGATATGTACAAATATACACAATGGAGTATTATTCAGCCATAAAAAGTAATGAAATAATGCTATTTGCAGCAATGTGGAAGTACCTAGAGATTACCCTACTAAGTGAAGTCAGACACAGAGAAAGACAAATATATATCACTTATATGTGAAATATAAAATAAACAACACAGATGAACTTATTTACAAAATAGAAACAGACTCACAGACATAGAAAACAAACTTACGGTTACCAAAGGGGAAAAGGGTAAGGCAGAGGGGTAAATTAGGAGTTCGGGATTAACAGATACACACTACTAAACTACAAGGTCCTATTGTACAGCACAGGGAACTATATTCAATACCTTGTAATAACCTATAATGGAAAAGAATCTGAAAAAGAATATATATATATGTCTATATATATATATATATAGGTATCTATGTATAATTGAATCACTTTCCTGTACACCAGAAACACATTATAAATCAATTAATATTTCAATAAAAAATAAAATAAAAGTGAAATAACAATGGGGAAAATAAGTGAGCTTTATTTCATGTCTTACTATCTGTATGACACCAAGCAGGATATTTTGCCTTAGTTTGCTCATCTGTGAAATGGCAGTATCAGTACTTTTTCGGTAGGGTTGTTAAAATTTAATGATACAATATAATAAAGGGCTTCGCATTGTGACTGGCACAGCGTAAGTACACAGGAAACACTGATCAATGTACTTTTTAAATTGGAAAAAAAAAAAAAAACTTAAAACAACCCAGTAATGAAATAAACATATTTCCATTTCACCCATAATTGGACTTAGCTTGCAGGTAAACTTCCACTTATAAATTCACCAGGGTCTTTCAATTATATTTACCCTCTCCTCTTCATTCCCAAATGCCTCATGTTAGTGAAACTTAGTGATTAAGAGCAAGAGTTCTGGAATCATACTATATTGCCAGGGCCAAATCTTGGTTCTGCCACCTACTAACTGAACTTGGACAAGTTATTCAGCCTCTCTGTTCCTCAGTTTCCACATCTGTAAAAAGTGAACAATAAGAATATATTTCATCGAGTTGCTGTGAGAATTACATCAAAATACTTTTAAAGACCCTAGTACCTGACACATAGTAAGTGCTCAATAAATGCTAGCTGCTATTACCATCCTGAATGAGTATGAGAATATATTCCATACTCCACTTAAGAGTCACTTCCTCTGAGAAGTCTGCCCTCCCAAAATTTAATTAGGCCTCTCTGTGTGTTGCCACATATAAGCCATCACATTTTACAAACACACTGCACTGAAATTATCTGTCTCTCCCACAAAGGAGGCAGGGACCATGCCATGATTCATCCCTGTGCTTCCAGAACCTAGCATGAGGCCTGGCAATACAGTGAGCACGCAAACTCTGGTTGCCTACAAGAATCCTGGAAAGTTTGGCAGAAGCTGGAACACTGCACTGGATATTTTCTGAGTCCATCTGGACATGGACAGGGCGCCCCAGTGATATTCAGGCAACAAAATGAACCAACACAAAAACATCTGCCTTTGTGACACACTTCTGGCTGCCACTCACTTGACAATGGGATCTGAGAGCTGCAGGCCTTCCAGGCTGAGGTTCTGCAACTTGGAGCACTGAGACAGGAGCCCGCGGAGGGTAGACGCGTCAATGACCGAGTTCGAAAGGTCCATGTGCTGCACACGAAAAGGGCTGGACACAGAAGGAACTAGTTCAGAGCAGTACATCCAGATCAAATCCAACCCCTCCCCTCCCCAAGTGAGAACTGCAAACAAGACTCCACACACACATTTCAAGTACTCGCTAGAGTTTTGGTCATAAAAGAAATTGCTACAAGCTAATTTCCAACCTCATTCATTTTAAAATTCAAGAGGATTTCTGCCAAGTCCAGATGTTATGCCAGGATAGTCCAACTTAGGAAAGTAGTGAGTGGGTGTCAGGAGAATGAGCTGGATGCGGGAGACAAGGAGCTTATGGCCATGATAGGGACCGGCGAGGGTGAGTGGGTGGATTACCCAACCAGGGAAGACGGGAAGGGCAACTTGTAATGAGAGGCTAATCTCGAGGTCCTTGGAGGAAATTCAGGTTCAACACCTTTAGGTGATGAGAAATACGAGTTTGTTTGAAAGATGCTGCTGGGCTAGAGATGATAATCTGAGAGTCTTGGCCTAAACGTGGGTGCACAAGACGCAGCTTGTCCACGACTGTGTGTGGATCAGAGAGAGAAGGCGGCAGGGACAGACTCGAGGGTAACACAGGGAAGCACACACGTGGAGGAGACCCAGGAGCAGCAGTGGGAGAGGGATAAGCACCAGTGAGAGGAGCGCCACCACGTGACCGCGGACAGAAGGGGAAAAGGACTGAGTTGCTGTCGGCTCTGCTGTCTTTGGCTGATTTTTCTGTTCAGTATCCAGTGATGCTGCTCATGTGTGAGATGGCACTAAACCATATTGCAAAACCGTCAGTAACAGAGAAATACTTGTTCAGTGCATTCCAAACAACAAACCAAAAGAGGGACATTTTTTTTCAGGATGCAGATTTGTCCATGGTAGGATCAGAAACCCAGAGCGACAAAAGCCTCCTCACATTTTCACATATTTTCTTTCTTAGACATGGGCAGCCGGGAAAGAGTGAGGCTGCCGTGTGTCTGCTGGAGGGTGTTCTGCTCGGCTCCCACCTCTTGGGATGCAGGACGCCCATCTGCTTGAGGACCCCAAATGCATCTTAGACTCCAGGAAGAGTCCAAGAGCAACCCCGAGTTAAAATAGAAATGGTGTCACTGGAACCCGTGCCATGTTTCAACACAAAGGCCACATGATAAAATAATATGCAATTAATATCCCAGACTGTACAGATGACCTGTCACAGGCTGTAAGCCTGGACATAGAGAAAAAGACATTTTGATCTGTTTTCTACCTCAAGATTTTTCTAGGAATTCTTCTTTCTTACCTGAAATGTTCAACTAACGGTTGGTCTATAAACGATCGTGGGCAGCGGAAGGCAACCACCCCTCGAGACAGCAGCCGACCAATCACATCCGGGTGGAGGTTTCTACCCGTGAGGTCCAAGGTCTGCCAGAGAGACTCATCAAACCTGGAAGAGAGGAGGAGCTCCACGTGGTGAGTCTGGCACTGGACACCGGAGGCCCTCAACACTTACTAACAAGAGGACATGGGCACTAAATCACCTCGAAGCAAATTCTGAAGGAACCTATGTTTTTAAGTTGACTATACAATTAGCAATAATATTCTTAAGGCACTATTGACTCTATCTTGGACCAATTGTGGATAAGCCTTCATCTTCCTCTTTATATGGATTTCTAATGAGCAAAGCAATGATCTGGAACCAGAGAATAAAATTCCAGCATTCAAGCTGATAACTTTAAAAAATGCTTGTTCCAATCACCTAAAGGATTATTGCACAGATGGGCAGGTTCAACGTGGCGTGAATGAGTCCACCTGCCACTTCTGTAAAGCATGAACAGCTTACACACAATTAGTCTAAAAAACTGGTAAATGTACCTAAAAGAAGGAAAGTTAGCACTGCTTTACTATGAGATATGGTTATCAGACTTCTGTTAGGAAAAAGAAGTCACAGTTCAGCTCTGATTTACCATAACTTTTAAGCTTAAAAAATATATATACATGCACAGAAATACATGTGTGTGTGTATATATATATATATGAACTAATGTGAAGGAAAAAGGGAAAAATAATACTTAGATTTTGGATAGTGTTTCTAAAGTAAAAAAGAAGTATGAAAATGTACTGAACAGCACAGTAAAGGAGCTTTAATATCCACAGATTAATTCAATTTAACAAAAAAGAAAACATGACACCAAGCCTATGAGGGGACATTTTAAATATTTACTAGCACTTTATTTTTTAATACCACTTGAAATAAGCAGACCACTGGCTAGGATTTTGAAATAATTCTGCATAAATAAACTGTCAACGTGTTATCTGACCTCTATTATTAACAAGGCAGGACTGCAGTGCCTGGCACATAACAAGTGCTTATAAGAAATGTCAGTTACTACTTGTATGACAACTGAGATGAAGATTAATAGACTGCATGGAGAGGACAGTGGTTGGGAAAAGAAAATCAAGATGAGGTCACCTGGGCAGGGATAAGTGAAAGTCCACCTCCACCCACTTGCTCCAGCATTCCAGGTGTGCAAACCTCTCCGGGGCTTTTGTAAGCAAATGCAGTCAGCCCTCCCTACCAGCGGCTTCTGCATCCGCAGATACAGAGACAGAGGGCCGACCGTCCCACGCCACTTTATATAAGGGACTTGAGCATCCATTAATTTGGGTACCCCCAGGGAGTCCCAGAACCAACGCCCAGTGGATACCAAGGGATGACTGTCGCCCACTCCTGTAAATACCCAGAGTGTCTTATTTCCAGCACACCTGTGAATGGAAGGGAAGGGGCTCCTGCTGGACTCCGTGAGAGTCCTGGATGCGTGGAGGGAGAAGAGACATAGACGGCTTTTCAGCACAAAGCAAAGGTGGCCAGGTGGATGAGTATGAGAAAACGTGAAGATGCAAAAGACAGTCAAATTGAAAAGCAAAGCCTTTTCTTCCTGCTTCTGGCCTGTTACTGCCTTCCCAGCTCACCAAGACTTCCCAGGTGCAGCTCACTGTCCATACCCGAAAAGTGTTGCCCCCAAACCAACAAAAACACCCACAACTGTTGGCTGCCATGTGCTGACCACTTGCACGAGCCACACACTGCTCCAGCAAGCATCCTGATATTTCACCCGCACAACGGCGCTGTCCTGCAGGTACCATCATCCCCATTTTACATACGGTGGCACTGAGGCTCAGAAGCGTCAAGTACCTCACTCAGGTGACACAAAGCCTAGGTGGCAGAGGCTGAGTTCCCGCTCAGGTCTAATGCCAGAGCCCCGAGTCCTCTCTCCCCATCGCTCTCACTGCCCAGCCCACCTGGAGTGTGAGGAGCTGCTGGCTGGGCCTTGCTGCACCTCCATCACTCCCTTCAACCTGGCCCTGGCCCTGGCCCTGGCCCCGGCCCCGAGTCAGCATCCAGTAAACACAGGGAAAAGAGGTTTTCAGTAATAGGGTAAGTCGCCTCTGTGAGAATCTTCCCTTCACTGTGTGAAGTAAGACACTATTTAGTAATAAAAGTGAGAAGATAGCTAGTTTTCTTTGTGCTACTACACTTTTCCTGGTGTTTAGTTTCACCAGACCCAAATGAATAAATAAATAAGCCTCCTCTTCTCCTCCCCCACCTATACCAGAAGGGCTGAAAAATACTCACGCTAGATGATACCATCTCTTACAAACACTGGAGACTTTCAGGAGTTCGGGGAGACACAGGCAGGAAAAGATTCCTAAGAGCAGCTCATCCGGAAGCGAGTCCCAAGAAACTCCTTTGAGAGAAAAAAAAAATGTGTTCTCATCACCATTCTTTTGCCGTATCAAGTCTACTGAGTCTTTCTATGCACCTAAAGGAGACACGATATTTAGCTTAAAAGAGGGATGTAATGCTAAATGAATTACTCATCCTCGTAACTGTTTTTCAGTTCACCCACTGCCTATGTACCCTGAAGTGAGCACCAGACTTTCTCAGCAAAGGAGAAAAGAGAATGCCAAGAATTTTTCAAAACAAAGGAAAAAGAATTATTTTTCATAACATTCTTCCCTTCAGCCCCCGCCAGCCCGTCTTGAGCAAGGACTAGACTAACTGGTTCAGAGCAGGTCCCATCCTTCTCAGATCTCACATAACAGCATCTAAGACATCACGATGCTTTTGGTTGCCAAGGAATGCGTTTCTCTCCTAAGCAGATTCGGGTAGTGGATTTAACCAGCAGTGACCTTTTTAAATAAGGCAAATGGATCTTCCTCCCTCTTCTTTCAGGTTTACAGAAAGCGCTCAAGTCAATTTTACCTAAAACCACATCCAAAGGGAACTTTCATCTATTAATTCAACAAAACGTGTACCGGGCACTCACTACGGTGCCCGGGAACGTCTTAGGTGTCGGGGAGACAAAAATACCTTATCTTCATGGAGCTTACGTTCTAGGGGGAGGAAAACAATGACACAACATTATGTGATATGCTAAAAATTGTTAAATATGCTAAAAATTACATGATGTGTTAATACAGATAAGTGCTACGCAGAAATATTATGCAGGGCAAAGGAGAGGACGGGGGATGGTGGTCAAAGCCTGAGCACAGTGGTCAGGGAAGGCGATTGTGAGCAAAGGCTGAACACAGAGAGGGAGCCAGCCTGAGTCTCTGAGGTGTGTTTTTGAGGAACAGCAAGGAGGCCAGTGGAGAAGAACAGAGTAAGTTGCAGGCGAATGGAGAGGTCAGAGGGGTGAGAGGGGGCCGGGTCAGGCAGGACTTTCTATGCCATGAGGCCTTTGGCTTTGACTCTGAAGGTGCTGAGGAGCTACTAGAGAGTTCTGAGCATGGGAAAGACAGGATCTTACGTAGGTTTTAAAAGAATCACTTTGGCTGCTGTGTTCAGAATAAACTGGAGGGAGAAAAAGGTGGACGCAGGAAAACCGGTTTTCTTGGTCTTATAAAAACAGTCTCTAAATAGCTATTCAACCAGTATTAAACTCTTACGTGTGAGTGTATAGAATAACCTACAAGATCAGGATAATAAGACAATGGCCAAGAAGGAAACAAGGACGCACCAAGAAATATGGAGTGAGTGGTGAGATTAGTTTAGTAACTTGCCTTCTTGGTCTACCTCCAATCGATCCGACAGACCAATTTTGGCGCAATCCTCTCCCCTCTGTGGTTAATTTTAGTGCCAACTTAACTGGGTCAAGGGGTGCCCAGATATTTGGTTAAACCTTCTTCCAGGTGTGTCTGCACTTTGGGATGAAAGTAACATCTGATCAACAGACTGAGAAAAGCAGACTGCTCTCCCCAGTGTGGGCAGGCCTCATCCAATCCAAGGCCAGGTTAGAACAAAAGGCTGATTAAGGGAGAAGTGGCTCTCTCCCTTCTTTGAGCTGGGACTTGGGTCTCCCCTCCTGTCTTCAGACCTGGGCTGAAACTTACCCCATCTGTTGCTCTGGTACTCAGGCCTTTGGACTGAACATTTGGGTCTTTTCAGCTTCCAGGATCACATAAGCCAATTCCTTAATAATGACTCTCCTTACATCTCTGATTTGTAGTGTCTCTGGAGAACCCTAATTCTCACCCCCGACCCCTCCATTTAAAAAGTGTCAGTATTTACTGAACATGCACCCTGTACCAGGCTCTGTGGAGACCATGACGGAGAAGGCACTGGAGAGTGATAAATGTGGCAAGCTGTGGCCTCTAGGCAGTATTCCTGGGCAATCTTTCCCTTGATTAGAACCCTTCAATAGTGCCCCTGAACATTCAGCCTGAAGTCTACACTGCTTAGCAAGAAATTTAAAGCTTTCATGTCACGGTCCCACTCATTTTTCTAGGTTCATTATCTAGAAATATGTTCTAGCCATTTGGAGCTACTTGTAATTTTTAGAATGAGTCATTCGGCATCACGTCTCACTGCCTCTGTACATCCTGTGCCCACCCCTGACTGCTAGTAATTTAAAATCAAGTGGCCATTAATGCCCCCATTCCTATGGAAGTCCTCCCATGATATCATGAAGAACAAGTCACTTTTTTAACCACAATTTTATTATTTCCTTGCTCATCTGTCTAGACTCCCACTAGGCCATGAGTTCTTAAGAACAAGAACCTGATTTTTTTTTTTTTTCAAATCAACCTTTGTATTCCGAGGAACTAGCACAATGTCTGATACACTCATCCATTCATACATTTATTGAACTGTGCTACATGCTAGGGTCTGCTCTACAGACAAAGACGAACAAGGCATGGCCCGCTCAGAGTTTACATCTTACCACGATGTGCATACTCTTTAAGAACGGGCATCTTGTTAGCACTTCTCTTGCATGTTCAATGAAATCTTGATTGCAGAATGGGCTGTTTTTAATGGAGTTTTAGTCTGTGTACTAAAAACTTCACTGAACACAATGAAATGGGAGCTATCTCATAATCCAGACTTCAGATATTCTCATTGGCCTTCCATGTTAGTCTGTTTGGGCTGCTATCACAAAGATACCATAAACTGGGTGGCTTAAATGAGAGGCAGAGACAAACAAACAGGAAATGTCAATAAAGCATCCCCATGGGCTATGGTAGGGTTCAGGGTGCTGTGCTGCGCAGGGTGTGGGGGTACAGCAGTGGTCAGTGGAAACATGAGTAGGAGAGATGCAGTTGCTCAGTGACGACCCGCCCCTCCCTCCCTAGAGGACAGAAGTAAATGACTGACTGAGGCTCTGAAACCTAGGGGTGGAGGGATGAAGGCAGATCATGCACGCAGACCCTGGACCATGACCTGGGGAGGCAGCTAGCTCCTCAGTGTGGCAACAAAGATCCTGGTCCAAGGTCAGTGTGGACAGAGGATGTAAGTTTTCCAACAGGGTACCTGCTCTGCTCCCCGAATTGGAAAAAAGTTGATGAATGGGCTTTTCTCAAGTTTTTCTTCCGTTAATTCTTAACTCCCTGATCTCTGCTGCCTTTTGCATATAGAGATCAGATTTTACCATTTGATTTGGCAAAGAATTACACGCTTAGCGCAACTTTGAATCTGATGTGTTGAGAACCATCCTGATACCGGGTGCTTGGCCTCCCCAACAAGTCTGTGAACTAGGGGACTGAGGAGGAAGCACCGCCTTGACTGGAATTCGGCTCTGCTGCCTCCGAGTCTGTGAACCTTAGGCAAGTTACTCAATCCCTCTGGGGCTCGGTTTCTTCATCTGTAGGAATGGGAATAAAAAGGTTTATCTTTCAAAGTTGTTCACTGTGAAGATTAAGTAACTTATGACAAAAAGATTAAGCAGCAGAGAGTCAAACTTTCTCTTTCTTGCCTCCACACCTCTCCCTGCACCTTTAAATCTGTACATTTTCCTTTGGTGACCTTTTCTTTTCAATGCTGCTTGGAATTTTCAGCTACGTGAAAACATCTAAGGTCTGAGTAGGGTTTGGATAAGGGCTGCATCAGGTGATTTAGTCAAGACCCCAAAACACCCTCCATCTAAGTCTGGGATCCCCAGAAGCAGATCTTGATGATCTGAATTAAAGTGTTTATTTGGAAAGTGATCTCAGAAAAGTACTGGAAAGAGTGGAAAGAGACATGGAAGGGCAGGAGGCCAATTTGGGGATGTTAATAAGCAGATTATCGCTATGGAGAGCTGGGGTTCAAATCTGCAGAGGACTCTAGGAAAGCATATAGCATCTGCCCCAGAGCTGTCCCAGCCGAGAGCACAGGTGTTGGAGCACTAATCCACCAACTGCTGTCGCTCATTGGTTGGGGGCTTCTGGGAGGGAGCAGGAATGTTGCCTCCCCAACATACCTGCCCAGAGAAAGCCCTCAAACACAGAGTGTCACCCACTTGGAAGAGAAAGCCATCAGCATAAAAAGGAACTGAGAACTTCAAGGGGCTCTGGATGGAGCACTGAAGTGTCTACACTAAAGATGGTGGGGAAAAGAAACAGGGAGGCTTACTGTGAAGTGCAGAAATTAATTAATGAACTTGATGCCTCCCATTTTATTGGGAAAACGTAAGAAACCAGGAACAATTAGAATATGAGATTGGTAAATCAAATGCTAGAAGGAAAATTTGGCATAGCAATGAATGCAGAAGTCTGCTGAGGACAACAAAGACAGGCAATGAAGCCACGCGAGTAAGCTAAGTCTGAATATTAGGAGGGTTTTGCACTGCAGTGTCCATCTTCACCGCCCAACTCCTCTTCCTCCTTCAGATCTTAGCTTGACTGTCACTTCGTCAGAGGGGCCTTCCCAGGTCACCGTCACAGCCCTGCACCCAGATTTGCACATCTAGCACCTGTCGCGATACCTGACACATAGATCATTGCTCAATGCATAATATCTTTTACTCCCTCTTTATGCAAACTGTGAATGTGCTAATTTGGTCTCTGTGTGACTGGTTAACATTCCTTAATCAATTAACCGCTACAGCCAGTGCCTAGGACAAATCCTGGCAGTGCATATTAGAAAGCGCTCATCTGATAATCTCACAAAGGAATGACTGACACCTGAGAGAAGAATGCTGGCTTTATTTTATAGACAGGCAAGGCTGTTGGCCTCTTAGGACCAGTTTCCTCATTCATAAAATGACAAGGTTGGCCTAGGGCTGTACTTCAACAGACATTCCTGGGTGCCTAACTAATGCATGGGTGCTGAGAGCTGGCTGTGAGGCACAGTCCCCCACCTGATGGCCTCACGGGGAGACAAACTAATAAACAAATGCATAACCTGACATTTAAAACTGCCATTTACTGCAAGCCCTAAAAAATCTCAGGCATTTATTAATGTGCACTGATTCTAATCTCTGCAGCAACCCTGTGTCCGAAGTAGCAGTATCTCATTTTATAGGTGAGCAAACCTCTCTTAGTGGGGTTATTAATTAACCTCACCAAGGGGCTGTGAACTGTTAGGTGGCAGAGCTAAGAGGTAAATGTGGGTCTCTTCTGTTTTCAAACCCCATGTCCCAAGATGAAAGCACAGAGCCACAGAGGTGGCTGTCTGAAGGCAGGCCAGGTGGCGCGGGGCACAGTACCTGCAAAGGAATGGCTCAGCCCTGTAGGTGTTCAGGAGGGATGAAGGCTGAAAACAAGACCCAGGGACAAAGGTACGGACCCCTGTCAGTACGTAGGCTTGGAGATGGGGGGAGGGGCTTCAAGAGAAGATGTAACTAGAATTACACACAATTAGCAAATGGCAGAGTGCAAATTCAAACCCAGCCCTGACTCCAAAAAACCTGCCCTCTTTCTACCCTAGGATTCTCTCTCCTGTTCTGGGTTCTACGAGTTTCAAAAAGGTGAGAGTTCAACTTGACTCGCTATGGAGAAAGGAATCCATTAGGGCATGGAAGGGAGGGGTGGAGGGGAGAGGGAGTGAAACAAAGATGCCGAGAGTTAGCAGTGGGTCGGCTACCAGTCGGAAGGAGCCGTGGCCAAGAGAATGCACAGCCTCTGCTAGCAGCCAAGGACTCAGGGCTGCATGGGGCCGACACGGGACAGCTGACACTGATGCTGGGACCCCCGCCGGGGGTGAAAGCTGGAGGGGTGGGTGGCGTTACAGCCTGAAACTGAATGGTTCCAGCAGATGAGGCAGAAGTCTGTCTTCATATAGCTGCCCTCGTGGCTGGGATCCAGGCTTGTGATATGCTTAATCTAATTTTACTTGCCGTATTTAATTCTCAAAACATCAGCCATCTGTTTCCTGGATTCCTGGCCACACTGCTGCCTGGTCTGTCTGCCCAGGGCGGATGAGAAAGTCCAGAGCAAGTCCTTCCTCCCCTCACTTCTTCTGATCCCTCGCCCCCAGCCCAGGCTGCACACTAGGTCTGTACAGAAAGGAAAGTAATTATTAAGCCCAAGGGCTCCAGGCTTCAATGACACGGAAGCAAGTTACACATACTTCAGAGCCATGAAAGGTGAAAACTGGCCAGAATCACAAAAACTTGCTAGTCATCACCCTTAGCCACTACCATTTCCACTTTTTCCTCAGGTGCAAACCCAGCTGCCCACTTCTGGCCTCATCACCTCCATGCCTCTTAAACTTCCTCGTGAGAGCAGGATCTCTGGTCTGTGACATTCACTTTGTATCCCTGATCGCCAGAATGAGGCTCAATCAGTATTTACTGAATGAATGAAAGGAACCTACAGGGCAAAGAAGGATGCCCGGGGAAGGTTCCCACAAAGAGCTGAGTTTTGGGAGCTGCAGGCTGAGACTCATTGGTGAGTCATGAAATCAATTTAGTTTGATGAGGGTTGTTTTGAAAGAATGGAATGCAAGAGAATAGGAAATATCTTAGGGAGGAGAAATCCAGTTTTGTGCAATTTCGCCTTTAGATACCTACCCAGGAATGCAATGCAAGATATATTTCTTATGGCTTAAAAAAAAAAAGAGGAAAAATGTTTGCCTCTAGGGTATTAAAAAGCAGATTCCCAGGCTCAAGGCAGGACCCCTGGGATCAGAATCTCAGGAATTTTGCACTTTGAACACGTTCCCTTGGGGATATCAGCATACTCTTAAACTCTGGAGTCTCCAGGCTGAAAACCATTGCGGGGGCCTGGAATTTCAAGCAGTTTAACAGCCATGGGAAAGCTGATCAACAAAGTGGTTCAACAGCTTTTCCATGGGTCTCCCCTGTCTGGGCGGAGCGAGGGGTGGGGGCGGGGAGGAGAAGACCAGGACCAGGACGGGCATTTAATAACAGTGCATAAAATGCAGTTGTCTTCTTTCTGTCCATTACAGACCTCATTACTGGGCCATTTCCTCCCAATGCTTTCCACACACTCACCCCAAGGGCCATCAGACCTGTCCTGGCACAAAGTTTCCATCTTCTAAAACAAACAGATGAAGAGGATTTATCACCAGATGTGAGCCTGGCTTGGGGCCAGCAGAAAAGAGAGACTGCCAAGTGAGGAACCAAGAGAAACTCACACAGCCCAGGCCCGCTGTCACCAGATAGCTCTGTGAAGCAGGTGTGGCCTGTTCCAGCCTAATCCCCGCAGAGCTGTGAGCCACCTGTCCCGACAACTGCAGACAAAACTCGCTAGAATGAGGATCCAGCTCCACTGGAGGCCCACAGGGAATCCGCTACACCAGCTGCCCCTCCGCAGCCTCCCTGCCTCCTCCCCCTTCCCTCAATTAACCCATCTGCATTGTGTGTAACTCCACGCACAGACAGAGCACACAACTGGTTTCCTTCCCGGCCTCTCTGTTAGGTCGTAAGAAACATTAAGTCACTATTTTTCTCTCTCACTTCAGATAACTATTTTTTGAAGTCAATTTTAACAATTCAGACTCCGTGACTGGACCGTTTCCAAATCCTTCTCTTTCCCAGAGCCTCCGCTTTGCTCATCCACATCCAGTGGGAATCACCAGGGAAGCTGGGTCCTCTGGGCACCTCCCTCCCTCGGGCCTGGTGCAGCACGTGCTGCCTGAACAGCTCATCACTCCGCTGTATCAGCCTCCGTCTTTCACTCCGAGCTTTTCTTACTGTGTACTGTCTTTCCTCAACTTGACTCGCCTTTCCTAGAAGACAGCAACCACCCCTTGACCTTCTGTCTTGTTTCCACAGCTTAAACAACGTCATTTTTATCTCCACCAGTGTGTGTGGATGCGGAAGGACTTATAGCAACCACACTCCATGTTAGAAGCTAGCCGCGTGGAGCAAAGTAATCAAAAGCTGCTCATCTTAGCAGGAAGTGTCTTTCCCACATTTGGTTAGTCAAGCACCAAATTGCTCGTGCTGCATTCCAGGCACTAAAAATAGCAGTGGCATTAAATTTTGAAGGAAAAAAAAAAACCGCTACACTAACAGGATCAGATTAACGGGATGAAGGACAAAAGAAAAAGTGAAGTAGTCTCTCAACTGGGTCATTTTGTCAACCAAATTAACTGCATTTACTGATTGAGTGTGTGTGTTCTGTGTGGGCAGCGTGCTAAGGGTTTTATGCATCTTCCTTCATTTAATCTTCACAGTAGCCCGTGACGCGGGTATTATTGCATTTCACAAAGGAACTAAGGTGCAGAGGGCTCAAAAAACTTCCCAAGGTTGGTAAACAGCAGAGTTGGGATCCAAAGTCAGATTTGTCTGACCTCACCACAATCCTTTACTGCCTTTCTAATTAATTCAACTCCTGATTCAGATCCCCGGACCATAACCTGACAGTCCTCTTTCCCAAAGAAAGGGTCAAAAGCTAAGCAAACAAGCAACCGATCAACCATCCTCCAAGAAACCCAGATGGGGAAATTTAGGGATATATTTCTCTACCTTGTCTTTGCAAGACCTCATTTTTATTTCCTGAATCTGTCTCTTCTTTTCTATCATCACCCACCCAATTTCAGTTGTAGACTACGAGCACCTCTTCTACAGACATGTTCAAAGCCTCCTAATTCTGTCCACTCTAATGTCAGACTCTGTCCAGAAGTTGAGCACTGCTTGTCACCACTCCCGCAACTCTTAACAAGTCTCCAGGCTTCTATCCTCAACCCCCAACAGTTCAGTCTCAACACATCAGTGTGTCCTTTTAAAAGGTCACATTGCAACTCTGCTCAACGCCATCTCTAGCCCATCTCCCCTTTGCTCATTCACTCTTGGAAAATGGCTTCCTTGTTGTTCCTTGAACAAACATGACATTTTTCTGCCCCAGGGTCTTTGCACTAGCTGCTCCCTTGGCTTGAGGATCTTATCTCCAAGACATTTGCAAGGCACAGTCTTTCATCTCCTTTATGCCTTCACTTAAAGCTCACTGTCCAAGTGAGGCTTTCCTTCAATACAGTGTTTAAAATTGCAAACCAGCTTCCCAACCCAGAGCTTCCATCCCTCTTGGCTTGTTCTACTTTTGTTTTTAGTCACAGCACTTATTCTAATATTCTGCATACCAGATTTATGTTTCTTGCATCCTCTCTCTAGAACAAAAGCTCCATGAGGGTAGAAAATGTTTTTGTTTTGCTCACTGCTATATCCCCAGCACCTAGAACAATGCCTAGCACATAGAATGTGCTCAGTAAATATTTGCTGAATTAATGTTTCACATGGCTAACCAGCAAGAAAAACTGATAACCCCAGGTCAATGCACTATGTTTACGCTATGGCTCTGAGTACTCCTGGGGCTCTGATCCATGCCAGGAGGCACTTAATCATCTGCTTGAGAAGCCTGGGAATAGGGAGCTATTAAGAGAGGAAGGACATGGTGAGGTCCACATTTCAGTCAGTCCACTCTAGCTCTGGGGGATGGATCCGGGGAGGATAAGGCTGGAATTATGAGTCCATTCCAGTATTCCGGCCAGAGAAGATGACAGCTTGAGAAATATTCAGGAGAGAAGAGAGAAGGATTCAATGACTGGTTAGATGTTGGGGGATAGTGGGAATCTGACTGACACTCAGGTTTTTGGGTTGGGTAACTGAACCAATAAAACTAGTAGTAATGGAGACAGAACATACGAGAAGAATCCCACTTGGGAATGGACCTGGGAAGATAAGCCTCCTCCACTTAGTTCAACATTCACTTTAGCAGTCCCTCGACGAATAACTAAATTGATTAGGGCAAAAAGCTCAACCAGGGCTATAAAGCAGCAGAATATAGACAAAAAGAATCCTACAGGATCATGGCTTATGTTCCCATTTGTCAGCAACACTGAGCTGGCCTTTGATCAGGCAGAGTCCCTTCTAAGGAAAAAAGACAGGAATGTCTTCTCACAGGGTTAAAATTTCACATGGGTTAAAAGTCAGTTGTGTACCATTATACCTACCAACATTCCTGCAGACTTCAAAGACAATGAGTTGCCCCATTTCTTTGGAAAATAACTTCAGAATTAGGCGGTTTTAAAAGAACCCTATCCTAAAGATCCCTGAACAAAGGTTTACCAACAAAGTAGCTCAATCCACCGCTTACTGGACGGATAGTTTTATCCTCAGACCATACCTGGAAAGTTCTCTCGATTCAGCTTAGGCCTGCGGACGATTACAAAGTCCTTTTCATTCCCTTTGCTCTTCAGCCGTTTTCGTGGAGGGCTCTGCGGGTGGCCCAAGTTTGAGAGAAGTTCCTGGGGGATGTTCTCACTGTCCACCTCCTCCTTCTCCAAGGCGGACACCCCCATGCCTGAAAGCAGTTCAGAAGTCTTGCTAGAATCCCATCCCCACGTGAAGCTGGTGGTAACGTTGCTACTCTGGTCGGGAATCTCCTGGAGGTGTTTCCTGCAGGAATGCACAATAGCCCCCGTTTCTTTCAAAAACACACCCCTAAATAATTCTAAAGCGGGCCTGAACGAAATTGCAAATTACACATTGTAGAAAACTTTCACAGCGGCTAAGTTAATTGCATTTTTACATGCCGGCGGCGAGTTCCCAAGAATGAAAGAGAAAATAACCGATCAAACCGAACAAATTGAAAAGGCTTTTTGATTTACGATCACGCAGAAGGCCTCAAGAATTTCTTAAAGTGGAGGGAGCAGACAAGGAAAGAGGGAGGGCAATCAGTGATTGAAAACAGCTGCAGGAAAGCCCAATAAGGGAAGTCAATTAAAACCGCACGCTGATTACCGCACTAAAGCATCCACCCATCCAGGTTTTCCTAAAGAAGGGGAGAGAAACTATTCACAATACAGCATTACTAACAATATTAGCAAGTAGCAAAATTCGCGGCCTAAGATTTAAGACGGCCCATTCATATTCTGCCTTTTTCTGCAATCGGTTTACCTATGCATGGCGTCCGCAGGTTCGGGAGTTTTAAATGCTTGCATTAATTGCAGACGTGCCCGCCTCTCGGATTCCCGCTCTGGAGCGCGACGGCGCACTGCGTGCGGCTCAGGCCCCCAGCAGCGAGACCCGCGAACTCTATCAACGTTCCATCCTCGCCGCGCGCGCAGAAGCCCTCTGTCCGCTCTCCTCCGCTACCGCCGCCTGCGGTCCCGCTGCCTGCTGGGAATTGTAGTTTCCTCGCGGTCCGGCGTGCTCGCCTCTACTTCCTTTCCTTGCAGGTTTGCCCGCCTTCGAGATACCCACAACCCCCCGCGGCTGCGGGCCTGGACGGCCAACAGGGTAGGCGTGAAAGCGGAAGCGGGCGGTGCTCCGGCTGACGGGGAAATGTCAGCGGCTTGACTGGGTACGGGTTTTCCTTTCCAGGGAACCCGTAGGCCTTCTGGGGACCGCCACCACCGTCGCCAAGGAGTGTGGGTCCCAGAAGCTGGACGGCTGTGGCGGACGCAGGGTTTCCCGGTCCGTCTAGACGCTGTCCGGCGAGATCGGACGGTGAGCCTGAGGGGAAGAGTGTGAGGCGCTTTGGGGTCTGGGACCGAGCGCAGGCGAGAGTGAGTGACCCTGGAGACCCCGAGAGGCCGCCGCCACGGGGCCCACATCCCCAGCCGCCGGCCAGGTGAGAGACTGCAGCCGCGGGCATCACACCTGGTCGCCCTGCTGCCCGGGAGCTGCTTGCTCCGGTGGGGAGAGGGAGGCCTTACGACTAGGTCTGTGAATAGGGTCCTTTCCTCATCTATAAAATAGGCACTACGACGACGACACTCATTTCACAGGCTTAGAGTCGGGGTCAAATCGGAAAACGCGCGTGAAAGCGTTTTGCAAACAAAAGCGCAGTGGCAACCGGAGGCGGTGTTTTAATTTGAGAGGAGCTGGAGACCACGGGGGTTCCTGTGTACGATGGAAAAGCTGAGCATCCCCTCTCAGACTTGAAAAGTCTCATAAATGGTAGCCCGAGAGCAAATAAGGCGACTCTGTGTTTACGAAGGGCTTTCAGTGCAACACTAGGGACCACCAATAAAGCCATTCGGTTGCTCTCTGTCAACCGGCTGCTTCTGGTAGCCCTGCTTCCTAAAAGTGGGCTGCCTTTAGCCTGTATCTGCGAAGAAGAGTTTGGAGATGGTTAGAGTAGAGAGTGTGCCTGGGTGGGATGATCCTACGAAATCCATTGTGCCGTCTATACCGTAACTTTGACCCTGGGAAAACAGTGGAAGAGAGAAGGGGAGTAAATTCCCAACTCTGATAAAAATGGAGAGGATTTGTAAAGTTCCGAAGTAAGCAGTCCAGCGTCATCACATAAATATTATAATATTATTTCAGTATGCTGTATGACATATCTTCTTAATTCTTAAAAAAAAAAGAATTCTTTGCAATATATTGGCCTTAAACCTTCCTTGCTCGGGTATGTGATTGTTTCAGACTAGGTGCTTATCTTGAAAAATAACCACCTCTTGACAGAGGAAGGCATTCATGAACCTTTAGTCAGTCTGTTCTTGAAAGTAAGTGAAATTGGTGTGAATAAAGGATCTGTTTACATTGATTTTGATTGAAACTAGGTGAAGAATACTAGGCTGAATATTCACAATTCATTAAACTAATGTTACATGGAAAATATTTTTAAATACAATGTTCTGATTTTTTTTTTTAACATAAAATTACCTTTATGTTACTTTGGCTAAGGAGAAGGCAGTTGCTTTTGCTTGAAACCTACATCCCTTCCCTTAAAATTGCAATTCAGAGGAAATATTTTTAATAAAAAAAGTTACAGTCTCCTTTAGGAAAGTGAACAAGACAAAGGGAGCTTATAAGCTAATGGAGGAGAAAGAATAAACAAGAAAAAATATTTAAAATGCCATGATGAGAGTAAACAAAGTTTTGAGATACAAAGTAATTGGGAGAGGCCACATTAGATACAGATCTTATAGATAGTAAAGGTCTAATAGATGGAATAATTATAAATTTAAAGGTGAAAAATAGCCTTGTACTAGAATTTAGCTATAGTTGCTTAAGAGCCAAGGAACATTTCTAGTTTCAGAATACTTGAAATAATCTGAATTGGTGGACATGAGGTCCTCTATGAGACTTTAGAGAAAGCCTGTCAACTTTGAAAATCAATGTCTTCAAATTGTAGAACAGCTATTTCACTAACAGTTTGCCCTGGCAACAGAAATAATTTAGCTTCTTAAAATGGGAATAACTTTTCTGTGCATTCCTTTCAAGCATGGCTGCTTTCTTAAGACAGTAAATAAAAGCCTGACTTGATGCATTGGTATTTTAATATGAGGAACTGTGCCCACTGAAGACTTGAGTAACTAGCTATGCATTGATTGCTGCCTGGTCTTTTCAAGAACTGCATTGTGTGATTGCTACTGATGTGGGTTATTTTGTTTTACTGATTAATTTTGCTTATTTAATCTACTCACCACACTCCATGTCCCATTTTAGTGAGAGAGGTATGCCACATTTCCACAAGTAGAATTACTAGTTCAGTATCTAGGACAAATCAATTACAATTTTTTTTAAAATATCTGCAGATGACAGAGTAATTTCTAGTACTCTTTGGAAGCTTCAGGTAGAATTCTAAGTGATTTAGTTAATTGGGAAAATGTTTATCATACAAGGGGCAAAAGCATAGTTAGTTAACAAGATGATCAGTATTATCAGGGCATAGGACAGGCCAAGAAGGACTGGAAATTACATTTGACTATAAGCTCTCTCTGTATATTCAGTAATGTATTACTGTTCTTTTTGAAAATCAAATGTGACAAAAGATATTCTATTTAACTAGAAGAATGATGTACTTTTTCCTTAGTTTCATCATAGCATGAAGTAAATGTTAAGATTCATCTAGTTTTTTTTTAAATGTTATTTAGCTTTGGGGAACAAAAGACTAAGAACAATTATATAGCAAGAAGTTTCTATCAATCAAATTTCAAAAGATTCCTCCCTCAATTAATTTTCAAGTAGATTTTTTAATTCTCTGTAGCTTAATGCTCTCTGTGGGCAGATTGGGGCAAGAACAGAAGGATTGTTTCCTAATTCTCATTTGCTCTATTTTTTTTTAATTTTCCCCATGTAGATTAGAGTCATAAGTTATGGGAGTCTTACCTGCAAAGTTAAAAAAGTCTTAGTTAAATTCTATATTATACATGACTTTATTATCAGTCTATCTTGATGTGTCTAAAGGAATAGTTAATAGGAGAACATTTGTACTTTGTTCATTGAAATGAAGTGAACAAATGAAAACTGAACAAAAGAAATGATTTAAAAAGTCTAAATTGCATTAAGAAAGTACATCTAGGGGGAGGGTATAGTTCAAGTGGTAGAGTGCTTGCTTAGCATACACAAGGTCCTGGTTCAATCCCCAGTACCTCCTCTAAAAATAAATAAATAGGTAAACCTAATTACCTCCTCCCACCGAAAAAAAAAATATATAAAGTACATCTGGACTGGAGTAAAGACTCTGGTATCCTAATTGTGAGCCAGCTTCTGTAGTCAGGATGCTTTGGTTTGAATCCCAGTTCTTAACTTCTCTGTGCTGTTTTCTCCTGTATTAAACAAGGATACTAAGAGTCTTGCCTTACTGCGTTGTGAAGTCTAAGATAGTATATTAAGTGCTATTGCAATGCTTGGAATCTAGTAAACTCACACTAAATGTTAGCTATTCCTTTTTAAAAATTATTTTGTTATTAGGAAGGATTCTGAGGATTATTCTCTAATTAACCAAAGTAAGTCTTTTAATCTCCTTACCTGAAATCTTTTAAGAATCCATTACAATTCCAGTCAGTTTTCTTCTTACCTACTTACATGATCGCTACCTCTCTCATGTCTTGCCAAAGGTGGAACGGTTTGTATACGCTTGTCTTTCTTCAAGAGAGCTTGTTTGACTTTGAAATTCAGTTCACTTGGTTGGTTTGCAACTCAGCTCAGTTTTGAAGATGGCTTCGAAAAATATGCCATTTTTGCATTTTTAGAGTGAGAGTTACATTTTTCTTGTGATATTTTATCTGTATCATAAGCTGAATTCTCCCTATACCTGAAATTGTTAAACATGGGATGATTGTCTTTAGAAGATTTAAATTTTGATTGATGGTAAAGAATTGTTGACTTTCATTACTCACATTTAGTTATGATTCCTTTGGTTTTTCATTATTTGGATCTTGACTTGATTTCTAGTTTTTATTCACCTATTTGAGTAAGGATACATATTTAAATTAACACAGTCTGTCTGATGAATCATTAGGTTCTAGTTGGAAACTTTTTCCTTTAGTTTCAGAATCTTAGATTTTGACAAAATTTTTGTCAGTGTTCTCTTGTTCAGTTGCTATTAACCCTTCCTTCCTGTCTTTTTCTTTTTTCTTTTTTTTGAAAATATTTGGCATGCTTTAGGTTCCAAAATTATCTTAACCTTTGAATTTTCCATTTAAAGCGTGTTTAGCCTGAAAAACCTTTATCAACCATAAAGTATTCAGGAAACAGTCCTCCACGTTGGTAACGTTAACAAACAAATTAAGGCATTAGAAAGTAGTATTGTATAATATCATGATGATTGGTAAAACACTGAATTGGATTTTAAATGTTTGACTTTCAGAACTGACATTCTGAAAGGTGAACTGTGCCTGTATATTAGGTGCTAAAATTTGATCGAATGAATGAATTAATATTTTGATTTTGAGTAAAATCAACTTTGCTCCTGTGGTGTTAATGCTCACCTATGATAGCCTTATGTCTCTTTCATTTCTGATCACATGGAATTAAATTTTGATTTGCCTTCAGATTTTAACATTTGTTAAAATTTCTGTCATTTAGCCTAAACACATTACTTTAATACTTGAAGAATATTATTAGAAGGACTATTACTGTGGTCAAAGGAATATTTATTTGCCCTTTTGCCCCAAGTATATTTTTGCATAGCTGCACATCATTACAATTCAACAAATGATCCATTTTGATTCACCCCCATTTTGATCATGTGCCTAGAAGAATAATGTTGTCTTTTCTACGTGACGTTGGTGTGTCAAGTGCACCTTCTTGACATGGCTTTAAGATATGTTCTGTCTCTTCACAATGGACGAAACACAAAGGACAGATGAAGGTGTGTTTGGGATATCTTGCAGACCTAGGAAGGTAATCCCACTTGTCAAGAGAGGCAAGGGGAGCAATTCTGTGAGATTTTTTGTTTCGTAGGAATGAGTGAGGGCCCAGGCTGTGGTAACCACAGAGAATGAGAAGCAAAAAGCACTTGGTATCCATTCACAGTTTGTTTTTTAGGGGGAAAAGGCCATTTTGGGTAAAGCTGTGCTTTCAGACCATTGAGGGAACTAATTATCTTTTCAAAGCAGATGGTATGGAGGAGGCAGAGATAAGCAACTAGCATTTATTGAAGACCCATTCTAGAACTCTTACTTGGTATTTTACTTTTGTAACTCATTTGATCTTCATAGCAACCTGTATGAGGTGATCATTTATCCTCATTTAATAGCTTAAATTGCATAAAGTTACACAATAATTAATTAGAGATGGGATTTGGAACCCAGATTTACCATGATTTAATAAAACATTTGTGTTTTACAACAGTTGTAATTCTAGGCACTTAACACCACAGCAACTTTTTTTCATTGTCTAGTGTTTTACTTTCATATAACTGCACTGATTTTTAAATAATATTAAAATTATAAAATAATACATCTTTATTACTTAGAGTTAAGCATATACAAAGAAAGCACAAAGAAGAAAGTCACCTCTTTACTGCTTTGTGACAACCACTGTTAGCATTTTGATATATTTTCGTCCATGGATATATGTGTGTTTCTTATATATACTCCCTCAGATCCCACCCGTACCCTCATTTGACATCTCTAAAGCGTCCCCCTCTGGATCTTACCTTCCTTGTAGGCTGGAGGAATCTGGCTGGCTCCTTTAATCATTGTACTGGAGTCTTTCTTCTAGGTAGTGATCCCTGCTCCTGTGGGTCATGGCCAGGTTAGTAGGATTAGTGATTTATGAAACCCTTGGCTGCTTTTCTCAAAAAGGCAATGGACCACAGTGAGACTAGTGGACATTTTAAAGACTTTTTGAACTATTTCCTAGAAAAATTTAAGTTGTTTCAATGTTATATTTAAATAGTGCTCCTATGAAAAATAATATTGTAGATAAATCTTTGTTCCCAATTATGTTTTTCTCTAAGTTATTTGAAGAAGAGTTGCTAAGACAAAGGGTATGTACATTTTTTAAGGACTTTGATACATATTGCCAAATTGCTGTTCTCTTTGACAGTTATTTTAATATGCCAAACCTGAGTTATCCAATTTTTGCTTATTTTTAATTGATAATTATTTATGAATTTAATATACAAATAACTAAATCAGATGGAGAATAAGGCACCCCTAGCTTTGAACAGAAAATTATTCAGTTGAAATAACCAAAACAGGCTATAGGAATTCATAAGGAACCTTGAAAAGTACTATCATTCTGGAGTGTGAAAAAATCATTCCTCACTTGAATTTACATACAAGATCAAACATATGGACTTTAAAACTATTATTTTCTTATCTTATGTTAGGAAAACCCCAAGTTTTAACTCTAGTTTCATGGGACACCTCTAGGCATAACCTGGTGTCATAATAAAACAAGAGTTCAGTTTGAATAAAAATAGATAATGTGGTAAACAGAATAAGAGACACCCCACCCAAGAATATCTATGCCTTCATCCCAGGAACCAGTAAATATGACTGGATTATCCAGGTGGGCCCAGTGAGATCAGATGAGCCCTTAAAAGCAGTGCTTCCTCCCAACTAAGTCAGTGATTTCAAGTATGAGAAGGATTTGACAAACCATTGCTGGCTTAGAGGGATGCAGGGCCCCATGCAAAGACTGGAAAGAAGCCTCTAGAGCTAAGGGAAAATGCCAGCTGACAGCCAGCAGGGAAACGGGGATCTCAGTCCTATAACCGTAATAAACTGAATTTTGCTAACAGCCTAAATGAACTTAGAAAGAGATTCTTCCCCAGAGTCTCCAGAAAGGGACATAAACCTGCTGACACCTTGATTTCGATCTTGAGAACTCAGTTGAGCTATACTGTGCCTGGACATCTGACCCACAGAAACTGTGACATATGGGTGTTGTCTTAAGCCACTAAATTTACAGTAATTCTTCACAGTAGCAATAGGAGACTCAGACAGTGAATATAGGAAGAGATGTAACCAAATCATTTCTTTATTACTAGAATAAAAGATCCATAATTCTGTTTATTCATCTATAAGATTTAAAAGTACTGACCATGAATCAGACTGAAAAATTGATAGCCATCATAAAATTATTAGTAACTAGTGGCAAGTTTATAACTGATTTTGTTGTTTGCTTTTGCCCATAATCTTAACTATTATTGATGTCTCCATAGATTTCATTGTTCATTCATTCTTAGTTTTATGCACATTATGTAAAAATGTGTGACTATAGTTTCCCAGTTAACGTTATAGTAGTTTTCTAATGTTATTAAATAATCTTAACAAACATCATGTCTTCAATAATATTCCATCATTTGGTTCTGCAGTGTTTTAGCATTTCCTTGCTAATCTGGTATTTTTCTGTGATTGTCATATTCCTTACACTGGACAGCTTCAGGCAAAATAAATATCCACGTCAAACCATAAAGGATTTTTCATATAATAATTATATTCACATTGAATGATTTTTTTTTAAAGCTGTATCCTGAAAATGGTAATAGTTTTCATCAGCACATTCTTCATTGAGCTTTCATCTGACCACTTAATCTATTCTTGGCTTAAAAATAGGATTTGACTTACTGATCCTGTGGTGATACAAGTTTTTTTTCTTTGAAAATGAAATTTGAAAATTTGGGTAGTAGTTAGTAATAAGCAGAGTTTGAAGCCTTTTGAGATGTAATAAGTATTTGTAAAATCAATTTTGGAGACTATAACAAGAGTTTTACATTGCCTTTGATGTCAGCAGTAATAAAAAATAGTGTATATACTAGAGTATACAGTAATGTTTTTTATTTATTGATTTTCATTCAACAAGTAATTTTTGAGTATCCACTTTATGCCAGACACTGTATGAGAGACATGGGATATAGGACTAAATAAAATAGTCAAATCTGCTCTCGCGGAGTCTGTATGTGTATATATGGTGGTGGGTGTTTACAATAAAGATAATAAAGACTATACATTGTATCAGGTAGATAAGTTCTTTGAAGAAAAATATAGCAGGATATGACAATAGAGAGTGACAAACGGGGTTCATTTTTAGACATTTAAGGAAAAGGAAGATATTGGTTGAAATCTACAGAGGAATGGAAAGAAACTACCTCAACAATATAAAGAAATAGTGAAGTAAATACTTTATTAAATGTGATTTTCCTTTGTGATATTCCATATAGGGATATTTCTTATATAAATTTAAATTTAGCCTGTTGAAGGACCCAAACTTTCTTTATTCTTTTAATAACTAGTTTTGGTTGCAGGTGTTTGTTGACTTGAAGCATTTTATTGATTCTGCCTTGTTTTATTTTGGTGGGTTACATCATAATCTTGATTCTCTATATTAAGATATTAATTCATTCCTTGGAATATTGTAATTAGTTCATAACAAACAAAAATGCCTGATGTTGATTTTACAGAGGTGAAATTGCCTTCAGTTAGTAAAGGTAAATTATTTTATCAGAGTAGAGAGATAATCACATAAACTATTTTCTGATGTCTGTATCATCAGCATTTATAATTAAAAATATTTTCAAATGTATGACTATTCAGTAATCATTGATAAATTTTCCTTTATTTAAATAAGATTTATATAGATAGATGAAAACTAATAAGTATATTTTATAAACAGCAAATGAATAAGAATTTCAAGTCATGAAAGTTAGGTAGGTAGCACAAAAGAAAGAAAAATACTGCATCAAACAATGGTCTCTCTTTCTTTCTTTCCCTCCTTTTCTGATAGAAAATCTTGATTAATGACTGTGGGTGACTTGAAAACTTTTGCAAAATATCTAATTTCCTAGAATCCAGTCAATAGTATATTAATATAAAACATTCAGTTAGGATTTATAATATTAAGGAACAAACTCCACGTGATACTATATTGAAACTATTCACATCTAATATTCTTACTGTATAATATTTTTAGAGCTAGTACAATTTTTGCTAAAATAGCTTTTTTCCTGAAGACAAAATTTATATGAAATTTTCAACAAATGCTTTAAAAAATAAGACATAAGTGCTTGAAAATAGGAATTATCCTTTTCATCTTACTTTTGGTCCAATATAAAGCCTGATGTTTTCTTAAGAAGTTTATGAATACACTAATAAATTTCCAACTGGCCATTTCCTATGTTAACACTGCTTTTTTTCCCCCCCCCCAGTTTACAGATATGATCGAGATCTGTATGTGAATTACTTTGGTTGTTCACGGTGAACATTTGAATAATGAGTGGTGCAGCTTTGGGACTCGAGATTGTTTTTGTCTTTTTTCTGGCATTATTCCTACTTCATCGATATGGAGACTTTAAGAAACAGCATAGACTTGTAATTGTTGGAACACTGCTAGCTTGGTATCTCTGCTTTCTTATTGTCTTCATACTGCCTCTGGATGTTAGTACGGTAAGAGGCTGAAAATGATTTTCACCATTTAAAAGACAGTTGTAATCATACAGCATGTTTGAGATATGTTTTTAAGACAGCTAAAGTATGTAAAGTTTAACATATTTTGAAGTTAAACATTATTATATGAATTTGATCATTAAATTCCTGTAGCCAGGAAGATAATTTTGGGTAGATAGGTTGACACACTCCAGTATCCCTTAAGTATTTGGTAACCTTTTGATGTTCATTTTTAAACCATCCATTCATTGCTTTAGACAATATACAACCGGTGCAAGCATGCTGCTGCGAACTCGAGCCCTCCTGAGAGTAGCAATATTACAGGACTGTATGCAACTGCTACCCCAGTGCCAAGGTAATTTCTTCCTTTTTTAAAAAATATTGTAGGGAGGAGTTTGTTTTAAAAGTGTCTGTCTGTTTTTATTAAAGTATAGTTGATTTACAATGTTGTGTTAGTTTCAGGTGTACAGCAAAGTGATTGTGTTATACCCATAATATATATATATATGTATTATATTCTTATACATATATATGTTCTTTTTAAAATCCTTGTCCATTATAGGTTATTACAAGATATTGAGTATAGTTCCCTGTGCTATACAGTAAATCCTTGTTGTTTATTTTATATATAGTAGTGTGTATCTGTTAATCCCAAACTCCTAATATATTCCCCTCTCCTTTCCCCTTTGGTGACCATAGTTTGTTTTCTATTCTGTGAGTCTATTTTTAGTTTGTAAATAAGTTCATTTGTATCTTTTTTTATTTTTTTAGATTCCACGTGTAAGTGACTTCATATGGTATTTGTGTTTCTCTGACTTACTTCACTTAATATGATAATCTCTGGGTCTATCCATGTTGCTGCAAATGGCATGATTTCGTTCTTTTTTATGGCCAAGTAATATTCCATTGTGTATATATAGCACATCTTTATCCATTCATTGTTGATGGACATTTAGGTTGCTTCCATGTCTTAGTTATTGTAAATAGTGCTGCTGTGAACATTGGAGTGAATGTATCTTTTTAAGATAGAGTTTTCTTTGGATATGTGCCCAGGAGTGGGATTGCTAGATCATATGATAACTCTATTTTTAATTTTTTACGGAACCTCTATACTGTTCTCCATAGTGACTGCACCAGTTTACATTCCCACCAACAGTGTAGGAGAGTTCCTTTTTCTCCACACCCTCTCCAGCATTTGTTATTTGTAGACTTTTTGATGATGGCCATTCTGAGTGAATGTGAGGTGATACCTCATTGTAGTTTTGATTTGCATTTCTCTAATAATTAATGATATTGAGCATCTTTTCATGGGCCTGTTGGCCATCTGTACGTCTTCTTTTGAGAAATGTCTATTAAGGTCTTCTGCCCATTTTTTGGCTGGGTTTTTTTGATACTAAGCTATATTGTATATTTTGGAAATTAATCCCTTGCTGATCTCATCATTTGCAAATATTTTCTCCCATTTTATGGGTTGTCTTTTTGTTTTGTTTGTGTTTGCTTTGCTGAGCAAAAGCTTTTAAGTTTAATTAGGTCCCATTTGCTTATTTTTGCTTTTATTTCCGTTACTCTAGGAGATGGATCGAAAAAAATATTACTGTGATTTATGTCAGAGAGTTCTGCCTATGTTTTCCTCTAGGAGTTTTATAATATCCAGTCTTATATTTAGGTCTTTAGTCCATTTTGAGTTTATTTTTGTATATGGTGTTAGAGAATGAATCTAATTTCATTCTTTTGCATGTAGCTGTCCAGTTTTCCCAGCACCACTTATTGAAGACTGCTTTTTCTCCACTGTATATTCATTGTAATTTTATTGTATATTCAAATTCAATTTGATTTGTTTAAAAAGTCAGTTTTTTACCATCTGGATTTTATATTTATTAAAGATTATCTTCATTCTTTACTCACCTCCTCCCCTTCATCCTTTGCTAGTAGACTTTTAATTACCTTGTATTCTATTTAAATTTAAATCTTAAATAAACTTTAAATATTTATTGGTGCACAAGGCCTTTCAGTAGGGGCTAATGAGAAACTTGAAGATGACCTGATTTTTCAGTCCCTTACTAAGAATGTGACTTCAAAAGCTATTTGTCCTCTCAGCCTCTCTTTGTTCAAAAAAAATGGGGACATGCATTTTCTCATTTGCCTAATTTACGAGGTTGTGATAAAGGACAAAGAGGTTATTCTGTATGTAGGATATTCCTTTCATATTGCACATCCTTTGAAATCATTATAGTTTTAGACTGAGAATAAAGTTCAAATTATCAAAAGATTATGTTGAATTTATATCAAACTTTCAAGTGAAAAATTAAGAAATATTAAGTATAGCTTTTACCAGTGCTTTAAGTAGTATTTCCATGCTTCTTTATGTAGCTTTTACTTATTTATTTTTAGATCTAAGCTGGATATGGGTGACTTTAAAATGTAGATGTTACTCCCTCTTGAAGCACCATTGTGAATTTTTTGGTGAAAGCCCTTGGACTAAAGAATAGCCTTACAGTCTAGGAAAGCTGAGTGTTACTGGAAGAATCTATGGTCAGATACACATATCTTCAGAAAATTCCAGCAGAATTATTTATATATGCTGACATCTATCTCCATAGATATGGTACACTCACTGATTAGTTAGGGTTCCAGTTTCTTTAGGATACCTAATGTCATTCTCTTCCCCCACCATAACCAACTCCACATATAGGGTGAGTATTTTAAAAGTAATCATCAACCTTAAAGATAATCAAATCAGAGGTTTGATTTCATGATGTATTTCCTTTTAAAAAACTGTCACATTACTAGACTACTAGAACATTGTCCTCTTTTCTACTCAGTGACTAAAAACACTGAAAGTTGAAAATTTAAATGCATTCCTCTTTAGAACAAACTGTTTTGTTCCCTTTGTGTGTCTTATTTTAGTTTGACAATCAGCTTTGAGTTTTAAGTTTTCTATGAAATTGTACAAGTTAGAGTCAGTAATTTGAAATCTGAATGTAAGTGAACTTTGCCACAGACAAATTAGTTATATAGTTCCTTTAAATAATCATTTATGATTAATTGGCTTTAAATTGTTATTAAATAGCCAACATCCGTGTTTCAAGCCATGGAGTTACATTCCTGATGGGATCATGCCAATTTTCTGGAGGGTAGTATATTGGACATCACAATTTTTAACGTGGTAAGTTGTGTGAAGGATAAAATTTTTGAAATTTTAGCTAAATTTTAAAAGGTGGTTATTTTTTCAGTGAACTTTCATATTTTAGAATTTATTCCTGTCACTTATTTTTTTCCTTAAATCTGTTTCCTCTCGCTTTCTGCTAGTTCAAATCTCATATCTTAAAAGAAATGAAAGGAAAAAACCAAACAAGAAATAAAAAACAGAAAGAAGAAACTCTCCTTATTACCATTCCCTTCCAGTTTTTGCCTTCCCTCTTTACCTTCTTCAAGCCCCATTATTATGTGAAACTGCTCATGCTAAGGTTATCGTTATCCCCTGGTTTTCTTTCTATGTCCTTACCCCAACATTCTGAATTTCCTTTGTGGATTCCATTTCTGTGGCCCGTTTCCTAAAAGTTGGTGTTCCCTAGAGTCTCATCTTTGGTCATCTTGTTATCTGACTCCCTCAATAACTTTAATCATAGCCATAGTTTCACTGACCCGTGTTGCATTCCACATTTTTCTTTCTACTTGCTATAGCTTTGTCTTTCTGCTGTGCTCCAGACTCATACTTTATCCACTGCCTACTGAGCGTTTTATATATTATGCAAGTAACAAAGCTCTAAAACTAAAGGTAGTGAACATTGCAAGAGAAAAATCACACAGCAGAGCATAGTGCCCCTATAGTATGTTCATGGAACTCAACTGGGCCCTCAACAGTGCCAGACTTTCATCCTTTTTTCTTCTGGTCTGCTTGCTCTTCATTCTCCACAACAGATCTTTCCAATCACTGCAAACTTCGGCTGTTCCCTACATCCTAGAGACAGTCACCTTCTCTCCTGCCTCCCTTACTGCCTCCCAATGAGAAAAGAAGTCATCAGGTGGCAGGTCTTTGCAGCTTCTCACCAAGAAACCTACCTACTACCCACTTTCTTTCTGCCGCCCCAGGAATGAAAGAGTCACTCTTAAAATTAATCTCTCTTCCTGAAATATGGACCCATCTCCTTTAGCTCTTGTTACCTATACTTACAGCCTCCAGTTTCAACCTAGCAAGCAGAATTCTCTCATCCTTAAAAAAAAAATACCGAAAGTCTCTCAGATGACAACCCTTTCCAGCTTTCTGTCTTCCTCCTCAATGATCTACTTCTTATCATAG
Source organism: Camelus ferus (assembly GCF_009834535.1). Taxonomy (NCBI): domain Eukaryota; kingdom Metazoa; phylum Chordata; class Mammalia; order Artiodactyla; family Camelidae; genus Camelus; species Camelus ferus. The sequence continues at coordinate 25,032,452 of NC_045698.1, read as the reverse complement.
CTAAAAATTTTTAGAGACTTTTTTTTTAAGTGTAAATTAGTACAGACAAGTTTACAGGTTGTTTAGTTTGACTTTCTTCCAAGTGAATACACCCATATAATCAGCACTCAGATCATGATACAGAACACTAACAATCTCCTCAGAAGCTTCCCTCATACTTCTCTCCTGGTCATTACACTCCACAAGGTAAACATGATTCTGATTTCCATCAACATTGATTAGTTTTGCCTGCTTTTGAACTTTATAAATAAGGAGTTACATAGTAAGTACTTTTTTTGCCTCTCTCTTTTTTTTTTTGCTCACATATTTGGAAGATTCTTCTATGTTGTATTGTATGTCTCAGTATTCTTTTCTTTTTCACTTCTGTAAAATACTCCATTTTATGAATATACCGTGGTTTCTTCTACCCAACCAAACTTCTTAAGTGACTTGTCTATATTTAGTGTCTCCATTTGCTCACTGTTTACTCTTTCCTCAACCGATTGAACCCTATTTTCTACCCTTCCTTCTCCACTCACACATACAGGCTCTTCATTTACTTGACCTGTTGGCAGCATTTGATTCTATTGTTTTCTCTCTCCATTTTCAAATACTTCTGGTTTCTACTCCATATACTCCTTAGTTTTCTTCCATACCTCTGTACTTTTCTGTCTCAGTCTGCTTTACTGGCCTCTTCTTCTTTTGTCTATCTTACCTTTAAAAGTTGATATTCCTCAGAGTTCAGTCTCAGTTATTTACTTCTCATTCATTCTATATATTCACTCTTCCAGATCTCATCTACTGATGTTATTTCAGTACCATTGTTATGGTGATGACTCCAAATCTGTGTATATTTCTGATTCTTTCTCATGAACTCTGAACACATCCTTTGGGATGTGTCGTAGCTACTTCAAAATCAAAATACTGACAACCAGCTTTCCCCGCTTCTGCTTCTTACCACACCACCATCACTTACCCTCTCCAAATAGTTCCAATTTTTTTCCTCTTTAAGTCCATTCTCCATGTTGAAAACTTCAGAAAACTAAAATTTGATCATATCTCCTTTCTATTGAAGAAAACGATTCCTCATTATTTTTAGATGCAATCCAAATTTCTGTAAAAGTTTCAAAGGCCTTTTTTTAGATTCATTATTAGTTGCTCACACTGTTGTACTCTCTGCTGGTCATTGTGGCCTCCTTTTGCTCCCAGGAATATGCTTTGCTCTCCCCAAAATTTAATATTAAAATTATTCAGTCACCTATCATAGTTTGTTCAGTATTAATAATTACTCAAAATCATACTTATTCATGAAAAGAACTACACATTAAAATTGAGATTCACATATTTCTGTTACTTTGAGATTATACAGACATATCAAGTGTTTTTTAATCATATTTTTTCTAACCTTCTAGGATTCTGTTACCTTTTATGCAGTCATATGCAAGATCAGGAGGGTTTTCCATCACTGGAAAGATCAAAACTGCACTGATTGAGAATGCAATCTATTATGGCACCTACTTGCTAATTTTTGGAGCATTTTTAATTTATGTAGCTGTAAACCCACATTTGCACTTAGAATGGTAAGAAAAGCCATGTTCTTAACATTGTTTCTGTGTACATTTGCACTTTTAAAAATTGACTTTTATCTCATATACAAGTAAACAGACTTCATTGAGAAGCCTTTCATTATATGTTTTATAGATTCCCCCAAAAGAATATCTTAATAATCAATATTACTAAGGTGGAAAATATGGAATAATATCTTTCAATATACCTACTAGACGAAGGACTAATGCTTCGTCTAAGAGCTATATGTTAAAAGTATTAACCCTCATGATTTTTTTATAGACTTTCAAATCTTATATATGACTAAATACCTAGATTTCTTTTTCATTGGAACTTATGAATACTTTTTCTTTTGTTCTGAGTATAATTTGATGGCATATTTCTCTTTAACATTAGATATAAGCATTATAAGATACTTGTGATCTGTAATATGTATGAAGAGCCGTATCTGAAAAGTTCAGGAATAGAGTAGTAATGATAATCCTTACTATTGCGTTCTTGAGATTTGTGGGTCTTCCTCAACACAAGTTAAAATTTTTTTAGGCTTTAAAATTTTTCAGGCTTCTCTTGGTTAATGTTGAGTAAGAAAGCACCTAATGAAAAATAAATTTTCTTCAGGATAATTTTTGCCATGAATTATCCTAGAGTCTAATTTTAACTATAATAGAAGCGTTTCCTGTGTTAAAGTCTATTTCTGCAGTCATACTTTAACTTTCCTTTTAAACAGACATTATCTGCTGTTACTAAAAAAGTAGCTGAGGATTTGAAGGTCAAATTTTTTCATGTAAAAATCTAGCCTTCCATTAGGGCACTTTTCTGAAAAACTGTCTAACACTAGTTAGTTTCATTTTACATTTTTTTCGGAAAAAATAATCTGTCTCAGCTATCTGCTTATGTTTTCTCTGTCTTAGGAACCAGCTTCAGACAATTGGGATAGCTGCTGCAAATACATGGGGCCTATTTCTTCTTGTGTTGTTGTTGGGGTATGGCTTGGTGGAAATTCCTCGATCATACTGGAATGGAGCAAAAAAAGGTTATCTACTTATGAAAACTTATTTTAAGGCAGCCAAATTGATGACAGAGAAAGCAGATGCAGAAGAGACTTTAGAAGATGTCATGGAGGTAAGCAAGTTTAAACCTTATATTCAACACTGATCATGTTGTGCGTATCTCCTTTTGGCGACAGTGTTGGTTCTCTTGTTGCTAGCACACTAATGAGCTTTGTACTAAAAATTTGGTCATGTGCAATTCTTAAGAATATTTCATGCTTTCAAATGATTTCTTATTGGCAGTTTGGCTTCATGAGATATCTCCATCTTCTAACTGACAAAGATGCAGGGAGAATGTATTCAACAGTGCACGGTTATGCTTGCTGTCTTGGGAAAACTTTTAATAGTTAAAAGACTCAAAAGTTTCCCAGATTAGATGATGAGTTACATGGTTACCGTGACACAGTAGAAGTGAAAATAGCAATCAGAGGACACTTCTTCCTGAAGGTTTGACCTAAAGTAATCCCATCAAGTCTGGAAACCTCTTTAAAGAACGATTTGCATGGGAATTTGTATCCATAAGTTTTGTTTCCTATCTGTTATCTTATTAAGGCACTTCATTTTACTTGTAAAATTCATATAACTTGAACCAACTTCATAAAGTTGTTGAAAGTATATATTTCAGTAATATACACCCCAGAATTGCAGCAAATTGTAAAATTTTGCTGTTAAATAATAATTTGGTTATTGATTTTAAAAGGGATTATCATGATCACCTCAAATTTCTCTCTTCTGGGAAAATATGCTATTCCAATAATGTTATTCTTAAACTTAAAACCTTACATTGAAGGCTTTTATTCATGTTGGAGTAAACTCTAAAATGTAGTAATGTGGTCTACCACATAATTTGGCCCACATTTAGCTCTCCAGGTTTATCTCAAGCCTCTGTCTTCTGCACACCAGTCAACTTTGGTTCCTCACACTTAATAGTGGTGATGATAATAGCAAACAAGTATGTAGACTTAATATGCTTGTGATTTTCTAAGTACTTTATAAGTACTTCATATATATTAATACATTTAATTCTGAGGACAACCTTATGAGGGAAGTTTTTTTAATTCTCATTTTATAAGTGAAAATGAGACACAGAGTGGTTAAGTAAGCTTTCTATATTTACACAGCTACTGAGCGATAGAGCCAGGTAGTCTGACTCTAGTTCATACTTTAATAGGGGTTGGCAAACTTTCCATAAAGGGCCAAATAGTAAATATTTGAGACTTTGTGTATCATGTGATCTCTGCTGCAATTATTCATTCTGTCTCTGTAGCATGGAAGCAGGTATAGTTAATATATCAGTGAATGAGCATGGATGTGAACAGGTCATGGGCTGGATTGAATCTGGTTTGCCAACCCTTACTCTTAACCATTGCATTCATTGTCTCTCCTTTCTGTCTTTGAGTATGCTGTTCCCAGACTCTTGGAATGCTCTTTTCTCCAGTCTCTTTAGCTAATTCCTACTTCATTTTCAGGTCTCAACATAAATGAGAATTCTTCAGAGAAGCCTTCTGTGTTAGCTTCCTGGGGATGCTGTGACAAAGTACTGCAAACTGGGTAGTTTAAACAACAGAAATGTATTGCCTCACAGTTGTGGAGGCTAAAAGTCCAAGATCAAGGTGTCAGCAGGGTTGGTTCTTTTAGAGGGTTGTGGGGAAAATCTGTAGCATGCCTCTCTCCTAGCTTCTGGTAGTTTAATGACAGTCTTTGGTATTCCTTGGCTTGCAGATCTCTGTCTTCATATTCACATGGTATTCTCCCTGCATGCCTGTCTGTGTCCAAATTTCCCCTTTTCATAAGGACACCAGTCAGATTAGAGGTCACCCAACTCCACTATGACCCTATATTAATTTAACCAATTATATCTGCAACAATCGTATTCCTAAATAAGATTACATTCTGAGGTACTGGGGCTTAAGACATCAACATAAGAATTTTGGGAGACCACAGTTTGACCCATAACATTTTTCTTGGTCTTTCAGTCTCCTAGATACTCAGCAACCATTTTTAAGTGCATGAATAAATGAACAAAAGAATGTATACTGATTCTTTGGTTATGGTTGAAAAATTTTATGTTGACTTTTCAGCATTTATTTATAAAATGCAAGAATTATAGCAGAAAACATTGATTCAAAATATAAATCTCCTATAAATAGTATTCTGTTATATTTTCTCAAGCCTATGATGGATATTATTATATTTTTCAAAAGAAGATTATTATGTTTGGTAATTTTTATATTTTATATGTTTGAAAATATTTGAAAATTTGAATTTTTTGAAAAATATTTGAAACTTAATACTTGGTAATAAAATAATTAAAAGATTATTTAAATTTGATAGTGTTCACCTCAAAAGTTGGTATTAATATTAAATTCAATTGTTTCAGATTTAAGGAATATAGATTTCACCAGTTCTCTCAAAATTCCTTGTATAAATTAAGTCCAGTTTATTATTCGAGGTCTGGATTTTGCTAGGAGGAATCATCAGTGTCTGAATAAAGATAGATTTTGTTGTTGTTGTTAAATAGGAGCCCTCTACTTAGGAATAGGATATAGAAAATTAAGGACTTCAGTTGATGCCTTCTTTGCTATTTTAGTGTAGGTTAAAAATGTGAAGGATTTGAAAAACTAAATAAGAGAAAATTTTCCACGTAAATAAGAAATCACTCTTTATTGAATATATTTCACATATAACATTGTATAAATTTAAGGTGTACCAAGTGTTAATTTGACACATTTTTATATTGTAAGAAACCACTCTTTTTCTTAATGGTTGTTTTGAAAATAGCAGCAGGTCCACATAGATAGCAAGAGAACTCCGGGCCTTTTTTCCTCCCTCAAAATAACGCATGATTTATCAGACGTGCATTTCTTTATTCATATATTTCAAGGGAATTTGGGATCCCTTCTGTTTTTCTGGATATCTGAAAATTTATAAACTTGTAGAGAAAATTTTTTCATCATTTAATAGTGATTTCTTGCCATGTTAAGTGCTATATGGAATTGATCATTAGGACACTAACTGCCTAGAGTAGAAAATTGTACAGTCCCTTATAGTATATGATAAATGCAGTGTGAATGATACATGCTGTAGTGCAGAGAAGTTTCACTTCTGAGTTGTGATCAGAAAAGGAGATGAAATGGGGGAAGTAAAATATGACCTGAGCCTTGAAGGATGGATAGAATTTTCATAGCTGACAGAATTCTAGTCAGATATCAAGAGGTTTTAAAAGCAAATTAATTAAGCATAAGGTTTATGTTGGAAAGATAAAGCTTGTAAGGTTTGAGAGATAGTTTTTAGCCAGATAGCTGGGCTTTGAATGTCAGAATGAAAAGTCCAGGCTGTGTCTTGAAAGCATTGAGGAATCATTGACACCTTGCACGCAAGGCAGAGACATGATCCATTTTGTAGTTTGGATGACCAATTTGATGGAGGTGTGCATCAAATAAAGCATGGAACCAAGAATATGAATAATTTAGTTTGAGAGAAAACTTTTAAAATACACTGCTTTTGAATACATTTTTTAACAGATCATAAAGTTCAATTACCTAGGGTTTTTTTGGTAGTTATTAATTATGTTTTCCAGCTATCCGTAAAATCTCCCAAATGCAGTTTTATAAAACTAGCGTAGTGTTTCATATGTTTTCTGTGGAGTGAATGTATACATCTGTGTGTCTGTTACTTTTCTTTGAAGCATTATTAAAACTTACAAGCCATGTCAAACCATTCAAAAGGATTTTTTGCTACATGGTCTAAGAAGTCATCTCTACCTTCTATCATTTTTCAAGGTAGAGGATTTTGGAGAGGGAGAAACAGGCTACTTATTTTCACTGAAAATTGCCCCTCAGACTGACTTAATGTTTTTTTTCTGGTAAAGAATTGATTAGGCACAATAATGACAGAGTTCAAAGTTATATTATTTTATATAAGGAAAGTAAGCTAGTATTTCAAATACTGTCCACGCTTTATAAAAATTACAAACTTTTGAAAGAAACTTAAATTTTTAAGGTATAGTAAATATCAGTAGTTAACTATTTCAGTTCTTGTTTTTGTTTAATATGCTGAAGAATTTAAAGGAAAAATGGGATCTTCATATATAATATATAATCAGAATGTATTGTTTATATTCAAAGTTATGCTAACAAGTCAATAAAACTTTAAGGCAACTTAGAAATGTAACGTGATGATGCTTCGAGCACGTTTTAAAACCCCAAGTCTTGTCATTCGCATTTTTAGGCCTTACTCATTGACCTCAGAATAAACTCTTGTTAAGGCCTTCTGAAGTGCTTTGCTCTTACTTCTTCAACCTGATCAAGTGCTGCTCAGGCCCTCACTCTCCATTCCTTTTAGTCACGCTGGACTTCTTTCACTTCCTTGAAACTCCTTGTTCACTTCCACTTGGAGGCCTTCGTATAGTACTGTCCCTTTGTCTGGAATATTCTTGCATCTTCCGTTGGTTGGCTGATTCCTATCCTCAGTTTGGCTTTTTATCTTAGTTTAAATAATCAGAAAGTCTTCCACTTTAGATTATACAGCAATTTTTACACGATTTCTGTTTGAGTAATGTCTGTTTTCTTCACTAAGCTAAGCTCTTTGACAGGAACAATGTCTTTTGGTACAGATTATTCATGAGGTCTGCATGTTTTAAATTTTGATGGATATTGCTAAATTATCTTCCAAATAAATGAGAACTGTTCTCATTTTAAAAATTTGTAATTGTTTCTAGTGAACTTGTATATCTTTTCAGTTACTTACTAGCCAATGGCATTTCTTTATCTTCCCACTTTTCTATGGATTTGTAAGAGCTCTCCATATGTTAAGAATTGTGATTTTTGTTATATAAATTACATTTTTTCATAACTTTGTCTATATGCCAGATGGTCTCCCTGCCTCCAGTTTTGCATCCCTTAAGGCCATTCTCTGCCCTAAAATCAAAATGTTCTTTATAATATCCTGGTAGGTTCACTCTTGCCCCTTAGCCGTTGAACATGTTGCTTCTTCTTAGAACAGTTGTTCCAATTTTTTTGAAATTTCATTAGTATTATGGAATATTGTGACTCTTTGGGAACTACTGGTTCTAAAGATTCCCCTCCCTAACCCCTTTATGCCTTTCACACTCATTAAAGTGTTTGTTTAATTATCTCATCACCACACTGTAATCTTAGTGAAAAGACCTGTAACACCATGTCTTCCCACCACACCCTCCAGTGTAGATTGTGGTGACCTTTTACCTAGCACAGTGCTGGCATATAGTGTATTCTTAACTTGAAAAAAAAGTATAGTGAGTCATTAGTTGTGACTGCTGTAGAGTGCTCTCTCATTGGAAAGGAACAGGTGCTTTGTGACATTTTAGCCTATTCTCCTTTGGTTTCTTCACTGTACTTTAGATAATGAGATAATTGAGCTTGATGAGCAAGGTAGAGAACACAGTCCTGTTCCCGTAGAATTGCAAAGTTTGCCTGATCCTTCATAGCTTTTTATAATGCTTATTCATCTTGGTTTACCAAGTAAGCAAATGATAAGGCAGCAAATCTAGAAAGTAATGAAAAGCGTGAGGGTATAGCTATAGCTGTTCTATAACTTTATGTTTTGACTTATGTTCTTAATAACTTTTATTCTGTGAATGAAACTTTGTGTGAGTAATTTGGGTTGAAACTAAACTTGTGAGAATATATATATATAGTGCCTGCAGCATCCTCATTAGAAGTGTCTAAACTATGGAAATGGAAATACTTTTATTTCTCTTACTGTTTTTATAGGAAGTTCGTAAAGTGAATGAGAGCATCAAGTATAACCACCCATTGAGAAAATGTGTGGACACAATACTTAAAAAGGTAATTAAATTATATCTCATCTATTTTCCTTTGAAATATGTTTATGTGATATAACATCATAATAAAAGCATCAGAAAAAAAAGTATGAGAACAGCCCATGATTGAAGTCTTCCAACTGCTTTCCATTTTCAGGGAAATATTAACCATAGCCAGTAGTAATTTGTTCATAGAATTTATACTTTTTTAATTATAAGCTTAACCTTATTTACTGGCAGTATTTTCCATTAAAATGTGGCTATAGAGGTTATGTAAAGTAATGAATAATTTCCATGACTTAGTGATGGAGATAGACCTTTATAGTTTATAAAAATGTCATTAAATGTGGTCTCTAAAGGCATATCTCCTGTAAGAAAATAAACTATGACCTCAGTGATCACTTTCAATCAGCCTTCTACATGTTATTTTGTATTTCATATTTCATAGAATGAATGAAACTGTGAGATATTTAATACAGATATTTAATAAGAAACCATACAGTTAAGGTTTTGATGTATTGGTATTGCATTAAGGATATTAAATATACTTCCAAAAATGATTATTCCAGGAATGAGTTCCCCAACTGTCTTCTCTGCATTTACAGAACCAGTGAACTATTCCTTTTTCTGTATTTAATTCGATTTATTTATCTTTAAAGATTTGTATGTTTGTCTTTATTTTTTTATTGAGGTAACTAACATTGATTTATAACATTATGTAAGTTTTCATGTACATTATATTCTTACTTCTGTAAACCCTGCAACATCCTCACCACCAAAAGTTTATTTTCCATCTGTCACCATACAGTTGATCCCCTTTACCCATTTCACCCTCCCCACTACCCTTCCCCTTCTGGTAAGCACTACTCTGTTCTTTGTATCTATGTATTTATTTTTATTTGGTTTGGTTTGTTCATTTTTTTGTTTGTTTATTGTTTTTTGTCTTTCTCTATCTGTCTGACTTATTTCATTTAGCATAATACCCTCCAAGTCCATCCATGTCACAAATGGCAATATTTAATTTTTTATGGCCAGATAGTATTCCATTGTATAGATACCACATCTTTTTTATCCATTCATCTCTTGATGGGCACTTAGTTTGTTTCCCTATCTTGGCTATTATAAATTATGCTGCAAGGTGGATTAGTGTTTCTTATTCTTCAGATAAATACCCAGATGGGATAGCTGGATCATATGGTAACTCTATCCTTAATTTTTTGAGGACTCTGCATACTGTCTTCTGTAGTGGCTGCACCAATTTACATTCCCACCAACAGTATAGGAGAGTTCCCTTCTCTCCACGTCTTTGCCAATACTTGTTATTTCTTGTCATTTTGATAATAGCCATTCTGACAGGTGTGAGGTGATAGCTCCTTGTGGTTTTGATTTGTATTTCTCTAGTGATTAAGTGATGTTGAACATCTTTTCATATACTTGTTGGCCATCTGTATGTCTTCTTTGGAAAATCTCTCTTCAGTTCCTCTGCCCATTTTTCAATCAGGTTATTTGTTGTTGAGCAGTATTAGTTTCTTTATATATTTTGGATATTAACCTCTTACCATATGTATCATTTGCAAATATCTTCTCCTTTTTGGTAGACTGTCTTTTAATTTTATTGATGATGTCCTTTGCTGTGCAGAAGCTTTTTAGTTTGATATAATCACATTTGTTTAATTTTGCTCTTGTTTCCCTTGCCTGATGAGACATATATAGAAAGATATTGCTAAGACCAATTTCAAAGAGCTTACTGCTTATGTTTTTTCCTAGGAGTTTTATGATTTCAGGTCTTACATTCAAGTCTTTAATCCATTTTAAGTTGATTTTTGTGTATGGTGTGCAGTAATGGTCTAGTTTCATTTTCTTTGCATGTGGCTGTCCAGTTATTTTCCTATATTTTAATCTATTATATTGATTATTAGCTAGTGTTCCTTTTGGTTAATATGACAGTCTTGAAAATCAAGTCTCTAAGTGTTTCTCTTAAATTTGCTACCTTTTGAGACCTATTGAGGGAGGTTAACTAACTTACTCAAGTTCATATAGGTATTACATGACTGTTAATAGTGGGGCAGATGACTCCAAATCATCTGTACTATGCCCTTCAGAAATTTAACATCTTGGATTTGTTGTGATTCTTCTTCATTCTTTAGCTAGGAAAATAAATGACATTTTCAGTAGGTGCCTACCTAGAATAATCTTCAAATGCTAGTTGCTTTATGTAGGTAAGATACCCTGCCCTACCCATCACCACCTAGTGTATCTGAGCATAAAGATTAATATTAATAGAGGTAGGAAGAAACTCAATGCATCTTAAAAACCATTTTCAAGAAAACATCAGCAACTAAAAATCCGACTATTTAGAGATACCAATGAAGGAAGATGTTTGTGAGAAAATTAGAAATGTCCAAGAATGACAGATTTTTAATCAAAATAACATTTTTATCTTCTTGCAAATAAGATTTCTAAAGATCTACCTGTTCCTTTCAGTGCCCTGTAGAATATCAGGAAAAAATGGGTAGGAACATGGATGATTATGAAGATTTTGATGAAAAGCGTAATGCCTATCCAAGTGAAAAAAGTCTGGTAAAACTACATAAACAGGTAACTCTGTTAATTATAGCCATTTTACCTTCTGACAATTTTAGTTAGATTCATAGTTACTGCCCACAAAAAAAGAAATTTTGACTGAATATGTATTAGAAACTTCCTTTGATCCTGTCCTTATCATCATTCTTTGAAGTGTTTGAACTTTGTGTTTCTCGGCAAGGGCACTGTTGGCATTTGGGGAGGGAGAATTATTCCCTGAGCATAATTACATATATTTGAGAATATTAACATCCTTGGCTCCACCCAGTAGATGCTACTCACACTTCCCCACTGTTGTGACAACCCAGACATGCTCCTTAGTGGGGAGTTGGACTGCTGTTGGATCAGAACACTGACGGGTATACCCCTATTCTCTTTTCTAGGTGATTTATTCAGTTCAGAGACACCGCCGAACTCAAGTACAGTGGCAGATTCTTTTGGAACAAGCATTTTATCTAGAAGATGTAGCAAAAAATGAAACTAGTGGTACTTGTCAGTTTGTTCACACCTTTCAATCTCCGGAGCCAGAAAATAGATTTATTCAATATTTTTATAATCCTACTATTGGTATGTAATTTGATATAAATTTCAATGATGATTTTTCTGAAGGGTAGTATATTTTTTTTTACCAATGCAGAGTTGAATTGCATTTGTGTCATTTAACTTATACTAAGTGGTAATATTATATGTCTGATAAACTTCCCTCCCAAAATTATTTTACTTGTCATATAACTTATTATCTGTCAGTTTCCACTGTTACTTCACATATAACCGAAATTCTATGCAAAAATATATGCAGTATATCAAGAATATTTTATATACATATTATGTATTTGAAACAATTAGAATTTTAAGCAATTTTAAATCAGAAGCTTGGCTCTCATCTTTAGTCTTGATATACTACTAAAATGTTCCCCTAAAATGTCCTCTTTGATTATTTACATTTATTAGTCTATTTGCAAAACCTACATTCAATAGTCATAATTATTTTATTCTCCTTTATGATTATTTAGTAAATTTTCTATAAATATTATCAAATTTAGTGTGAAGAACTTAATGAGAATACCACAGTGTCACAGTATTAGAACTTCTGTTTACCTTATTTTTTCAAAACACCGTGAATACGCTGTTATTCCTTTATGGTTTTCCTAATCATTTTTTTCTTTTATCTTCCAGAGTGGTACTGGGAGTGTCTTTTGCGGCCGTGGTTTTATAGGATACTTGCTGTGGTGTTGTCCATCTTCTCCGTGATTGTTGTGTGGTCAGAGTGCACATTCTTTAGCACTACACCTGTCTTATCCCTCTTTGCAGTTTTCATACAGCTGGCCGAAAAAACATACAATTATATTTATATTGAGGTCAGTTTACTTTATATCTATCATAAATAAATGTCAGTTTATAGTGTAATTCTTAACTGTTGTATCTTTTCTCCATATATTTCTTTTAGTAATAATGAAAGCATTGAAGTTTCGCACAGTGTTATTATTCAGACTTCTAAAAATGAGCTTCAACATTTTTCTCAGACTATAGAAACTAAGAACTGTATTTGAGGAGAGATGAAAAGATGCAAAACATTGCAAAATATTTTTATGAGAATACCTTGATCCTCTTTATGCCAATGAAGCTTCATAACTTCATGTGAAGAGTTTCCAAGGGAATGGGAGAACAGGCTCACTTCAGGAGGTGGATTTGAAACTTATGGATAGGATGTGGGACTAATTGAGATGTAGATTTTTTTCATAATTTCATTTTCTTAGGAGTTTAAAAAATTGTGACTATGCTTAAATTTTAGAATGTCAGTAAATGTTAGCTGAAATTAAAGTACAGGGCTTGTGATTGTACACAAAGTGCTGAAGTCTTTTAGTCTTACACTGGGTTTTTTGTTTCGTTTTTTTGTTTAGATTGCTTGCTTCCTTTCCATCTTCTTCCTCAGTATCTGTGTTTATTCTACTGTGTTCAGGATTCGTGTATTTAACTATTATTACTTGGCTTCCCATCATCAGACTGATGCTTACAGCCTTCTTTTCAGTGGCATGTAAGTAGATTGTGTTAAGAAACAAGAAAAATGTCTCCATTGCATGTATTTTCATGGTTCTCTCTTTTATTTCTTATTTATGGACCTTCCACTAGCACCTGTATTTCTATGAGCTAATTGATTAGGTTTTAGTATTAATTAGATGCTTGTCGATTGCTAGCTAAATTCTGCTTGAAGTTTAAGGTTAAAATAGGTATGCTAGATTAGAAAGGAAAAGAAAGATATAGTGAGCCTGGATTTACCGGTTAAGAGAGTCAATAAGTAAGTTAGTAATGACAGGAACATTTGAGAATTTAGAGATGAAGGTAGACCGAGAAAGTATTCTGAGATTCGGTGGCCTGGAACTGAATTATGAAGGACTAAGAACACCAAAAAGAATACTCTTTGCTAAGAACTTTAGCAGAGGTTTAGAGAGATGGCTCTAGCTTGGACTAGGTTGCACAATCTATTATTTGTCCATGTTGTTAAATTAGTCATACTAGGTTTTTATAAAAGCCAGATTTGGGGAACTTCAAGAGAAATCAATATCTGAAGCATCTCTAAGACTCTTTTTAACTTTTCCCACAAATAATTAGAGATTCAAAGCAAGTTGCAAGTATAATACAAAGAGTCCTATTAACCTTCACCCAACTTCCCCCAATAGAGACATCTTATGTGGCGTTTGTACTATATCAAAACCAGGAAATTTACATTGATACATTATGGTTAACTAGATTACAGACCTTATTTAGTTCTCATCATTTTTTTATCCTTTATTCATTTGTGTGTGTGTATGTGTGTGTGTGTGTGTCTGTGTCTGTGTCTGTGTGTATTAGTGTAGATTCCTGTAACCACAAGCACAATCAAGATACAGAACTGTTCTATCACCATAAAAAAAACTCCTCACATTACCTCTTTGTATTCATACCCTCTCATCATTTTTATCTCCAGCTATGTTCTCTTTTTATCTGGTCAAAACTGGGCTCTAACAATTATTTATACCTATAGTTGTCAGAGTGACATACTTTGATACAAGTTTGGATCTTTTATGTACTGAATTCAGTTCACCTTGAGGATGTTACTGTTCTTATCATGCTATTGAGACAGATTGCACAGATGGTAGACTTGGAAGAGGTACATACAAAGCTCCTCTACAAATTGTTCAGATAAAGCAGTGCAAACACCACCAAAGGAGGTGTCCTGAGGCTGGCATTTTGTCATGTAGGTGTTGCTGTTTTTAAGGAGGATGTGATTAATAGGATATTCAGAATGTCTTCCAAGTAAGTAAGGGCAATTCCGAGTTAGAATTCAAAATACAAATAGATGAGAATAATAGTTACAATGATCTACAATGTTCTTAATGTATTTCAACATAATATAAAATGTATTTTGCTGCTTTATGATATATATATAATCTTATGTATTGTGTTTATAAATGCTTATTGCAGGTTATTTTGCCGTTTGACTCCTCCTTTATGTCTTAATTTCTTGGGTTTGACCCATATGGATTCATCCATCTCTCACCAGAATACACAGCCAACTGCTTATACATCTGTAAGTATGTTCAGAAAAGAGTTCTTTAGATTCATTATCTACATGGGATGCTATTATTGTGAAATTTATCTTTAATGCTGGCAGAAAAGTTGTGTAGCATTATTAGATCTTTATAAAATAACTAAAACTTTCTTTCAAAGAGTTATATATGTAATTACTAATAATTGGATAAAAGTGATTTTAATAAAAAATTATTTTTTGAAACAAGGTCCTATTGTATAGCACAGGGAACTATAATCAATAGTGTGTAATAACCTATAATGGAAAAGAATATGTATCCACGTATGTGTATATATATAACTGAATCACTATGCTGTACACCAGAAACTAACACAACATTGTAAATCAACTATACTTCAATTTAAAAAATATATATATATATTTTTAGGTTGTCCAGCTGAGTAGTATCAGTAGACCTGACCTATAATAATATTAACTTTTCTGTTTATGGTCTTAACATATTTGATGATTTTCAGTAATAAATATAAAATATTAATTTCATCTAGGAGAAAATCTTAATAAATAAGCAAATTAAGATATAATAGACATATATAACATTGTATTAGTTTGTGTACAATATAAATTGATATATGTATATGTTGTGAAATTATTACCACAATAAGTTTAGTTAATATCCATCACCTCACAGTTAGTTTCCTTTTTCTCTTGTGATGAGAACTTAAAAATTAGTCTATTTAGTGCTTCGTTTTTTGAAAACTCCAAATTTATTGATATAACAGTTTCTGGGCAAATTTTCTAATGATGAAAATGGATGGAAGATATAGAACTTGTACTAATTTAACTTAATTTTTTCTTGCTCCTCAGATTATGGGTTCCATGAAAGTTTTATCCTTTATTGCAGATGGGTTCTATATATATTATCCTATGTTGGTGGTAATTCTCTGCATTGCTACTTATTTTAGGTAAGAAACTTAACATTGCTTATTTTCCCACATACTCTTAGATTGATCTGGATATTCTTTCTAACCTTAAAGCTCTTTTAAATATTCACTGGTTGGATTTTGGTTCTTTGTTTTATTGTGGCTTTGGGGATGCTAGGGATAGTTTAAAGAGATTGCTTGAATGATTGCGTCAAGTTCTTCCTCCCGAGATATTGTCAAGAAAAGGGAGGTAGAGTTGTTCTCTTACAAGTATTTAGACTACAAAGTGATAGGGTTAATTACAGAATGTTAACTCCAAGTCCTGACCTTTGATACTGGCAGTCAATGTAGCTTATAAAACACCTCCATGCCCAGCTTATATCCAGTAGCATAAATTATTCTGAGGGCTTTTCCCCATGGTCATTTTTGGGTTTGTAGATACTTCAGACCATAGCCAGCACAATGGGTCAGGTGAGGAGCAATTGTAATCAGGCAGTACATATGAGGCTGCTTTTTCTATAGGATCAGAAAAAGTGGTAGAATCTTGGCAGAGGTAAGACTCAAAAGGACTTAAAGGACAGGTATGTTTGACTTCCTAGTGCCCTGTCTTCCCAATTCCACGTGTCAGGTGCCCTCATCCTGTACTCTGCCTATCCTCTTCACTGCTTATGTGCTCCATGACACACCAAAAATGCTACTTTAAAAAAAAATTTATTGATGTCAATCAGTTTGCTTTTCTAACAAAAATGAGTTTCATCTAACCACTTTTCATTTAAATCTTCCAATACCATTATATAGTTACCATAAACACTATATATGTACTAATATCAGGATATTGAGTAAACAGACAGGTATTGTTTGAATAAATTCGCTATTGAATTTTTAAAAACATCTATATTTTACCTTACTGTAAGTAAAGGAGCTAAAGGATTATAATTTAAAACTGTTAATATGAACTGATAGAAAATCTAATATTTTCAATTTTTTTTATGTAAAGTAGAAAAAAACAGAGGTTTATATTATGAAAATGGTGTATTAAAGGAAGAGACTAATCATCTTTTGGATGTCTAAAACTAAATTTTGATTATATGCTTTTTCACTTAAAAAGTTTATAAACTACAAACGGAACATTAGGAGCTTGTGTTATATAAATCATGTCTTATCATGTTAGTAGTTAGGTTGGTAAGATTAGCATCTCTTTTTCTCTTACTAGATTATTATATGAATCAAGGAATAGATGGGTGGGATAGTGCCTTGTCAACTATAAAAGGAAAAAATCTGGTTATGGTGCATACCCTAGTCAGTGGAGTACTAGGCATTTAAGCATCCTAGAAAGGGAAATAAGCACTTATTCAAGAAAGACAAATGTCACTCTATGTAACTTGACATGATAACTAATAGTAAAACATAGGTTTCTTTTGGGTGACAGTACTAAAGAATAATTTAAGCATTTACAGTGTAAAATAATGGTTATCTTTTTGAAAATCTACCTTTACTAGTTTGGGAACTCGTTGTTTGAATCTACTTGGTTTCCAGCAGTTCATGGGAGATAATGATATGACATCAGACTTAGTTGATGAAGGAAAAGAATTAATCAGACGAGGTAAGTTTGTCTTTTCAAATAAATGAAAGGAAAGTACTAAGACTCAAAATACAAAATTAATGTTTGTATAATTTATAACTTCTAGTTGATCTTAAGAAATCACAAATTAATTATTTTAGCTAAAATTCTACATAAAGCTTTCATAGCAAAAATAATTTAAAAACAAATGATTGTTTCATCTGTTTGTAAGAAATTCAGCAGAAATTATTAATATGTCCGCAACTAAATAATGTCCTTGTTTGGTATTAGAGTCATTTTCCTGTTTGCTTTGAAATTGATTTGCCAAGTTAAATACAATTATAAAACTTGTTAAAGAATCATCATTATTTTAATGCTGCATAGGAAATCATTCAAGCCAAGACTGGGTTTTAGAATGTGATGATCATTAACAACCTGGTAGAATATATGACACTCTGCTAGAATCTAATCTCAAAACTGACTGTACCAAATTTCTTGACGTTCAAGTGATGGTAGAATTGGGGGGAAAGAAGAACAAAACGTGAGTTTTAGGATGTTGGCTCTTAGATACCCTCCCTACCTGGGTCTGGGGTTCTTGTGTGATCTAACTTAAAAGTTAGCCAAATTGTGTTGTGGCTCTAAAATAAGCCAGTCTAGCCTTCACATACTCTCATAGGAAGGTAGTGTCTAGTTAATATAATAGTTCTACTGCTTTTTGAATTAATTAGACTTCATCTGGAATATAATGTCTAGTCCTGGGTAAGATTTTCAAGAGTGAGACTGATAAGTCAGAAGGAATTTAGAGAGGATAGCTGGAATGATGAGTCTGTAGGGCATATCTTATGAGAGAGAACCACTGAATATATGGCCAGAAGAAAGGAATGGAAAAGACTCTTATACAGAAAGAAGTATGAACTTAGTTTAGAAGATAAGATGTAACGAAAAAGAGAAGTTACAGAAAAACAAATTTTAAGTCACCATGGGGAAGAACTTCTTCCTCACTAAAACTAGATAGCGCTGAAAGGGCCATCTTCAACAAAAGTAGAGAAGGTATTCTCTGTAGAGTTAGGTGACCTGTAAGGTTCTTTCCAACAATAACCTATTACCTTTGACTCTGTAGTAATTTAAAGGAAATTGGTCATAGCCTGATACCTTTACTTCAGTTATTCTATATCTAATTAAATCATGTTATACCAAATTTGAGACCACTTTTCTGTCTCTAGAGAAGAGAAAAAGGCAACGACAAGAAGAAGGTGAAAATCGAAGAAGAGTAAGTACAGTACTTATTAAATTGCTGTAACCTAGAGATTAATGTGAAGTATCGTAAGAATTTTATTGATTTAGAATAATTGGCTAAAAGCCAAAGAATAGTAGGGAAGTGACACAGGATATATTTTTACAGAAAGGCCATTTTAATAGTTGCAAACATGCATGTGAGGTGTCCTGTCAGCCCTGTTCTAAAAAGTCATTAGTAATAAATTGCTTCATGTCTAACATCTAAGAGTTTCTTGTCTAAGGTAGGTGCTCAGTAAATATTTATTGAATAAGTGAATAAATTTATGTAATCCTGCTATTAAAGTGATTTTGATTGCTTTAAAATTATGCCTTTTTTTGTAATATGACATTAATTTTATTCCTCTTTAATTTTTCTTTAGTCCTTCATTTGCTGAGGCAAACTGACCTCCCAGAGAATGAAAAGGCAAAAAATGAGAAAAATCTAGTCACAGTTACCACAAATTTTCAACACCTGGGTGTGTCCATGCTGGAAAAGTGAAGACCCAGCAAACATGATAGTTATCTTTGTGTATTTTAGTGTGTGTCATGTAAGAGGAGACTCATTCTTTATTTCAGAAGGCATAACTAGGACCAAAGAGTGGAAGTTACTGGACAGAGTTCACCTCTCTATGAAAACTTCCATAGTTTACCAGAATTGCAATGGGATGACACATAGAAATTTCCAGGTCTTCTAGTAAGACAGCCAAATAACATCTGGCATGGTTATTTTAAATGAGATCCTGCACTGCACTGGAGGTTTAATTAGTACCTCTAAAATCCCTTTCAGCTGTAAGAATTTAATGAGTATAATTCCAGTGAATATGGTTTTAGCACAGTTAATATACAATGCCATATGTCATTATCTAATTATGTTTGTGTAGTACTCTTAATTCTGCTGTGAAAAATGACTTTTCAGGTGTCTAAGATTTGTAGTTTATTGGGGTGGAAGAAAATTTTGTTAACATCTCATTATGAGTTATCATAACTTTTATATGGTCAGGGTAACCTTACTATTATTTTGACATTTTAAATAGAAGAATTCAATAACTAAAAATAGTCATAGCTAGCAAAAATGTCTATAAATGTCTTCATTCAGGTTAAGTTTGGTGACTTAAAATCATGTTGAGATAAGAAAATTATTGATCTGAGTTTTAAAGGTACTGTTCTAATTATATTGATTATCTGATGACTTCCTGATGAAAAAGAAATTAGATCCTATTACTTTCTATATATAATCTAAATCTGTTAACACTGATGAATTATTTTCTCACTGTGAGTTCTTGTGTCGTATATTCATGTGTGTTTCTTTGCTAGGAATGGAAAGAACGTTATGGGCACAGTAGAGAAGATTCTACTAGGAACAGAAATGTTCATATTGACCCAAAAGAATCAAACTTCTCAGATATTAGTACCAACCGATGTAAGTAGTTTATTGTCTAGTTTTCTTAGAAATTTTTCTTCTTGTGCTTGCTTGCATAGAGACTGAGGATTAGGCTACCCATCCAGAAATATCTTTATAGAACTGTACACGTGGTTCTGCAGTGACTTTCCCTTCTTAACTCTCAGCATAGGGGGGGAAAGGGAAACTCACATATGCATTCTGGTAGGAGGAGACATCTGAGACATCAAATGAATAGTTGTAATTGTACTACCCTAAATAACAATTCTTATCCCAGTCATATTCTAGGCAGATACTGATTTCTATTTACCTAGATGTTTTTCTTTACTTTCCTATTAGTAGGTGTAGGATATTCAGCCATTTTTATAATAATTTACCGACTGGCCCATATATGTCAGGTACTTTCCCAGGAATACAAAGAAGATAAATTTCCACCCTTGGGATACCCATAATTTAGTGAGGGACTGATACCAGGCAGAGGACATTTGCTGGTGGGTTGAGTTAAGAAATCTCCCCTTGACCCTGCTACCTGCTTCTGGAAAGCAACAGGAAACCTGTTTTTGTCCAGGATTCAGCACTAAATAGAAGGCAGAGGTTGTTTGTCTTTGGGGGAAATGCAGGAATGCTCAGGTAGTATAAGGGTGCACACCTGATGCTGAGGGAACTTGGCTCAGAGGATGGAAAAAGAATTCTTTATTGGGAAAGGATTTGTTTTATAAAGAAATGCTGTTTAGAAATGAGTAGTACTTAGCCAGGTGAAGGTGTCTTTAAAAGGAAGAATGAGTGGCATGTGAGAACCTTTGGGGAAATTTAGGTTTTTCTCTGTGACTACAGCCTAAAGTATGAGGAGCCCGATGAGAGGGGAGGCTGCAGAGATAGTTGGTAAACAGGTATTATCATGCTCAGAAGTCTGGGTTTTATCCCAAAGATAAGATTTCAATCTAGAAAGAAGCATGATTTAGATTTTTGGTTTAGAAAGACAAATTTGACATCTATAAAAAGCATGATTTCCTGGGAAGTGAGACACAGAAACCAGTTTAGTATCTGTTTTAGTAATTCAGTCAAAAAATGATGAGGGCATAAAATAAACAGTGGCCCTGAAGATGAAGAGGAGAGGATGTGTTGGATGATATTTAGGGTAGAGGAAATAGAAGAAAGCTAAAGTTTCAGTTAAAACTCAAAAACAGAGGGAGGATGATGCCTGACATTTGGTAGGCAACAAGTGTTTGCTGATGAATGAGGGAAATGATGAAGGACAGAGTCCAAGATGACAAAAACGTAAGGTGTGAGAGATTGGCTTGCCTTAAGTTTTCAAAAAGAATTGTATCATAGTTTTATTGAAGCTATTGGACTGCTCAGAATAACATGAAAACTTTAGGTTCTTTATGAAGAAAACCTTATATCACATAAAGAGAGAGTTCTCTAGACCTGCATTGATCAGGATAGTAACCACTAGCCACATATGGCAGTTGAGCATTTGCAATATGGCTGGTACCCCATGTTGAAATGATAATATTTTGGATATATTGGGCTAAATTAAATATATTAAAATTAATTTCACCTATTTCTTCTTAATGTAGCTGGTAGAAAATTTAAAAGTAAATATGGGGCTTGCAATTTATTTCTGTTGGACATTACTGCCCTGAACTCTTGCCTCGTGGGAAAAAGACTCAGGCCTTTCTTGAAGCGTTTGAGTTGATTATACCTTAAAGAAAATCCTAGCTGAGAAATGAGATGTAACAGCCCTGGATTCACTGTGTGAAACCAGCTGAAACTAGATTTGATTTGAACAGTTTCACTGTTACGATACCATAGTTAAGTATTAATTCTAATTCATATTAAGTCTTTGCACTGTAGCTGCTTCTGAGCTTTGACTAGCTAAAGGGAGAACTTTTCTTTGTTATTTTCTGTCATACTATTTATCATTTTAATCTGATTTTAAGATAACCATGTAGTTATTTTTTCTTAATATTGTCTTCACTATCAAAATAAAGATTCTTTATAATCTTGAATTTTCTTTCTGTGTGTCCATAGATTGTGACCCACAAAGACAATAGTAAGTGGACTTTTTTTCTTCCTTTGCAGCAGCATCCAAATATACCAGATCTAATAATAGGAGTGAAAGGGACCGAATAGAACTTCTCCAAGATGCAGAACCTTTGGATTTTAATGCAGAAACATTCACTGATGATCCTCTTGAATCTGAGTCAGGAAGGTAAGTTCCAGCTGTGCCATTTTGGCTCCAGCATTCCTCTGAAATTTTGATAACGTTCTGCCTTGACAAGATAAATAAATGTAAGGAAAATACTCATCTTTACTACCAATAAAAAGCATATTAAGCAACCTTTGATACCTTTTTATACCTTCTGATGCTTTTGTAGTTAAGGAATAATAGCATACAGTGGTGGCAATTAAAAGTATCTTCATAAGCAACTAGTGGTATTATAAATAAGAAAGAAGAATTGCAATCAATTGGTAGAATCTTAACAGTATTTATATGCTTATTTCTGACAATCCCATTTATGAAATGTATCCAATTTAGCAAAAGTTACATAGCTATGACTGGGTGTCAGACACTATTCTAAGCACTTTAACAATAATAATTGTATTTTATGGTTGTAAATCCAATTGAATTTGAATCTAGAGAGGCTCAGTAACTTACCCAGGATCACAAACCTTGTAAATGACAGGCATTTAAACCCTGGAACTCTGGCTACAGAGTCTGTGCTTTTAGCCACTATACTATGTGAAAATAATTAAACAAAAGCAAAATATATACATGAAGTTATTTGCTATAGTATTGCTTATAAATAGCAAGGAAGCGAGAATAGTGTATTTATATTCAACAATCTAGATTAATATCTAGAATATCTATTAATATCTCTTACGTTCCGTGATGTGTTTGTTGTGCATCTCCCCACCCTTTTCTTTTTACGTCTCTCACCCTGCCATATGAGTCATATGGCATAGGTTCTAAAACAGTTGTTGGTTGGTTTGTAATTAGGTAAATCCCTTTGGAATAACATCCTTTGAGAATAAGTTTCTGATTTCAGCTACTGAATAGATTTTACAGTGCTTACAAACTATGTAGCCACTTCCTCTTAATGTGTTCTTATTTTTCTCTCCTCCTTTATTATTTTTGATGCCTCAGATCATTTCTTTATCCACCTTTCAGGTATCAGCCTGGTGGACGATACCTCTCAATGTCTCGCAGCAGAATATTTGACGATGTTTAAAGTCTGTATGAATTTATGGAATAACTAACCAAGATCAACACATAAGTTCAGTCTTTATGAACATCTGTATGCCCTAGAATTTACACTTAACTCTCAGTGAAAAGTGTCAGGATAAAAAAAAGGCACTAAAATTAATCACATCTTAGTTAATAATAGTTTATATTGTTCACTGAAATAGAGTGTCATCTTTTCTAATAGGATTCATTACATACCATTCCTGAAATGTCTGCCTTAGAAGTACAGTTACGGTGGAAGGATTTCATTCATGATGAAGATCGTATATGTTGAAAATATGTAGTTAAATTTGTTTCAGATTAATTTTTTTCAGGAAAGTTGTTTTAAAGGTCCAAGGAAGCCATAAGTCATAACTGAATAATGTTATATAGTTTTATTATTGTGATTTACATTTATGCTGTTTCTAAAGGATGTGTTGATCCTCTGTTTCCCAAAGAGATGGAGACCTCAGATAATAACCATATTTACAAAACCCATGTCTTAAAACAAAGCTTACTTACCAGACATAACTGAATGTAGAAAGCTTTTTCAACTCTGTATGTAAATTAGTGAGGTTTTTGCATGTATAATTAAGATTATACTTCAACTGATAGTGTTTGTATCTTCAGCATGTGTACTATAATCAGGCAGTGTATTACTTTTTCAGTCTCTGGTAGTAACTGGAAATTATCTTATGCTTTTGGTATTGCTTTGTAAAAGATTTCGTTTTAGAGAGGTGTTCCCCTTTATCATTTAGCATACTGATTTAAGTGTTGATCATTCCACTCAAGGAGAATTGCAATTATTAATGGTGAAGTGTGGGGTTTTTTTTAATAGCCAAAGAGCCCCACAAAATTCTCTGCTTTTTAAAGGTGCCTCTTTATGCCTTTTGAAAAGGAACATCTGGTTATTCAAATGTTACAAAGTGAATCTTTAGTGTTATTACTAACACTTAAATTGTGGTTTACAGAGAACAGAAAACTCTATTATAATGGAGATGTGTAATAACTTGTTGGTTAAATATATTATTTTAAATTGAATTTTTAAAACTTTGTGTTTAAGCCAAAGTTAGATGTTATATTTTAAATCATCAGCGTTTTTATTGCACAGTGGATGTAGTTGAGCACAACATACTTGCAGAGAGTTTTTATGTCCCTGAAGTATTTGCAGCTCTTAGAGAATCCGTACTGTGGATTCACCCAATGGTGATCATACTTGAACTTGCCCACGGCCATCTTAGTTTAACATCTATTATCCTGCGTAACTTTTAATAGTGTTCATTTTCACTCTTAAGTATCCCAGTTTGAAGGTGAATTATACAGTCACCCTAACAATTTGATTATATGTTTCTTGAAGGTAATTTTTCCCTGAATCATAATTTAAATTTTTTATTTTCCTCTTAGTGTTATCACGTAAATTTTTAAAAAGACACAGTTCTATGCAGATACTGAAAGGACTAGCGTATCATCCTAATTATCTGATTTTTAAAAATTTTTACAATCTCTGAGATTAGATCCCCTTTAAAATAATTATCAGTGGATAGATTTTACTCTCGAAGGTTATATCAGCTGTCCATTTAAGGACACACACACACACACACACACACACACACACAGCCTTTTATTGTGAAGTATCATTAGAGAGCAGTAGGCCAGGAGCAGAGATAATTTAACACTGTTTGTAATTTCATGATTGACCATTGAAACTTTGGGCAAGTCATGTAACCTTTTAGTGCCTCAATTTCTTCTTTTTCGAAATGAAAATGATACTTGCTGTTTACCTCCTGATCTACCTCACAAAGCTATTGTGAGGGTATTGAGTTGATGTTTATATAGTGGAGTTTAAAAAGACAAAATAAGTTGTTAGCTGTTCTGGTTTCCTTAAATGGTATTTGAAGGTATTAGATAGGAAAAGGATCACCCCAGAAGGGGGTCCAGTTTCTTATTATTACAGAGAAGCTTGTAAGTCCCCCAAGCAAAAACTCTTTTTGGAATACTTCATCAAAATCCTGTGAAAATAATACTGTTTTATTATTTAGTCTTTGGGTTTACTTTGGAATATTTTCCTTAAGTATAATGTTGTTTCTCATCAGGCTTTATCATGAAACTCAGATGCTACTGTAGAAATAGAACCAGAAAAAGAGAGGAGATGATCCAATTACTTTATAACTCATAATACCTTGAGATAAGTCGATAGAAATATGGGAATGTACTACTTTCCTTCATTATTAATTTTTTTATAATAATCGAACTATATGTAATAATTCACAAATGGTATAGATCCCTTTACGACTTTGGAGTCATTTTCAAAGTAATTTTTGGTTGTTTGAGTGATCCAGAGTATTCAACTTTTCAATCAGGATTTATCTAGCAGGATTTCATATATGATCAGATCATATAGGTAGGTTACCTGGCTGGGTACATTTGTGTTGAGAAGGTAATGATTTAACCACTGAGTTTATTGCTGGGGAACTAAGTTAATATTTGTTAAGCCACCTTATATAAAAAACTGTAGTAAGAACGGACATTTTCTGTTTTGAGAAACTTATGAAAATGTAATGACATCTACTGCAAAACATTACTACTAAGTTCATACACTTTGCATGTAAAGTACCTTTCTTGAAGAATTACTTCTGGCAGTTACCTTTTGATGTCTTTCTTACATAACAATAGCTATCTGATTAAATTTTCTAAATTATTTTTCTAAGTAATTGTTAGGTAAGGATATTCTATAAGCCAGTAATTCAAAATAACCATTGCAGAAAGTAACAATGAATAATCTGTTAATTTCATTAACCTATAATTTGCTAATTAACTTTTGTTACTGCATTAATAATTTATTATTATCAATAGAGCATTTCTGTAAAAATCATTATTAAAATAAGCCTAATTATCAGAATGTGTTCTCTTATCAAATGAATAGAAGGCCTTTGGAATAATTTCATCACACAAGAGACCCTCATTTCACAATAGTAAGAAGCAAATCAGAACATGCGAGGGCTATTTATTTACAGATCAGAGAATTTGACAATCGAAACTTTCTAAAAAAAAAAATGTTGCTATTTGATTTGTTTTGGGGCTCTACTATTTGATTATATTGTCATTTCTTAAATTTACTCTGGATATGTACCCAAATGAAATTAAATGTGGATAGGAAAGTCTGTGTTTTTTTAAAGTATAGTTTAGAGTATTAATGAAGAAGTTTCATTGATGTACAGTAGCAAACCTCATTTTTAAATACCTTTAGTAGATTTAGGGAATGTTCTTGATTTTTGTGTTGATTACTATTTTAAAGGAAAAATAAACTCTCCATAATTATAATTCACACTGTTCAGTAATGTGAATTTTATGCTTGTGATTTGAGTGGGCCATGCCTGAAAATCACAAGGATAAATATATTTGCACTAAGAGGCAAAACACGTCCCTGAATAATCTTAACATACTTGAATCTGCAAAGTGTAATATATTGTATTGAATTCTAAATGTTAAGAAGTAAATGGATTTAGAGTTTTATCTTTCCTTTCTTCCTTCATCTCTCATTCCTTTTATACTTTCCTTCCTTTCTGATGCCTCTCTTTATAGTATAACTTAGACTGTGCTGACAGATTTTTCTTCCATTTGTTTTGTGTACACAGTTGTTTTTTGATGATGAGTACATGTAAAAGGTAGTAGTTCTGACTACAAATCCCACGACTTGAATAGCAGTATTGCACATAAAGTAGTGAAACAGGTTTTGCTAGGCAACTAAGCAACATCTGAATGTAAATGTGATGCATGCTAGCTCAGTGTATTGTCTTTTTTTGTCACTTAAGTAGGGCACTTCAGTAAAATGAATTATTCTCAGTGTAATGTTTCAGCATAAAATTAGATTTCCAAAAACAGTGATTGTTAAAAACCAAACAAACAAACCCAAAACATTAAGAACCTTGAGACCTCTTTTTTATGAAAAGGAATTCGTAAATAACATACATCATTGTCAAAGTTTTTGTTAAGAGAGGTTGGAACAATACAAGAGGGTTACAGGAGACATTCTGAAATATGAATTTGCTCTGTGTGGGGTACTTCTTTCCAACTCAGAGACTTTTTTCTGCTCAGAGACTTGGAAGACTAGGCAGTGTTATCCCTTGTACCAACTCCTGGAAACCAGGCCCTGTGAGCCATCTACACCAGTGGAATAGCCACTAGCCCTGTCCATCTCTGGTCCCACTGCAATGGGAACATGCCCTTTCCCCTAATCCCTTTCATGTTCAGTCTGGTTTTCCTACAATTTTATTTCCATTTTCAAAAGATTTGTCCACTGAGGTTGATCAAAGCCTTGCTGTAATTTTGAATTTGTTAATAAAGCAAGAATATTGGCATGTTCCTTTCTCATAGAAATCCTAGAAGACATTTGTTTTTAACCCTCCCTGGGAAGAATTAACCTTTTTTCCCATGAAAATCTTTTCTTTTGTCTTGATCGCAAATCATTTTGCAAAAGGAGATTATTATTGTACTTAGTGCAAAAGACTAGAAAGAGTGGTTTACTGTGGCAGACATGTAGGATAAGGTCATAATTTGTTAATCTGACTGTACAACACTGTTTTGAGTTATTGACATCAATCTTATCAACCTAGTCACTTAAAGCTGTATATCTCAAAAGAATACTGGCTAGCGTCTTCCCTATTTGGTACACCAAGTTGTAGGGGAGAGATTCTGTGTTTTTTTTTTTTAAGCAATCCAATGGATTTGTTTTTGTCCATATTTTGAAACCAACTTGGATTTTTCTCATTTATAAGGTAGAGAGCATGTGGATCTTTCTTTTAAATTACTGTAATCTAATATATATTTATACATTGTAGCATTGAAAAAAGAACTCTAATGTTGATGTTGTTACTTCCTGGTATTTAATTTTTATAAAATGTTTTTGTAGGTAACTAATTGTAGCATTGCTTTTAAGTAGTTTAAAAATCTTTCTCAAATAAGTTCTGCCCAGAACCTATTTCCTTAGGGCAGTATTCTAAAATTCAGTAGTCTAGTAGAATTTGAAATATTCATAAATCTCTTTAGTATCTTTTAATACGTGCCAGTACCCAAGCAAAGCATACCAAAAGCCTAATTTCTGTGTTGCATTAATAAAGTACTTGTTACTTATTTAATTCAGTGGATTAGGTGAAATAGAAGATAAGTCTTTTCAAATGTACATCTGATCATAATTTTCAAAATGTTCATTATGTTCATTTTTGGTGCATGATGCCAAATTTATCTTTAATCAGCTGTTACTGCTTGGTATGTAATGGCAAATGTTTTCCTTTCTGACCAATGCGTTGTAGATTTAACTATTTTTCTCTCCAGATTCTCACAACATTTTCAAATATGAATTTGGAAAAACCTGCAAAGTGCTACCATAAGTAAGTTAGCATCTTTGGCCTTATCTATGCATAATGTTCTCTCAGTTTGGTTTTGACAAACTCATGGTCTTGCAATTGCTCTGTAGTATTTTAACTTACTGTGATGTAATGAATTTTTGAAATGTTTATTTGATTATCTGTTAAAGTGTAAGAAATTATGTAACTTTGCATGAAATAAAGTACATTTCTACAAGTTACTAAGAATTTTGCTGATTATTTGTTTTACTTCATACCATCATTGAGATTAAACTTTTAAGTAGACTGAGGCATTTTTTTGTTCCTTACAAATTTATTAACAGGTATTACAAAAGAAATATTTTAAGGTAAATAATTAAATGTCTGTACTTCAGGTTCCACATTACTTTATCTTGTGTTTAGAATTAAAATAGTAATTGTTACAAAAAAATTAGAGCAGAAATCAGTGAAACTGAAAACAGGAAAACGATAAAGAAAATCAATGGAATCAAAAACAGAGTGTTTGAAAAGATCAATAAAATTGATGAAACCTGGCCAGGCTGACCAAGAAAACAGCATTGCTTTCCAATATGCCAAAAAGAACAGTTGAAATTTGAAATTAAAAATACAACACCATTTATGTTAGTCCTAGCTAATGCATGCAATAAGACAAGAAAAGGAAATAAAAGATACACATATTTGGAAGGAAGAAATAAAACTGTCTTGGTTTGCAGATGATATGATTGTCTACATAGCAATCCAAAAGAATTGACCAAAAAAAAAAAAAAAAAACAAACCCCAAAATAAACAAAACTCCTGGAACTAATAAATGACTGTAGGAAATTTGCAGGATATAAGGTTAACATATACTTTCCCTTTTACTAGCAATGGAGGAGTGGAATTTGAAATTAGAAACAATACCATTTACATTAGCACCCCCCCCAAATTAAATACTTAGGTATAAATCTAACAAAATGTATCTAAGACCTATGTGAAGAAAACTGCAAAAGTCTGATGAAAGAAATCAAAGAACAAAATAAATGGAGAGAGACAGGAAGACTCAATATTGCCAAGATGTCATTTCTTCCCAAATTGATCTATAGATTCAATGTAATCCCAATTAAAACCCCAATAAGTTACTTTGTGGATGTTGACAAACTGATTCTAAAGTTCATATGGAGAAGCAAAAGGCCCAGAAGAGCCAACACAATATTGAAAGTGTACTGACACTACCAACTTCAAGACTCACTATAAAGCTACAATAATCAAGACATTGTGGGATTGGCAAAAGAATGGGCAAACTGACAATGGAGCAAAACAGAGAGCCCAGAAATAAACCCACATACATATAGTCAATTTATCTTTGACAAAGGAACAAAGGCAATTCAGTGGAGAAAGGATAGTCTTTGCAACAAATGATGCTGGAACACTGAACAACCACATGCAAAAAAAAAAAAAAAGTGTAGACATTGACTTTATACAAAATCATCACAAAAATTAATTCAAATTAACTAAAACTATAACACAAAACTTCTGGAAGGTAACAGGAGAAAACATGAAAGTCTTAACTGGAAATCTAGCTTAAGCAGTATCTTTACTCCTCCTGGATGCTACAGGACTTTGGAACACTATTAATGCAGTTTCTTCCACTCCCGACATATATGGTCCACTCCCACCTTCCAGAAGGTGAACTTAGGCTTGACAATTGGTATATATATCACACAAAAATGTGTGTATATGTGTACCCAGAGACATGTGCAAGAATGTTCATACTTTATTCATAATTTTTTCAACCATAGATAACTCAATGAACAGAATGGGTTTATTTATTCAATATGATAAGTATATATATGAATAACTAAGTGATAATGAATTAATTACATCTGTGCAACAACATGGATGAAACTCAAACATAATGTGGCTCCAAAGAATCCAGACATGAAAACATAGTGTGATTCTACATATTTTAAGTTCAAAAAAAAGATAAAGCTGTAGAGTCAAAAGATTAATGCTTTGTAGTAAAATCATAAAAAAATAAACCAGGAGGAGATTACCAAACATGTCAGGCTATTGCTTACCTTTGAGGAGGAGGAAGGGAATTAGTGATGGGATGGAGCACAAGAGAAGCTTCCAGATTGCTGCCTGTGTTCTCTTTCTTGACTTGGGTGGTGGTTTTTCAGGTGTTCACTTGGTAATGAATTGCTAAACAGTACATGCTTTGCTATATGTACATTTTATTTCATAATAAAGTTAAAATATATAGAGACTTAAATTACATAACTTATACCATATAAGTTGGGAGTGGAGGAAACTGCATTATAGTGTTTGACATTCATAGTAACATCCAGGAGGAGTAAAGATACTGCTTAAGCCAGACTTTCAGTTAAGGATGCATGCTACCTTAATCTCTTTGGTAATCATTAAAAGAATAGAAATAAGATACAGCTTCAAATAGAGGGAAAATGGAATGATTAAAAAAATCAATTCAAAAGAGCAAAAGAACAAAAATAACCCCAAAACTAAGATTTTATTGTTTAGAAGTGCACTTATAGTTGAGCAAACTATAAAGAAAGTCATTTAATTTACTATATAAGTCAGAGTATGCTTCTGATAGGGATGAATATTCAGCAGTATCACTCAGTCTTTGGGTTACTAAGGGCAGTGTTTTCAGTGTTTTGATTTTTGTACTTGGGCGTTTTTACAAACATTTTTCTATATATACTCATTTACTATACATTTATATTTTATGCAATTTTCTGAATGTATCTACATTTCAAAATGTAAAAGTTTTCTAAAAATAGTTGAAAGTAAAAATCACATGATCATCTCAAATAGATGCAGAAAACTTTAATAAAATTTGACATTTATATTTTTAAAATTTCTATTTTTATGTACAGCATTTAATAATTTTTATGCACAGCATGTAAAATTCTACTTTTTAAAAAGCATTATTTTTATTCTGATAAAGAATGCATATCTACATGTATATATAAAGATATGCATATGTTTAAAGAAGAACCCCAAATTACTGCAAAACAATCTTGAGAAAGAAGAAAGGGCTGGAGGAATCATGCTCCCCGACCTCAGACTATACTACAAAGCTCCAGTAATCAAATAGTATGTTACTGGCACAAAAACAGACATGTAGGTCACAATAAACACAATAAAGAGCCTAGAAATAAACCCATGCACTTACGGTCACTTAATCTATGACAAAGGAGGCAAGAATATACAATGGAGAAAAGACAGTCTTTTCAGTAAATGGTGCTGGAAAAACTGGACAGCTACATATGAAAAGAATGAAATTAGAACATTCTCTAACACCATATACAAAAATAAACTCAAAATGGATTAAAAACCTAAATATACGACCAGAAACCACAAAACTCCTAGAAGAAAACATAGGCAAAACACTCTTTGATTTAAATCGTAGCAATATTTTTTGGAATCTGTCTCCTAAAGCAAAGGAAGTAAAAGCAAAAATAAGCAATGTGACCTATTTCAACTTAAATGCTTTTGCATAGCAAAAGATGCCATTGACAAGATGAAAAGACAACTTACTGAATGGGAGAAAATATTTGCAAATTATATGGCCAATAAGGGGTTAATATCCACAATATATAAACAGCTCATACAACTAAACATAAAAAAGCAACCCAATTAAAAAATGGGCAGAAGACCTGAATAGACATTTTTCCAAAGAGGACATGCAGATGGCCAACAAGCACGTGAAAAGATGCTCACCATTACTAATAATTAGAGAAATTCAAATCAAAGCCACAGTGGGATATGGTTATCATCACACACCTGTCAGAATGGCTATCATCAAAAAGAATACAAATAGCAAATGTTGGCAAGGATGTGGAGAGAAAACAAAACAAAAAAAAAAAAAACCTTTACACTGTTGGTGGAAATGTAGTTTGGTGCAGCCACTGTGGAAAACAGTGTGGAGGTTTCCCAAAAAACTGAAAACAGAAGTACAATATGACCCAGCAATTCCACTCCTGGGTGTATATCCAAAAAAACCAAAAACACTAATTCAAAAAGATACATACACCCCAATGTTCATAGCAGCATCTTTTACAATTGCCAAGATAGGGAAGCAACCTAAGTATCAACAGATAAATGGATAAAGATGTGGTATACATATGCAATGGAATACTATCCAGCCATTAAAAAGAATGAAATGTTGCCATTTGCAATGATATGGATGGACTTGGGGGGTATTATGCTAAGTGAAATAAGTCAGACAAAGATGAATACTGTATGATATCACTTAGGAGGACTCTAAAAACAGCAAACTAGTGAATATAGCAGATACGGATATAAACATACAGAGAACAAAATAGAGGTTACTAATTGGGAGAGGGAAGGAGAAGGGGCAGTTTAGGGGTAATGGATTAAGAAATACAAACTATTGTGTATAAAATAAGCTACAAGGATATATTGTACAACACAGAATATAGCCAATATTTTATAATCACTATAAATGGAGTATAACCTTTAAAAATTGAATCACTATATTATACATGTGTAACTTATATTGTACATCAAGTACACTTCAAAAATAATAAAAAAGACAAGAAAATTTAAAACTTTTTTTCTGATAAAGGATACATATCTGCATACATATATATAGACATGTATATGTATAAACAAGAACCCAAAAGTGCTGCGAATGTCATCCTTAATGCTGCAATCTTTACCTTTACGATTCAGAGCAAGCCAAGGATGCCGTCATCACCACTTCTCTTCAACATTGTCTGTTCCATAATCATAAGAGAGAAAAGCCCTAAGAATGAGAAAAGAAACAAGCTTGTTTGAATTCAAGACCTCCTTGGCCTGTCTCTTTCTGGCCTTATGCTAGATGTCTGCTTTTCCCCCTCTGATCCAATCAGAAGACCCCCTCATCAAACATACCATAGCCTGAACTGACCATGCATTTGGTCACCTTTATTTCTCCCTCATAACTTTGTATTCTTTGGAAAGAAGCCTGCCCTACCTGTTCCACTGCTGAGCTGATGAAACAACTTCCTCTCACTTGCTCCCAATTATTATCAGGAATTTTCCTCACAGAAGGGATTTTCTTATTGAAACAGAAGTTTGAACGATGTTTTCCCCAACATTAGTGCATTCCCTCTTCTTTCTTCTGAACCAATTGTAAATATATTTGAACCATTTAAATATATGTGAGTGGTGATATACCCTGTGTCCTTATGTTAGAGTAAATACTTCTTTGCCTTCTCTTTCCCTCCAGAACAGTTATTCTGAAAACTGGCTGCATATTAGAATGACCTGAGGAATTCTGAAAGACTACTTATGTCTCGGTTCCATTTCAGAGTGTCTTATGTAAATGTTTTATAATGAAATCCAGGCACAGATGTATTTGCAAAGCTCCCAGGGGTTCTAGCATACAGGGTACAGATTCTCCCCGCCTTGAGCCATGTCTCTGTCTCTCCCAACATCACTCCCCAGAGGGCACAGGGCAGAGTTCTCTCTCAGAGAGAACTTCACTTTAGTCGGGCCTTCACTTTAGTAAAATGAGGTCATACAGTTCAATTGCTGATCATTCATTTCATCAGCTGACTGACTTCTGGGCATGGGAAGTTGGAATCTCTCTTTTCAGCCAATAGTCTGGGTCCTGAGATCATCAGTGTAGAATCCCTTAGGTGGGGCATTTGTTAAATTCTGTATAAGCTGTAGCAAATGTTTAAACATTATTAAAAGAAAAATAAATGAATCCCCAGTAAAACAAAGTAAAACCTCAGGCAAAAGCTGACACAGGATATTAATCCTCAGCAGGGTTTTAAGAATCTGTATCACAGAAGGGGCCCTTGTGGGTGGACAAAGGTACAAAGTCCTCATTCACTGGCTCTTAAACAGGAGGCCCAGGCAACAGTGACTTTTTTTTTTTTTTGAAAGATTTGCTGCCAGTGGGATGTGAAGACATCTGTTGGCCCAATAGTTGAAACCAAGAGACCGGCTGATGTCGCTGGCGCACAGCTTTTAGAGTGGTTTGTTCAATAAAAAATGCTGTTCCTCCACTTGTGTTCAAGACCCTGTCATCAAGATGCTGACAGCCCCAGAAAGCAAGTGCTCCACATAGGTTCATCTGAGAGCAAAGTTAGCACATAACGGAAGGTAACTGAGAGCATCATGGATGAGCGTCAGCATTCAGCCAGGAGAGGGAGATCAGAGCCACCAGTCGTAACTGCTGAAGGAAGAGCAGGAAGAGCACTGAAAGATGGTGGGTACAATTGAGATGAGGGGAAGAATGGAAGAAGGAAGAGAGCACGAACATTCTAAGCACCCAGAAAGAATTGTAGCAATGACAAAAAAACAAGGAAATGGCATGGTGGATTTGGAGGTCATGAAAAGAGCAGTAGCTGGAGCAGAAAGTTCGCAGGGGAGAGCAGCAGAGCAGGCGGGATGCTGCTGCTGGAAGAGCTTTCTAGATGTTTTCTTCTGATGCCAAGAAACGTCCATGTGTTTTAAGATTAACACCTTTCATTAATATTGAATTATCTTTCACGTCTTTTTTTCTTTTTTTGAAGAGATTCATTCACAAACCTTTTCAAGATCATGGAGTTACATGCAACTAATTGTAGTCATTTGTTAAGAAGGGCAGATATCACGGGCTCCTTAAAGAATGAGTTTCCACCTGGTGGTGGCTGATGCTGTTGATCGCTTCCCTCTCCTGGTTGCTGAGAAACATGGAAGGCCATTTGCAACCCTCCTTACTAGCACATTTAGAATTATGAATTTGGGGCTGCCGGAGCCCGTGTCTGACAGTCCAGCATTCTACTCCTCCCTAACAGATTACATGGATTTCTAGGGCTAAGTGAAGAATTCTCTGATGTTCTTCATTTCTTCCTTAGGGGAATGGTATAGCCACGCTGTTTGGTTACACTACCTGGGAACATTTCCCAGAAGGCTCTAGGCCAATGTTATTCCATCTTCAACTGAAAGCAGAGCTGTGGTTTGTTAATTCTAACTTTGCCTTCGATTTTGCCCAGCTCCTGCTTCCTAACACTGTTTATATTGGAGGTTTAATATATTAAATATATTAAATATATAATATTGGAGGTTAATATAACCTCCTGTTGAATGAACACCTCAAGTAAGTAGAACTTTTGAGCTCCTTTTGGAAGTGAGGAATCACCCTCACAATGGTACCTTTCATGCAGAGATGGCAGTTGCTCAGACATGGGGTAAATGTGGGTTTATCTTTTAAGGAAATTGCTAAATAGTTCTCCAACATTTGGCCATATACACATCCTTACCAACATTTGGTGATGTCAGTCTTTTTAATTTTAAGACTTAAAAGCTGATGTCATCCAGGCAGGTTCATATTGGAATAAAGATATAAAGATAGATCAATAGAACAGACTAGCAGCATTCACAAAAAATCCTACACGTATGATTTTTTGATTGATGACCAAACTCTGATGCAATTTAATGTGGGGAAAAAAGGTTTAAATTTTTTCTCAATAAATGTTTCTGGAGCAACTGCATACCTATATGGGAAAAAATGAACCCTGACTTGTATCCAGCACTGTACACAGAAATAAATTTGAAATAAATCATAGACCTAAGTATATAGATAAATCAAAAGCTTCTTGAAGAAAATAAGTACTATCTGTTTGAACTTGGGGTAATCAAAGGTATTTTGTACTGGACACTAAAAAAGCAGTAATCTTAAAACAAAAGGTAACTAAATTGACTTACATCAAGAACTGCAATTCATCAAGAGATTCATTAAGAGAATAAAGAGGCAGCTATATACTGGGAGAAGATATTCCCCAATGTATATCTGACAAATGACTCTGATCTAGAATATATAAATATTCCTATTAAAAATAGGAAAAATTATACCAACCAAATTTTTAAAAAGGAAAAAAGACTTGATTGAGCATTTTATAAATAAGGATATCCAAATTGCCAATAAACTTATGAAGAGACGTGTAGCATCATTTGTCATCAGAGAAATGCAACTTAAAACCACAAAGAGATATCATTTCACATCCATCAGAAAGACTAACATTAAAAAGAATGAGACAGACAATACCAGAGATAAGAAGTAATGAGAACTGTTACACATTTCTGGTGGGAATGAACATTGGTACAATATTTTAGGAGAACGTTTTGGTAGTATCTAATGAAGCTTTACATACCCTACCCTATGATCAAGGAATTCTACCCCTAGATCTATACCAAGGGAAATGCACGCATATTTCCAACAAAAAGCATGCATAAGAATGTTCACAGTAGCCTTATTTATAGTAAGAAATGGGAACAACCAGATGCCCATTAACAATAGAATGGATAGATTATGGTTTCATACAAAGAAATATTACACAGCAATAAAAAATGAAATTCTGCTACATCCAATAATATAGAAGACTCTAACAGAAGTTATGTGAAGTAAAGTAGCCAGATCCTTCCTGCCCCCTAGAAGAGAGTACATACTGTGTAATATTCAGTGCAAGAACAGGTAAAATGAATCTGTGTAATAGAAGTAAAAATAGTGATTATCTCTGGGCAGATAAGTATTGACCAGAAGGTGGTAACAGCGAATTTTCTGGAGTGAAAGAAAGGTTCTGTATGTCAGTCTTTGTTGTGGTCACATGGTAGTAGATGTATGCTGGAAATCCTTGATCTCTATAGTTAAGATCTGTGCATTTTATTTTATGCAAATTATCAAAGGGAAAAGAAGTAAATATCTCACATAGTCTCAATAAACAAGAGTGTAATGGTATCTAATTTTGTTCTTTTTTCTCTACTTTTCTATTTGTTGTAGGAGTTGTTCCACTGTACCGACAAGAAAACATAGGCTCACTGAATGTAATTAAATTCTTGAATTATTTTAGAACCCATGTTCTTTCTATTTTATAAAATAAATTTTCTTTTCCAAACTGATATATGCAAATAATTTTAAAAGTAAATAAGTACTACTAGGCTAATTTAAAATTTAAAAAGAGTTCCCTACTTCATTGCTTACCAGCTCAGCCCACTCCCTCACCCTATTTTCCACGTGCAAACAACTTCTACAATATTTGCTGTTTTATCTGGTATTTGCCTCCATTTAGTAAATATTATGCTTCTATCATTATCGGTTGACTCATCAATTTAATTTTTTCCCAATACTTACTGAGGTATACTTTGCACATTTTTTATATGTTTATTGGCAATTTGGATATACTTATTCATAAAGTGCTCTATCAAGTCTTTTTCCCATTTTTAAAATTAGGTTGGTATAATTTGCTGTTGAGAACCAAGTTTCTTCCTTTTGGAAAAGGGAATTACAAATGAAAGAATGGGGAATATTAGAAAAACCTACTGAATTGGTGTATTGAACTGAAGTAGTGTAAATTCATGATTTTTCAGTAACTAAATAATAGACATAGCTGTAGCATCTATAGGTACAGAAATAGATATGGAATCTTGGTATCTATATTCGTAACTGTTTGCTTCCTACCTCTGTCCACAGAAAGGACTACAAACAGTGGCGCTTTGTTACTAATGAGCCCAACTAGCAACCATGAGTATATTTTGGTCTAGTAGATCCTAAACTCCATGAAGGCAGGGACTGACTTAGGCATATCCCACCTTTCAGCATTAAGTTGAATTTTATACAGATTTATAAAATGGAACTGTTTATATGCACCCTGCTGGTAAATTTCAGGGCCAGGTTATAATTGCCTGGTTATAGACTAGCCTTCTGTGTCCAGCCTCAAGAGGCTGAAAACTTGCCATCTAATGTTGCTGCCACCCTTCCGTCTCTGACAACAGGTACAAATCTGCAGTGGTGGCCGCCAGCATCATCTGAAGCACCCACCCTTTGGGCCCCATCTCTGTTGGCTAGTGGGCTGGATCGACCGCATCCTCCAGGCAGGTGTGCATTGCGCTTCAAGCTCCACGCCCTCCAGCAGCCGTGGCATGAGCAGTACCTGCTCAATGTCCTCTTGTTCCTGCTGGTGGTCACCCTGGGCATCGAGTGGCTCTGTGGGAAGCTGCTGGGCCTGGTGGCCAGGTGGCTGTGTGGGGCCAGCTGAAGATGACCTGATGCCAAGAACTACCTTGGGGGTCTGTATTTGTGTGTGTGTGTAGAGGTCACCATTTTTTTGGACTCTCCCACCAGTTCTAGCAACCCCTGTTATCTGTGTCATATCTACTTGCTAATTTTGCTACAAATTCCTGCTCACTGGCTTCTTCTATGATTGGAGTTTATTTGGTACTTGTGGCCTTTTTTATTTGCCAATCAGCAAGGGCTGTTCCGTGATTCTGTCCCTGGGTAATTCGTACAAACAACCCTCAGATTTTAATCCTTGAAACTTGCCTTCCTTCTTACACATTATGTGCCTCTTTAGGGAACTCAGAGGGGAACTGAGACAACCATTCTAGCTTCCACGTGCGATGTCTTCTTAGCCTTTTCTCCTCACTCCTGCCACCATCATTTTTCATGGAATAACAGACAGACGCCATGCAAATTCTTTGCTTTTCTGTTTGCTTCTCCAGAAAACTCCCATTAAAGCCTAGGAAGCTACAAATACCCCTTTGATCAGGAAAGAATACGTTTTCATGGAGTTATCTTCCCCCTCCACCTGGCTAAGAGTCTCTGTCTTCATTGCCCAGAATTCTGTCACCAGGCATGCAAGGCGGTAAGGGAAGCTGGGCAAACCTGTGCACTGGCAGCTGCTGAGGACTAAGGGATCTGGAAGTGGGTGTCAGGTTGACTAACGTATCATGTCTGAAGGACACGACATATGGTCAAAGAATACTCTACAGTGCTGGACTCGTCAAAGCAGAATTTTCTATTCTGCTTCTGTTCTGATATTTTGTCCTGGTCTATAGTTATACACCAAAGCAGCAAACAATCTTGGACATAATGAAAATAATAACTGTGCTCTCTTGGTGATGGTCTCTGGCTGGGCCTGAGGAAGCACCTGGCTTGGAATTGGCCTTAATGACTTTCTAAGTGTGATGGGGACCACAGGCAGGGAGAGTGAGGGGACGATCTCTGTCAGAGCCACAGCCTTGATTTCTGTGCAGATGAGAAGAGGGGGTGGAATTGTAGCTGGTGATTCCAAGGACAGTACAGAGAGGGCGGTATGCTGTCCCTCAGGGGACGATTGCCATAAAGGAGTGGGAACTAAGCCTTCATGGTTTAAGGAGGGTGAAAGTTGCCTTATTTAAAGTTTTGTAGAAAACGTGATTTGCAAATGGATTCTCTTTTCAGTTAGCACAGCTCTGAGAACTTCTGTGCAAAAGAATTTGCACAAGTGATAGGGTTAAGGATCAACCTCAAAATGTCCCCACATGTGTGGGAGAATGGGGACTTTAGACTCATTAATAGGTGCTAGACTTCACCTGAGCATTCATGCATACTGTTCCCTCATTAAGCCTACCCCACTCCTTGCTAATGTCCTCCCCTTTGGCATTAAGATTTGTAAAATGCTGGCGCAGCTATCAGGACTGAGGAAGTGGAACATGCCACAAGGACTTTCTCCTTGCTTTGCCCTCCACAAACTACAGGGAATTCAATGCTATTTATACTATAAAGAAAATCAACCACCACAAGCAAAGAAAACCCACACCACACCTTCCCATAAGTGGAAGACTTAACTGTCAAATTTTAGCAGCGCTCCCTCCTGAGCTCCTGATACAAAGCATTGTGGAGACCTAGCAAGTCCAGAAAAATAGTCCAGAAAAATAGTACAGAAAAGACAAGAGGGCCATAGAAAGCCCAAGGATGAGCTAAAATTTTGCCTGGAAAATCTACATTCTGTATAAAAATCCTAAAAAAGAGTCGTGGTAGATCAAAGCTATGGCAACAGGAAAAGGACAAAAAAGCATGAGCGACCCAAGGTAGCAGCCTTGGAAATGCTTCATTTCTGAGAGAGGAGAGGGTAAAAGGGAAGGGAAGCACTCTTTGGATACTGGGTGAAAGAAAAAAAAAAAAAAAAAAAAGCAACCAGAGAAAATGTGGGACCTGCAGGACAACTAGGAAAACAGAAGTTTGGACAATATAAACCCTTAAGCCCATCACCAGGAAACAAAAGCCACACATTAAGGAGACTGTAGTTGCAGATTATCCGCA
Organism: Camelus ferus; assembly: GCF_009834535.1. Classification (NCBI taxonomy): domain Eukaryota; kingdom Metazoa; phylum Chordata; class Mammalia; order Artiodactyla; family Camelidae; genus Camelus; species Camelus ferus. Next base: position 24,992,117 of record NC_045698.1, on the reverse strand, counting down.
CATCATTAGGTATCTACGTCTGCCTGTCACTGGATAGCGATATCATTCACTATGTTGCGAAGAGGAGGATGAATGAAATAGTGATCCTTTTCCCACTATTAAAATACTCAATTAAAATGATATGTACAGTACATGGACAGACTCATTCATATGTCTGACATGTTTCATATCTACCAAAAATGAGCAAATTTAGAATGTTTGCCTGCCTGACAATTTCTTTTTGCTCAAATGTGAAATGGCATATTGAACCTGTGGCAGATGTCTCCATTAACTGGTCCCCAAATGGACCGGGATGATGAAAACTAAGAAACTGTATTAATTATGGAAATTGATCCTTTAGGAACAAAATTGACCAAAGATCTCTTTTTTTCCCTCTTGATAACCTTATCTATTCATAGTTGAACCTATCGAGTTCAATAGACATGACATCAAGCAGATTGTCAGAGACACATCTAAAACGTGAGGATACAAGAGGGTTGGCTATAAAAAGATAGAAAAAGAGAAGTCATGTTACACTAATGGAAAAAATAAAACCTGAATAGCTAGGAATAACATCAGACAAAATAGATTAGGTGAAAAGCATTATTAGAGACAAAATTGGTATTTTCATAATGAAGGTGAGTTGTTTCACTAGGAACATATGGTACCTGACACTGTTATTGTACATGTGTTTGCATCTAAATATTGTGTTCCTATTTCTCTGATACTCATAAAATTTTAGAGTTCGTTTGAATTATGCCACCTAAAATTTTAATACCCCTGACACCTGACCCTTCACATCTCCTTCCCTGTGTGATTTTTCTTAATAGCATTTGCCATTATATACTATATATTTTATTGACTATTGTGTTTAGTATCTGTCTATCTAGCAGAACAGGAACACAATTAGCTATCGATAAAATTGCTGAATAAATTAATAAGTTTGGAGTTGGATTAAAAAATCCTTTATTTTGCTAATGCACTATGAGAGATACAAGAATAGATGGGATGGAGCCTTGTGATGCTGGCAAAGACCCACTTCTCTCTCTTTCACCACAATGGCCATGACTATGTGAAGGATGCCCAAGCATGTAAGAATGTAATGCTTTCTATTCAGGTGGAAAAATAAAGACCTGTAGATAGAAGATATAGTATAAACAGAATTCAAGGACTCACTTCAACTTGTAGACATGAAATCCATTGAAGGCTTTTGTTTTCTACTTGTTTTTAAAAATTAATTTAAAAATTTTATGAGGTATAATTGAAATACAACATTACATTAATTTCAGGTGTATAACATAAAGATTCGATATTTGTATGTATTACAAAGTGAGCACCACAGTAAGTCTAGTTAACATCCATCACCTCACATAGTTACACATTTTTTTGTTGTGGAGAGAACTTTTAAGATTTACTCTTTTAGCAACTTTAAAAGGCAAGACAGTATTATTAACTATAGTGGCCATGCTGTTCATTACATCGCCATGACTTATGTATTTTATAACTGGAGCTTTCTGCCTTTTGACCTCCTTCACCCATTTTTGCCTACCTCCCACCTCTTGCCTTTGGCAACCACCAATCTATTCCCTGTATCTATAAGCTCATTTTTTGTTTTGTTTTTGTTTTAGATTTCCCATGTAAGTGAGATCATAAGTTACTTGTCTTTCTCTGTCTGGCTTATTTCACTTAACATGATGCCCCCAAGGTCCATCCACAAATAGCAAAATTTCATTCTTTTCGTGGCTGAATAATATTCCATTATATAAATATATTTATATACTTCATCATCTTTTCACATTCATCCATTGAGGAACAGCAGCTTAGGTTGTTTCCACATCTTGGCTAATGTGAATAACACTGCAATGAACAAGGGAGTACAGATGTCTCTTCAGGATAGTGATTTCATTTCTTTCAGATAAATATTCAAAAGTGGAATTACTGGATCATATGGTAGTTCCACTTTAAATTTCTTGAGGCCCTCCATACTGTTTTCCATAGGGGCTGCACCAATTTATATTCCCACCAACAGTGCACAAGTGTTCCCTTTCTCCACATCCTCACTAACACTTGTTATTTCTTGTCTTTTTGATAATGGCCATTCTAAAAGGTGTGAATATCTCATTTTCGTTTTAGTTTATACTTCCCTGACAATCATTGATGTTGAGCACCTTTTGGCCATCTTCATGCCTTTTTTGGATAAACGTCTATTCATATCCTTTGTCCAAGGATATGTTTTTAATCGATTATTTTGTTATTGAGTTGTATGAGTTCTTTGTATATTTTGGATATTAACCTCTTAATAGATGATTTGCAACTATTTTTTTTTTTTTTTACCATTCTGTAGGTTGCTTTTTCATTTTGTTGATGAAATGTTTCCTTTGCTGTGCAGAAGCTTTTTAGTTTGATGTATTCCCACTTGTTTATTTTTGCTTTTGTTGCCTTTGCTTTGGGTGTCAAATCTTAAAAAACAGAGGCAGAATTACACGACCCCAGCTTGTGCCTGAGAAGACTCTGGAAAGATTTCTAGACCTATTTTGTGAAGCTCATTCAGAATTAGAGGTTCAGTCCTCCAGGTGACCACCTGGACTTCAGAATTAAGACTCTTAACACCTCTTCATGAATAAGTTACCTCCTTACGAGGCGTTCAGAACTATAATCCAGGAAAGGTAGGTCAAGTTCCCTTGGGGATTTGCTTAGGGAGGTCTCGAGTTGAGGACACTAGCAGAGTTTTAAGCAGGCACCTGGGGAAATGGGCCATGGGGATGGCAGTATGAAATAATTAGAGCCGTTAGGAGGTGGGGGAGCCATAAATTCGGGGAAGCGTCCATAAAACAAAGATAGGTTCAAGTCACTTGGAGGTGGAGCTGTCAGCCACGTGATTTCACAAGGTCCTTACCATTCCTGATTCAGAGTATTGTCCAGGCAGGGAGGACGAAGATTATGTTGACAGCAATGGGTTAAGGATCAACTCACTGACCCCTCCTTTCCGCTACCCAAATAGGGAGGATGAGGACAGAATATCCAATGGTGTCCGCCCTGAGGGAGGAGGGCAGGAAGGGACAAACAGAAGGGAAGACGGGCAGGATCAGCTCTTACCTTTCCCCAAGTTTCCAGACCGCGCCCTTCCTGCACTGCCTGAGCGCCTTCTGTTCCCGGCGCAACATTTTCCTTCGCCGCGTGCGCGGGACGCGGGGCGCGGGGCGCGGAGCACAGGACACTCTCAGCACAGGACACTCAGCACAGGGACTCGGCTCCGCAGCTTCAACACGGAGCGAGGATGCGGGGACAGCGGGTGCTGCTTCTCGTCGGATTCCTACTGCCTGGGCTCCTGCTTTCAGAGACCGCCAAAATCCTAACTCTGTCCCTGATGGGTGAGTGCGCGGCTAAAGATCCAGAGACAGGTCTGTCCCAGGCACCTGCGCCAGGGCTCAGCCAAACAGCCCTTGGTCCATGTGTTTTTCCAGTCTGGGCGGATTTGTTTCCCCGGTCGGCCGGCGGATGAAAAGGTGGGAGCCCTTAGTGTGGGCAGAAAAGGGGCCCTGCAGCCACCGAGGTAGACGGGATAGTTTGGAGAAAACAGGAGTACCCTCTCCTCTCTCTTGCTGCTCAGTTTACGCTCTCCATAGTGCGGAGCTGGGGCCAGAAGTTTGAGATCCAGCCCAGTGCTGGAGACCTCTGGACGCCTCCTCCAGGGCGCAGGCTGGAAATTCAGAGGCTCACAACTTCTGGAGCGCACACGATTGTGGCTAGCTAGCGTTTGCAGCCTCTTAGAGACCAAGGAAAGGTGCTCCTAGGGGCAGCACTGGTAATTTTCTGAGGCTGCATAGGAGCTAAGGTGGAGCAGGGAAGATTTTTCAATGACAATTAGGAGAGTGGAGTGTTTTCATCCAGAGGAATGTATCAAGATACAGGGGTAATCATAGGGTAATAAAGTCTTCCCTAAGACTTTATTTTAACCCACCGTGGGCTCTCTTAGACCACTTTTAGATCACTGAGACTTGGGTATCTTAGAGCTGGAAGGAACCACTGATCATCTAATCCAGTTCCCAGTATGTTTTTCTGAGCAGGAAACTAAGGGTCAGGGAAGTGAGGCGCCTATTGCAAGAGCACAGCAGACCTCCCTAATGGTACATACCAATATGTACTCAGGGTTTCTTACCCAAATACCATTCTCCCCGAGCTTCCGCTGTCACCCACCTTTCAGTGGGGGGTTTCAAAATCACTCTTTAACTCCATTCGAAATCTTTTTTCTTTTTGATTGTTTGTGGTGATAACGCAAAAGAACTCCCTCACGGCCTGAAAGTACACTGTTCTCCTTCCGCAGACTCTGAGAGGGAGCTGGTGTGGTTTGTGAAGTGCGGGAAGCCACGCCTGTGCCCCAGAATGTGCTGGGGCTCACCAAGACCCTCCGCGATTGGGTGCACCCGCCGTCACCCCTTCTTCCTGACCCCCAGGTCTTAGGATTAAAATGCGGGCAAGAGGATTTCTACTTTATTATTTCCTGTTACTGCAGATTATACAAGTCTATGTATTAAAAATTTGAGAATTAGCTACTCACTGTTTCTCTAGCTCTATACCCCTCTAACCTCAATCTCCAGACTCTTGTCATTTGCCATTATCTTCTTTCCTGATTTGGCCTCTCTGCTGCTGAGACCCTTAGATTCAAGCCAAGTCCCTGTGTTGGAGCAGTTCTAAGAGGTTAGTACGATGGAGCGCGTACCTCTCCCAAGGGTGAAGCTTTTCTTAGGATCCCAGAATTGTCCTAGGATGGGGGATGTCCCAGTCTCCCATGCATTTAGGTTCCTGCAGGTCTGCCCCACTGGCCCCACATGCAAGTTATCTTGCATGCCTTAATAGATGTGAAAAATTCAGGCCCTAACTGAAAAACTTCTGCCCAATACATTTGAATCTCAAGCATTTTGGCTCTAAGTGGTGGCCCCACATCCTTCTGCTTCAATGGCTGCTTCTTGGACTCACATTCAAGCACCCATATTTCTGGCTCCTACTCTAGCATGCCTTTCCAGAGAGAAGGATTCCAGAAATAGCTCTGGTTGATTGTCCATTAGGAACCCTTCACACTCACATGCATAGGACTGTGCCCAAATTTCCACCAGTGCAGTTGTTTCTTTAGGACACAGTGTCTCCATAAGTCCCTGGCTAAAAGGCAGTGTGCACCTTAGGATCAGGAATTCCTTAGGGCCTTAAAATAAAAAGCTTCTCACACTGACGGGAGACCAGAGTCACAAGAAGGAAACTTCTTTGATGGCGGTTTGCCACATGTCAAGGCCAGCAGACCAGCAGGCTCTGGGTGGGTGGGCGAGGGCTCACTCAAAATGAACTGGAGAGACTGACTGATGAAACTCATTTCCTCTACTTCCCACCAACTTTCTGTTTCCCTACCTGGCCCCCTCCTGGATTTATCAGCATCAATCTTAGGACTTCTTCACTCATCATTATAAAAATGAAGTTGTTCATTGTTCCTAGGTGGAAGCCATTTCCTACTGATGGACCGGATCTCTCAGATTCTTCAAGACCACGGTCATAATGTCACCATGTTTCTCCAGAGAGGAAATTTATTGCTGTCAGGTATCCTTTCTCATGAACTCTTAATTTTGTGTATTCCAGGCAAAGAACAACAATGCCTTTTGCATAGAAGGGCTTTTCAAGTAGTTTATTTAAAAAACTAAAACAATATTGTAAATTGACTATACTTCCATTTTTAAAAAGATTTAATAACACAGGAAAAAAAAATCACCCTTCCCCAAAAGTCTAAGTGGATTGAAAGAATGAAAAGGGTGGGTGTGTGCATATGTGCGTTTGTGTGTGTGTGTTTATGTAAGGTATAGGAAAACTTCTGGGCTCTGTCCACCAGGACTCCACACTCTGTAGTCCCATTTTCTCCTCCATTACTGGACTTCTACTCCATCTCAAGCAACCCTGAACACATTGTCACAGACTGCTTTGATAAATACTACTTTATAATTTGGCTTGAAAATCTGTTGACCAGATGTATTATTCATATATGAGCTTTCTAATAGGTAAGGATCACTTTTATTTTTCTATAGCATAAATGACATCTCCTCTTATGATATCTGAAATTTAAAGAAGCTTTCTCAGGGAGTCCCTTATTTGTGCAGCTAAGATCAGAATCTATCATTGAGATAATCTGTTTTCTTGACAAATCAGTGCCTGCCCATGAGTTTATGTATACTGATGTAGGAAGTGCCTAAAATCTAAAGAATTTAGCAAAAATGAGCTCATAAATTTTATCAACTCCTCTCTGTTGTCAGAGAAGGAAATGGCAGCTCTGAGAACGCAAATGATTAACTCAAAGTCACGTGGCAGGTTAATAACAGCGTTGAGTGGATTTAGGACTTTAAGCTCTGGATTGCTCAATTTGAAGTATTGCTCAGGCTTTGACTTTAAAAAAATCCATTATTAAGCAGCGTCTTTGAGGAACAAAATTCTGAGAAGTTACAAAACTTTGAAGGTGACTTCAGGCTTTGTAATTGTTCAGATTGTTAAAATAATTTTTTTCCATTGAAATTTAAGTTTTTTTTATTGCGGCAAAATATACATGCATGAAATCGACATTGTAACCATTTTTGTGTACAGTCTAGTGACTTTAAGTACATTCACATGGCTGTGCAACTATCTCTGCCATCCACCTCCAGAACTTTTTCATCATCTGAAACTGGAACTCTGTACCCATTAAACAGTAACTGCCCAGTACCCATTGCCCCAACCCCTGGTAAACACAATTTACTTTACTTCTCTAATAATTTGACTATTCTAGATACATCACATAGATGAAATCATAAAATATTTGTTCTTTTGTATCTTGCATATTTCACCTGGAATAATGTCTTTTAGGCTCATTCATGTTGTAACATGTGTCCTAACTGCATTACTTTTTAAGGCTGAATAACGTTCCATTGTATGTATATATCACATTTTGTCTGTTCACCTGTTGATGGACATTTCTGTTGTTTCCATCTTTTGGATATGTGAATAATGCTGCTATGAATATTGGTGTACAAATATCTGTTTGAGTCCCTACTTAAAACCATTTCAAACACCTTCTAGATTAAGTTCTGTTTTCTTCACTGAACATATTTTATATTCATATCCTCTTGCATCTTCCTCGACAGCAGATCTGATGAAGTAACTGTAGTGTATTAAAATTTAATTTTAAGAGTTATAGTTTAATCTAATTAAAATTTTAAATTAAATTAAGTTAAATTAAATTTTTAGGTTAAAAATAATTTTGGCATGAACGTTGAGAAATTACTGAAACTACCTTTTACCCCTTTAGCCAATAAATGTATGCCCAAATCTATAAACAATTCAGGGAGCTTATGGATCCCTTCCATTTTATTCTTAGGTTCCAGGTTTAAGTGCCTAGAGTTTCTTTCAATATTCCCTAATTGTGGGCATTCCCGAGGCTTTGAAACACTATATTCCTTCTTCACTTGAGTAGTAGATCTAGGCTAGACACCAGCAAATCAGGGAAATACATGGTTAGGTTATTATTTCTGACCTGATGCTTATTTCAGTGTATTGAAATGTTTGAGCCATTTATTAACTCCTAATCTGAGTATGTTTCCCCATCTCATTTATTTATTAACACCTTTAATAAAGAAATGGCATCAGTGCACTAAGGCAGCTGACCTTCAATCCTTAGTCTATATTTGCCTTTCCTAATGGGATTTTCCCTTTCCTATAAGTAATTTTTTTTACCAATTAGAGAACACCCTTCAGTGTTTTAGGGTAAGTTTAGTATTGCTGAATTCTTTTTGTTTTTGCCTGCCTGAGAAGATGTTTATCTCTCCTTCTGTTCTAAATGATAATCTTGCTTCAGAGAGGGTCCTAGGTTGCAGAGGCTTTTTTTTCAGCAGTTTGAATATATCATGCCACTCCTTTCTGACCTGCAAAGTTTCTGCAGAGAAATCAGCTGATAGCCTTATGGGCAGTCCTTTGTATGTGACTTGTTTTTGCTCTTACTGCCTTTAGAATTTTCTCTTTATCTTTCACTTTTGCCATTTCAATTATGATATATCTTGGTGTGGGTCTGTTTGGGTTTATCTTGTTTAGGACCCTCTGTGCTTCCTGTACCTGGATATCTTTTCCTTCTTTAGGTTTGGAAAGTTTTCAGCCATAGTTTCTTCAAATGCATTTTCAATGCCCTTCTCTCTCTCTTCTAGAACCCTTATAATGCAAACATTGGCATGGTTAATATTATCCCATAGATCACATATGTTGCTTTTTTTTTTCAATTTGTCTTTCTGTCTACTGCTCTGATTGGATGATTTCCATTATTCTATCTTCCAGATCACTTTACATGTTCTTCTTTGTCATTTAGTCTGCTACTTACTGCTTCTAGAGGGCTTAAAAAAAAAACTCAGATATTGAATTCTCTATTTTTGATTGAGTATTATATTATATTATATTATATTATATTATATTATATTATATCCTTAACCCTAGTTCCTTGTTCAAATAATCTGCTTAGATCAATTTTCTTTCCTAATTCAGTTAGCATTTTTATTACCAACATTTTGAATTCATTGTCTGGCAGATTATTTATCCCTGTTTCATTATTTTTTCAGGGGTTTTCTCTTGCTTTTCAATTGAGAGTAGTTCGTCTGCCTTTTCATTTTACTTAACTTTCTCTGTCTCTATGAATCATGGTCTTGAAGAGCTGATCTCTTGTGGGAGCATCCCTAGGTACCAAATGTGCCAGTGCCTTTGATGGGAGGGCTGGATTTGATGTGGAGGCCAGTCATGTCTTTCCTCCAGGTGTGCTGACGGTCATCACCTTGGTAGAGGAAGAGCTGGTGTTGGAGGAGGCTGTACAGGTTGTGAGATGGGACTTCCTCTCTGCTCAGTGGCCATTACTTGCCTGTCAGGAGTGGGGTTTACTCTCAAGTTGCTAGTGTGGAAACCTTAAGGGTCAGCTTATGCTGGCTCTGTTCTCTGTAAGCGTGTGTTTTCCCTTCTTCTCATGCTGGGGCCTTTACCCCAAAGAAGGGGAGTATCGAAGCAAGTGGGGCTTGGGTGCTTACAGAGATCTGATGCACTGCCTGCTTGGGGGTCTGCAGCTCCGCCTAGATGCAGCCAGGATCCTGTCTGTTCCCCTCCTGTGGCTGCCTCAGATCTAGTGCTAGGCTGCTGGCGTGGAGTGGGCGGGGCCAGAGCAATTGCTTGACTGGGACTGGAGAGCTTGGCACGGTGGCTGTGGGAGTTCAAGTGGCCACGCTGCCGTCAGAAGTCTGGGCTGCGTCTGGTGTGCCATCTGAGTAAGCACCAACAGTGGCTACTGCTTCCCACCTGGGCCACATCCTGGGGTCCTGGGTCACCTCTGCATCCCTAGACTGAGTCTTTTCCCAGATCCTGGCCACCCTAGATCCAGTGCCAGGCTGTGGTGTGGAGTGAGTGAGGCTGGGTGTGTGCTCGGCTCAGACTCAGAGTGCAGCACGGTGGCGGCCGCTAGGGCAGACCACTCTCCACCCTGTCTGGGGCCAGCCAGCACCCGCACACTCCTCACAAGTGGAGGCTAGGCTTCTCCAGCCTTTATGTATGTCCCAGAGGCTCTCCAAGCAGCCGGGGCAGAGGGGAGGACTTTTCTCCTATGCATAGGACATTAGGGCTAGGACACCCAGTCTGTGGCTTGACTTGCTCGCTCCTGAGGGTGAGTGTCCACCTGTGCAATCTCCTGTTTCCTCTGAGTTCCCTCCCGGGGCGCAGATCCGAACGTGGGGCTTTCCTTCCTGTCCTACCTGATGATGTGTGTCTCCTTCTTATGTCCTTGATTGTATAGAAGTCCTTCTACTAGTTTGGTTAGTTATTCACGAGAATTGTTCCACATGTATGTATATGTATATTTTTGATGTGTTTGTGGAGGGAGGTGAGCTCTACATCCTCTTACTCCCCCATCTTGATCTCCCTCCTCAATATTGTCTTTATATATTTAGGTGCTCCTATATTAGGTTAATGTATGTTAATTAAGGTTATATCCTATTCTTGTGTTGATCCTTTTATCATTATATAATGCCCTTCTTTGTCTTTTGTTATAGACTTTGTTACAAAGTCGATTTTGTCCTGTGTGAGTAGTGTGAGTAGTGCTACTCAGCTTTCTTGTCATGTCCATTTGCATGAAATATCTTTTCCCACCCCCTCACTTGCAGTCTGTGTGTGTCTTAGCTCTCAAGTGCGTCTCTTGTGGGCAGCTTGTAGATGGGTCTTGTTTCTTTAATCCAATAGCCACCCTATGTCTTTTGATTGGCGCATTATTCCATTGACATTTAAAGTGATTATTGATAGGTATTTATTGCCATTCTGTTACTTGTTTTTTGGTTGTTTTTGTGGTCCTTCTCTGTTCTTTTCTTCTTTAGTCTTCCCTGTGGTTTGATGATTTCTTTAGTAGTATGCTTGTGTTCCTTTCTCTCTACTTTTTGTTCTATATGTATCATAAGTTTTTGATTTGTGGTTACCATGGGTTAGGGTAGGGTTAGGGTTAGCCAAATCAATGACTGCCAAGTATTTCCCAGTAGATCCTTGAATAGAGTCGGTTATTTCACTAAGATTGGGTATGGGAGCTGCGCTGTGTAGGCCCACCATTAATCTGTTCCCAATCCCTACACAGAGCTGAGTGAATGTCATGACTGATGTAGGCACACACGTATTAAGAGTATGAAAGGTTTATTATTCAAATAACATGGCCTTATTTTGGGAAGAACAAGGCAGGTTCCCAAGCACCTAAAAAATAGCTGTGTAGAGTAGGGAGGGATAACTAGCTTTAGTTTTTACTGTGGGTAAGGGGTTGGGGTATAGTTAGGGTTCTCCCTATTGTCTTAACCTGCATGGTTTGAAACTTCCACTTAGGGCCAGAGGAGGGAGCATGTGGACTTTCTTATCACTTTGCCCAAATTAGACTCAGAAGAGGGAAAGGGAGGTAGGGCTTGAAGCCTGCCAGCAGTCAAACATCAAAAATAGACTCAGACTTTTTATTACACATGGGTCATTGGGAAGAAGTCAAGCTGGTGAGTAGCAGTGCAGAAGAATACTATTTTAATTAAGCCATTCAGTATTTTTCACTGAATCACAAAACTATTTGGATGTATCACTTTAAATAATGAAGTTGAATTTTTCTAAAACAGAACGAGCAGAGGCTCTGGAATCAACCTTGACAAATTGTCTTAAACTAATTAACTTTGTTTTCTCAGCAGTAAAATGAGACAAATAGCTATACATTCAATGAAAGCTTTAAATGAAAGTTTCCATAGCTTTAAATAGAAAAGCATTCCTGAATTATTGGAAGGTTCTCAATAAACACTTTCAGTATACGGGATTGAATGAGAAAGCAACCAGATGGAACAAAAATAGTTCAAAAGACAAAGATTCAAATAAATACAAAATTATGGCCATAATCAAATGTTGGTATTATCACGCTGTTAATCCATGTTGTGTGACATATTTATCTTACTTAACCCATTGGTGTTTTCTTAGGTTTTAAAGAGGGTGAGAAATCATACAATGTCATTAACTGGCTTCTACCTGAAGATTTTAACAAGGAATTTAAGAAGTCCTTTGATTTCTTTATGGAAGAAACTTTGGGAGGCAGGTAATGTTTTAAATTGTTTGAACTAAGGAGTCAAAATGTTGGTAATATAAGTGAATGGGTGGATGCTTGTACTGAGGATTTGACAAAGGGATGGTTGGATGAATGGAGAGAAGGAGGGAGGTGGGGCTGGATGATGGGTGAATATTGGGTAAACAAGTGTTTCACACCAAATCATCCATTCCAGCCACTGGAGATTTTTCTTGCTCTGTGCTTTCTCTCTTCCATTGTAAACACAAAGGTACTTGTGTAGCAAGTTGGGGGTAGCTTCTTTTGGGACTTCTTCGCAACACTTCACTTAAAATTTTTGTCTATATTCTCACAACACAGAAGCATAGGCACCTTAACCTCTCATTGTTGGTAGCTAAATTAAAGATATCTTTTCCACTTATTTTTCTTCCTTTATCCTCACATGTATCTAGGGGAGACTTTTAAACAATGGTTTTGTAGAAGTTGAACATCTGGCCATGTAAAGCCCTTTTAAAAAGCAATCAACCTTGTGCAAAATAAGACATGAAGCTGATTCCTGTCGACTAAAAAAAAAAAGAAACATGCACACTGTGAGAGTTGTGAGTCAAGTTTTATTTGGGGCAAAATGAGGACTGTAGCCTGGGAGACAGCATTTCAGACAGCTCTGAGGAACTGCTCCAAAGAGGTAGGGGGAAGGTCAGTATATGAGTGATTTTGGTGAAGGGGGGTACATGCAATCAAGGACACGTTTTTTTGCAGGAGGTTGCTGCTAGTCGTGAGGAACAGAGGGCTCCGTTGATGATTTTAGTGTTTTTCTAGCTATGAGATGATGCAAGAATTTTGACTCCTAAAATCTCCTCTGGAAAATATCTAACAATCTGAAGGCCTGGTCTGCCAGTTTTCCCAGAGCACAGAGCACCTCATTCCTGATCTCCACCCTGAATGCCTTTCAGGGTGTGTGCAGCAGTTCATGATCCAATCCCTATAGAGGTAGATGGCAAGGGCCAGCGTGATTCATTCCTTATAGAGACATTTGGCAAGTGCCAGTCTCTAGCTGGCTCTCTTTTTGTTTCATCTGGAGTGGAAAGGAACACATAACTCCTTAATCTTAGACACAAAAGTGGAAAGGCAGAAGAGATCCATGTCTACCTTGGGTAATGACAGAAGACTCATTCCCTCTTTTTTTTCTTGAAAATCTACTTGCTAATCAAGGTAACTGCTGAAATCTGACTATTTCCAGAAAGCCTCCATTCCTCACTCAAACTGGAAGACCACAGTCCCTCTGGTATAGGTCTGATCTAACCTACGCCTGACACTTAATCTATATTGTCTCATGATGTTAGTTATATACTATATGATTTGTCTACTCCCCCCTAATTTAATATTTTTGAGGACAGATATAGGTAACCATGCATTCTTGAAATTTTTTCTATTTATTAGCTAAATTTTAACTATGATTAATGAGCTATATTCTAGGATTTTTATAGCATTACTGAAATTATCCCAAAATTTTGGTAACCACTCCTTTGTTATGTGAAATCCTTAAAAATACACTGTAGAAGATGATTTGAGCTGGTCACTCCCATTGTATGACTTGAAGTTAACCCTAAGAATTAGATAGAGACCTGCATATTGCTAATGATGTCTCAGTCTCTGGACCTTCTCTGTCTGAGGTGCAACAGTGCAGTGGTGCATAGTTATAGCTATGCCAGAATACTGGTTCTCTTGGTCCTTCAGGTAGCCAGGAGGCCTCTGATGTCTTGAGTCCTTGCATTTGTTAGCTCTGGTACCTTAAAGTGCAGATGGCTGTCCTCATCTATTTCCCCATATGTTGTACAAACAGGAAACAGAGCCATATTCTATCCAGGCAGTGATGGGAAAGCATTGCAGGAAGACAGGTTCCTAGAATAATCCCACAGGCAATGTCTTCATTACATGTCAGTAAGCTTTGCCATTATCTTCTCTGGATGCCTCAGCCTGCATTGAAGTGGAAAGACTAACGTGTTTCAAAATCAGGATTTTTTTCTTTGCTTAATCTGTGGGCATAGAAACCTGAAATTCCCACTTTTAGCTGAGATTTTGAGTTCTAATATGACCAAAGATTCCCTTGGGTGAGGAAATCTGCCATACATGATTACATAGTAATTTTTTAAAAAATAGCTTATATTGTCAATATGTATGGGATGGTGCCACCAAGTGACTTCCACAGTTTTGCTAAGTGAACAAGAAAACCATTCATAAAGAACAGTTCAGTATGTAAATGAAGTTTAAAGAGAACATCACAGAATTTATCAAGTAGAAAGAGATCTCTGAGGTCTGCCATGGGCCCAGAGTCCCACTGATGGGAATTAGTTTTCAGTTGGCATAATTCATCTGTGCCCGCGAATTTCAGGAATTGAGAGTTCAAACATATATTTTCTAAGAGCTGGCACAGACAGTGCTGGGGATTTGGATAAGCGAGGAAAGGGAGAGAGAAGGAAGGGGACCTTCTCGAGAGCAGAACATCTGCCCAGAGTGACCGGAGAGAGGGTACTGATCTATGAACAGTGGTCAACTAAGATGGGTACTGCTAGGTGTGGTCTGTCTTTCCTAGGATATTTCCTTTGTAGCCCAAGATTCTTTTATGTATTGTGGTATTAACACCTCCAATGAATATTTATCATTTATTATTATTTCTTCTTACAGAAGCACATTTGAGCACTATTTCAATATTTTGGAACAACTAGGGCTTCAGTGCAGTCATTTGCTCAGGAGACATGATATCATGAATTCTTTAAAGAATGAGAACTTCGACTTGGTGGTAGTTGAAACTTTTGACTACTGTCCTTTCCTGGTTGCTGAGAAGCTTGGGAGGCCATTTGTGTCCTTTCTCCCTACCTCATTTGGCACTGTGGACTTTGGGCCACCAAGCCCCCTGTCTTATGTTCCCGTATTCCATTCCTTGTTAACTGACCGCATGGACTTCTGGGGCCGAGTAAAGAATTTCCTGATGTTCTTTAATTTCTGCATGAGGCAACGGCGAATCCACTCTGCCTTTGACAAGACCATCAAGGAGCATTTCCCGGAAGGCTCAAGGCCAGTTTTGTCTCATCTCCTAAAGAAAGCAGAGCTGTGGTTTGTTAACTCCGACTTTGCCTTTGAATTTGCTCGGCCCCTGCTTCCCAACACCGTGTATGTTGGAGGCTTATTGGCCAAACCTATTAAACCAGTGCCACAGGTAAGTCAAGCTTGAGCCCCTGATATGGATTTCACGCAGAGGTCCTCGGGGCAGAGCTGGCGGCTGCCCCCGCCACTGGGATCCTGGGTACAAGGTGAGGTAAGTGAGACACCAGGCCACACTTTTACAGGAAGTACTGACTTTCACTGTCATGCGAGCGCAGAGTTAAGACTTAGACAACTCTGAGATTGACCTCCTTAAATACTATACCCGGGGCCCTCTCTTGCCTCACTGCAGTCCTGGCCCTGGTTGGATAAGCCTTTTGGTAAGTTGATGTTTACATTTTCATTGTGCATGATCATATCATGCAAGAATTGTTAAGGGGATGAGTTACTGATGGAGAAACACACAACACTGTGAGACAGGGTGTGATCAAGGCGGAACTGTGCGGGACCCATAGTGAGAATGCAGGCATTGTCTCCAGCATCCCCAGACTGTAGAGCCCTGGTCCTTAACTCCACCTGGCCTCCTGATTTGACTGATCTGGGGTCAGGCCTGGGCATTGTAAATTGCAAAACTGTCCAATCCGTTTGAATGCATAAGACTCAGAACCACTGCTGCAGAAGTTTTCTAAATGGGAGGAAAGCTAAGATGAATTCCCTGCCTCTTACCTATCGTCACAGGCTTGCAATTTTGTGGAATTTATCTTTTTTACTCTCTTGCCACCCAGAGGGAAGTATGATGACCTGCACTTTTATAAATGCGGGGACAGAGGCTCAGGTGGTACACGTGGCTCTCCCACTACCATTTATTTCAGAGCCGCAAAGAGCCCTGATTTGGCCTGAGCTACTGACCTTGCACTGAGTGAGCAGGAAGAGCTGGGGAACGATCCACGGGCTAGATGGACTCTGAGTTGATGGCAGGATTTTTTTGAATGGAGCTGGGAGGGAATATGTTCTGGATGGAGATAACAGGGGCCCCAAAGTGTGAAAATAGACGTGAGATGTTTCTGGGTTCCCTGGGTGATGCTGGCTGGATGAGGGAGTGGAAGATGCCGTCGTACAAACACAGCCAGGCTGGTGGAAGCTTCACCTGACAGGAGGGCAGGCCAGCCTTGGCCATAGGGCAGGGGGAGGGAGTTGTTAAGCAAGGGCATATTGGGAGTAAGGATTATAATGGTTGTGAGATAACAGAGGCTTTATTCAAAACATTTTCTCCTCTGCGTTTTCCAATTTTTATGTAATGGTTTTACATTGCTTTTAAATTATAACAGGATGACAACGCTGTTGTCAAACTGGTCCTTTAAGATGGTAAATCAGGCAGTGTTATGGGAGATGGAATCAACCCCATAGGGTAAAGGTCTAGGAGCTGGGGTTCAGGGAGCCACAGAAGTCCAGAGAGAGTCAGGATCCAGAGAAATATTTGGAAGAACTGACAAAATGTGTTAAAGCCAAGATCACAACATTAGGTCACAACTGTCCTTCAGAACTGCCTGGGGGACTTGAAAAAATAAGCTGTCCAGGTCTGGGACTGGGACTGGGCATTTCTGCTTTTACAAACATCTTCCCACGTGAATATGCTGTGCAGTCATGTGACTGAATCACTGAGGTAGGAGATGAACTGCGCAGATCAGTGACTAAGAATATTGTGAGATGTGGGAGGAAGCACGCTGCTTGCTGCATTGGGTGCGGTGGCTGCTTACCTTCCCATTCTGCCTCCACTTCTGATGCCAGAGGCTTCTCCCAGCTTCTCCACTCTGGCCTCCAGATGTGCCACCTCCCTCTGCTAGACCCTGCCTGTCTACTCGTGTTCTTCCTTTCCCTACTGCTTCTGGTCTGACTTTGGAAGACACCCGAGTGGCCACGTCTCCATGGACCTAAATGACGAGAGGGTCTAGGATGGTCCTGGCTCTAGGTCAGGATTTCAAAAATGAAAGCTATTTCCAGCAACACAATGGGCATGAGCACAGCACAGGGAGAGCTGGCTGTCTCAGAGGCTGTGAACACAGTTTCAGGACAGTGAGCTCTAGGAAGGACAGGGGAGTGTATTCAGTAAACAGCTGGCTTTCATTTCATGGCTGTCTAAGCATTCCTGAAAAACACCACGCTCCTTTCCTTTCTTACCTCTCTCCAGGAATTTGAGAATTTCATCGCCAAGTTTGGAGACTCTGGTTTTGTCCTTGTGACCCTGGGCTCCATGGTGAGTGTCATTCAGTCCCAGGAAGTCCCCAAGGAGATGAATGCTGCCTTTGCTAGTCTCCCTCAAGGGGTGATATGGAAGTATAAAGCTTCCCATTGGCCCAAAGACATCAAATTGGCAGCAAATGTGAAACTCGTGGACTGGCTTCCTCAGAATGACCTCCTGGGTAAGGACTGCCCAGAATTGCTTCTTTCTTCTCATTTACAAGTCTTTGGGCTCATTAAGTCTCTGATCTCTAGCTGGATCACTTCATCAGCACAAGGTAATTCTTTAGAGGGCTGGAGTTGGGCAGCCAGTTGGAGCTCTTAGGGAATCAGAATATACTTCCTATGAGACCACATGCCACAACCGCAATCTCCCCTTCATTCTTTTCTATCTGAGGCCTGATATCTACAGCCATCAAAGTCACATTGACCTACTGCCTTTGGTCTTGGGTGAGGTCACCCAAAAGTAATCCTAAACAACCTGTGATTTCTGAGAACACATACCAGGGGGCACATTGCCACTCTATTTGGTGGCTTCATGAGCACCTGTTCATCCATGTTCCCGTACACACTCACACACAGACACACTCACATTTCAGTACATCTTCCTTAACTATTAAGGTGTGAGCAACTCATACATTCATGACATTGATGCTAATATACCTGAATGTCAAGCTGAGCAACCTCATAGCCAGTTATTTGGCAGACTGAGTCTCTGATACCAGAGGACTTCCTCCCCTCAACAGATTATCTTTGCCCAGAGCTGCTTCTTAGTTACCCCTCACTGCCATAGCCACTGACTGGATCAGAGGCTGGTAACCAAGACTATGACAAAATAATCTGTAGAATTAAAAAAAAAACCAGATTCCTGTTTCCACTTCTACAAATGTATTTCTTTAAGTCTGGGCTGTGGAATATGATTCTCATTTCAAAGAAGAAACGAGGAGGCTGTGATGCATAACCCAGTTGACTGACACAAGCTGAACTCTTCACCATCAACAATCATTTTACTTAGCTCTAAATAAGGATGGGATGGAGAGGCTGGACTTGCAATACTGAGGTGTAGAATCCAGTCTTTGCTTTCAAGGGGTTTCTCATATATTTAAAGAGACAATACATACAGTGTAAGTTTTATGAGTGCTACATGAGTTTTGATGTCAATGAATGTATCAGGAATTCAGAGAAGATGGCTTTTAATTGTTGGGTGAGAAAAGTTTGCTCAGAGAGAGACAGACATAGGGGAACACAAAGAGAAAACAGATGAGAGAAGCAAAGAGAGGCATTGGGGAGATAGAAGGATGGATGGGTGGGTATATGCCTTGCTTAGAACTATTCTCAACAAAACTCCCTGGGTTCTGAGCCTCCTCTGGGTTTTGGCTGAGGCAAGGATTCTCTATACAGGGGGAAGTCTTGGAATCCTTGGCTGTGTAGCAAGCAAAATCATCTTTTACAGTGGCTCTAGCATCCCTTAAACTTTCCTTGGTATTTTCTTTTGCCTTTTCTGCTTATCCTGGTGTCCTGAAACTTCATCCTGAAATATTCTGCTCTTTTTCTTATTTGCAACAGGTCACCCTCACATCCGACTTTTTGTCACCCATGGTGGGATGAATAGTGTCATGGAGGCCATCCAACATGGTGTGCCCATGGTGGGGATTCCTATCCTTGGAGACCAGTATGAAAATATGCTCCGAGTTGAAGCCAGAAATTTTGGAGTCTCTATCCGGTTAAAGCAGTTGAAGGCTGAGACACTAGCTCTAAAGATGAAGCAAGTCATGGAAGACAAGAGGTATGCTGTTCTCTGGGCTTGTGGTTACTTACACTGAATGAAGACATAAACCACAATGGGCACCACGTGGGTCTTTTTGCAGTAAAAGCTGAAACTTCCAGGACACAGAATAATACGTGTGCACTTTTATATGTTAGCAGTTTTAGCACTAAGCATGGATTTTTGCATGCAGGTATCAGTACGAACTTGTCAAGGGGACCCAGCTGAACAGTGACAAGGCCCAGACAACAGCTCTTGGCGCTTGAAAGGCAGTCTTTTGTGCATATGGTGAAAAGTGTGTGTGTGTGTGTGTGTGTGTATGAGAGAGAGAGAGAGAGATACAAGTTCTCTAAGACTTCTGAGACCACTTGAGTAAACACCTGACCTGTGTCTCCGCCAACAGGTACAAATCTGCTGTGGTGGCTGCCAGCATCATCAGGCGTTCCCACCCCCTGACCCCCGCCCAGCGGCTGGTGGGCTGGATCGACCACATCCTCCAGACAGGGGGCGCGGCGCACCTCAAGCCCCATGCCCTCCAGCAGCCGTGGTATGAGCAGTACCTGCTCGACGTCCTCTTGTTCCTGCTGGTGGCCACCCTGGGCACCGCGTGGCTCTGTGGGAAGCTGCTAGGCCTGGTGGCCAGGTGGCTGTGCGGGTCCAGGAAGCTGAAGAAGGCCTGATGCCAAATGCAGTCTTGGGGGCATTGTTGGGGAGCCCCTGGCTCTCTGAAGGCCTCCCTCAGCACTGTCCACCCCTGGTGTCCTCCCCTCGCCTCTACTTACAGATGGCATACCGACTGCTCTCCACTCTTTTCTGCCTCTGTTTAGAAATCCTTAGGGTGAACCCGTACTGCTTTTGAAAAAATTGTAGTTAAATATACATCCCATAAAATTTTCCTTTTTAACCATTAAGTGACGGTTCAGTGGCATTAAGTGCTTTCACACTGTTGTGCAACTATCACTCCCAACTACGTCCGGAGCTTTTCTCATTTTTTGAAACTAAAACTCTGCGCACATTAAACAGTAACTCCTCCTCCTCCCTCGCGGTCCCTGCGCGCAGCGCTCTGCTGGCTCCTCCTCCCTGTCCGGAAGGCTTCTCAGCCTCTTTCCCAGTTTCTCCTTCTTTCACTTTTCACGAAACTCACGTAATTATTTGGTCAGTTCTTCCACGTGGGCCTTCCTCTTGCATCTCCTTTTCATCCTACCTCACAGCTCAGGATGCCCAGCTCCTGTCCTGCAGGTCGGCAGGGACAGCCCCTCCCAGGCCCCCATCGTTGGTCTGTGCCCCGAGTCCCCTCCTGCACAGAGCACCCCCTTTGCTGGTCAGGCAGGAGCCTGCCTTTGGTCCACTGCTGACGGCGTTTGTGTCCCACTTTTCACACTTCCCTCCTCAAGATTCCCGCTTGAATGAGTGTGGTCACGGAGACCTAAGTGGAGGAATGGAACCTGTGTGCAAGGAAGGCTTGGGGGCCTCAGGTCCGGTGGCTATGGCCCTGCCATGAACTCTTGATTTACTAAACATTCCATCTGTCACACCCACGTAGTAGAGAACACCCCTACATGGCAACCCCTTAGGGATTACATTCGATTCACAGTAACAGAAACAAGAAAAAGTGCAGCTTAAACTCTAGGGTTTTGAACTGTCTGTTTGGTGTTTCTTTCTTCAGCAAAACCTGGTTGCAGCAAGGAGTGCTGGTTTAGTGGCTCTTTTATGTTTACAGGTTTCTCTTTTCTCTCTCCCTCCATGTATGTGTATATTTACAATTTTATTATTATTTTTTTAAACTTTTGTTCTTTCTTCCTAAATTCAAACACAAAACTGTCTCTTTTGTATATGGCTTTCATTGAAATGTTTCATCTTCAAATGATTATATTCTCATAGTTGCTTCTTCTTTCTCAGGTGGAATTAAATTCCTCCCTAAAATTTTGAAGTACATGGTATCTGATGGTTAAAAATATAGAGAGGAAATGTTAGACGTATAAAGTGGCTCCGAGAGGACCATAGTTTTTGATTGCTCTAGGTTCGTTAAACAGATCGTGGGATGATTAAAAAGAAAATTGGCACAGCTGCTAGAAATACTTCCTGCAGAAATAGGGAGGGTCCACTTGCTAATTCTAGCAAAAGATTTTCTTTAGAAGTCTGCATAACTGAGTGCCTGGTGTCTACCTACACTATGAGTTCTGAATCTGCAAGGATGTCACACATAGCCAGGGGCGTGTCACATGCAGAAATGCGTGTGTGTGTGATGTAAGGTTTTATTTGTACAATTCTAGTGAAAGCACTTGAAATGGTCTGTGGCAACAGTCCCTCGAAAGGCAGGTGTGAAGCTCCCTTGTGTTGTGTTTGGAATCAAAAGCTACCATTTGATGTCCCAGTGACCAACACAGGGCTCCCTGACTGCTAACTCCCTCCCCCACCCAGCAGGAAGCTCTCCCTTAACAACTGGTAAGTCATTGGGGCCAACTCGGTGGCAGGTGCTTCCTTAGGCCCACCCTCACTCCTGAAATCTGATCAGCTGCAGCCAGTGAGCTGTGGACAACGATGCCTCTAGTTTGTTCCCTCCAAGCATCCTCCACAGGCCCGCCACCAAGGTCTTGGGGACCTGGAAACCTGATCTCACAACTCCCTACTTGAAACCCTCTGTTGGCTCCCACTGCTCAGAATACAGGGCCTCTGGGATTTATCTCTGCTTACCACTGTCGGTCCATATTCAGTGACCCTCCCCTTGCCCATTTCCAGTGAACAAAGAGAAATTATGCTGACACTTGTTAACCCTGTCAAGGTAGACTTTATCCAAGATTATTACAACAGGGAAGAGAAACTGGAATCCGAGTGCAGCAGGGGCAGCTGGGGATTCATAGCCAATAAGCAGAATGAGGGAGTGTTAAAAAAATTACTTAATGATTCTGACAAAGGTGGTGAGGAAGGCCTCATTCGTGGGGGTGGGGTGGGGATTATCTTGATGGGTGTAGGGATCAGTACATCATTGCCCTGCAGTGGGGGAGAGAGATTGGACTCAACTCTAACAAAACAAAGAAAAGTGGGGATTTTAGCCAAGGGGGTGAGTAGGGGTCAGTGAATGGAAAATTACTGTGAAGAGACATCAGCAGTAAAGGAGAGATTCTAGCTAAATTTGCCCGCAGGATTCTTGCTGAGAGGCAGGCCGGGGTGATCAGACCTCACGTGGGCGACAGTAAAGGATAAGGAACTAATAATGAGACGGAACCATAGGTATCAACATGGAAAGATGTCCAAGTTATAGCCGAGTGGGGGAAACAAAAGTTGTGTGACACTATGTATAGTGTGATTCCATTTATAAATGTTTAGAGGAACTGAAAGAGACTTACAAAATACCCGCAGAGGATTCTGACATACGTGTGCATAACCTTTGCCCAATGAGATCTCCTAAGAGTCTGATTCTTAAATTCTAGTCCTGACTCTACCACACTACTTAAGCGTTTCGTGCCTCAGTTTCTTTTCTTTTTTCCTTCCAGTTTTACTGAAATATAATTGGCATACAGCGCTGTGTACATTTAAGCTGTACAGCATACTGGTCTGACCTTCTTCCATCATGAAACGATGACTACCACACATCACCTCATATACAAAACTAAAGAAATAGAAAACAAGATTTTCTCCTGTGATGGGAACTCTTAGGATTTGCTCTCTTAACTTTCATATATAACATATAGCAGTGTTAACTATATTTATCATGTTGCACTTTACATCCTTAGTACTGAGTTAGCTTATAACTGGAAGCTTGTGCCTTTTGACTACCTTCATCCAACTCCTCCTTCCTGCAGCCCCACTTTTGGTGACCACAAATCTGATCTCACAATTGCCTTCTGAACACAGTCCTTTGGATATTTGTGTTGTGGGGATGAAGAAAAAAAAAGCTGCAAAAAATTTTGTACTCTATTGAGTAGTTTTGTTTTTCACAGTTGGTGGATTACTACATCAGAACCTTCTTTCAGAGCACAGTACAACTGAGCAAATCTGTGACTATACCACAGAGGCTGAGAGTCAGATTTCTTAACTTTGAAAAGGGGACTTCCAAATACGGAAATGGGAAGATTAGACTCATTGCTGTGGTTGGCATTAAAATTGAAGGCATCAGTGTGAATTTATAATCTTTATAAACTAAATATAAATATAGCTATATAGAGAGGATATAATATGGTATTTATATTCAAATCTATATCTATGTATTTCATAACTCTGTCCATTGGAAAGGGATATAAACAGTCGTGCTTCATTAGCAGTGAGCATTCTGAGCAACCATATGCAGATTTCTAAATACCATTCCCTACTGAAAAGTTTGCTTGAGAACTGGATGATTTTAAGACAGAGACAAGGAAAGTACAAGATGAGTCTGGAAATCATGTGCAAGAAAGAAAGAAAAAGCTCTAAAATAAATAATGATGGTAAGAGTATATTCCATTGAATAGATATAGACCCAGGAATTAATACTGATAATAAATAAATAGCTATAGACAGATAGATAATTAAATAGATAGGGTAGAAGGCAAAACTTTTTGTAACAAACTTTTTATATGCCATACAGTAAATGAAGAAAGAGAATGGAGTTAACAATCATTAATTTGCCAATACAGTAAAAATTTATTTAGGCAAGAAGTAGAAAAGATGATAAAATGAGTGAGTGAAGTTTGCTGAAGAACAGAGTGTTTACACAGTTTCAAAATGTCTCCCTACAACTTCTTTCCTAATTTAGGGTAAAAATAATAATTTTAAAGTTGGAAGTTTTGGTGGACACCACCTTAAACAAGTGATCAAAATTATTGTAATGAATAATAGGACAATCTGTCATCATGTGCTTCCTATTGTGATTCCTGAGATAGAATCAACACTACTTTTGTAGTATTTCTGCCAAAACCTTGTAACCCAAAGTATAATAAGAAAACATCAGACAAACCCAAATTGAGGGCCATTTTACAAAATAAATGGTTTGTACTCTTTAATGTCAATGACATGAAAGACAAAGAAAGGCTGAGAAATCAATCTGTACTAAAGGAGATGTAACAGACAAGACAACTAAATGCAACGTGTGATCCTGGATTGGTTCCTGAACCAGAAACTAATATTACAGCATAGGATATCATCGGGACAATTGGTAGTATATGAATAAAATTTGTAGATAAGGTAATGTGATTGCATAAATGTTAAATGGTACCTTCATCATGCAGATTAATTTTTTCACTGAGAAGACATATCCAGAAAGATGATAACTGTCAATGAATATGCATGTAATCACATAACCTCAAAGTGTATAGCCCAAACATGGAGAGATTTACAAGAAGGAAAAAAAAAATGAAATAATATTGGGAGAGTCTTAAAAACTTCCTAAAGAAAAATTTCATATATTTATAAAGGTAGAACTTCTTGGTGCCCACCAGTTCTATTCTATGATTCTCATTCAGAATTATAGTCTCAGCTTTAGAAGAAGTTCAGTCCTCCAGGGAAAGACCCGGATTCTAGAGGTGCTTAACACAGTCCACTAGCACCTTTCATGAATAAGTTACTTTCCAAAGAAACTCTCTGAACAGTAAATGCAGGTCATTTTCCTCTGGGAATCAGCTTCTGAGATCTTGAGCTTGAGACACCAGCAGAGATTTTAAGCAGTTACCTGGGGAAATGAGGCATATAGATGGCCCTATGAGATCATTAGAGCAGTTCGAAAGGAGATAGGGTCCCATTACTTCTGGATGGATCCCTAAAAGGGCGCTGGGTCTGAATTACTTACAGATGGAATTTACTTCTATGTGATTTCCTAAGGTCCCTACCATTCCTGGTTCAGAGTATTTTCAGTGTGGAGGATATAGTGTTTACGTGGAAAAGAGAGGCATTACGGAACAGTTCACTAACAGAGCAGTTCACTAACCCCTCCTTCCCTGTTGACCAAATTCAAAGAGGGTGAGGACAGAATATCCAATGTGTACTTATGGAAGGAGGAAAGGCTAAAGGGCAAGAGAGGATAAACAGAAGGGAAGACGGGCAGGATAGTTTCTTACCTCCCGGCAAGCTCCCAGCCCGAGCATTTCCTTCACCTCCTGCGCGCCGCCTGCCCAGAGCGCGCACAGGTTCCTGTGACCCGCGCGGTGCGCGCAGCACTGGGCGCCGCACCTCAGCTCCTGCAGAAGCGAGGATGGGGGAGCAGCGGGTGCTGCTTCTAGTCGGATTCCTACTGCCTGGGCTCCTGCTGTCGGAGGCCGCCAAAATCCTGACTGTATCCTTGTTGGGTAAGTGCTTGGCCGGGAGGATGTAGACAGGCATGTCCCAGGCTGCCGTGCCAGCGCTCAAGACAGCAGCCACTTGGAGGATCATTTCGTGTGGTTTTCCAGACGCTGGAGGCGGGAGAGGCTGGCGAGGGCTGTGAAGCAGCGAAAGGTCTACCCCACTGAGGTGAAATTATTTCTGGAGAAAACAGCAGTTTCCTTTCCTCTTTTCCTTTGTTCTGGATGCGCATCCCGGTGTGCACAGCCAGGGCCAGAAGTTTAGATCCAGTTCTGAGCTTGAGACCGCAGGCTGCCTCCTCCAAGGCGCCTGTAGGATGTACAGAGTCTCACCCTAAACTTCTGGGGCATGCTCAGCAGCTGCCAGCAGCAAGTAGAAGGTGAGGTCAATTTCAGGCTCTTGGAGCTGGGGACAGGTGTTCCTGGGGGCTGCAGCACAAATTGGGAATGTTTCATTAGTAGGAAAACTGGAGAACTGACTGGGCAGCGGGGAGGACCCCAGGGCAGTGGAGCACTTGGGAGCCCCTCTCTCATTTTCACCAGTGCTTCATGTGGTGCGGTTAGTCCTGCATATTGCGGACACCGTTTTATTTCCTTTACTTGCGCTCCAAGTAGAACAGAAGACAAAAGGGAAAAATTTATCAGGATAATGAATACTCAAAGAACGGAATTTCTCCGAGAGTTTTATTTGGCCCATCCTGAAAGTATAGTGGGCTCCCTAGATCACTTTTAGATCCCAGAGAATCTGGGGATCCTAGAGCTGGGGGAAAAAAATTACCCGTCAGAACTCATCTAATTGCGCCTCCACCTTTATTTCCTAAGTAGGAAACAGGGTCAGAAAATGAGATACCTTTTGCAAGAGCACACCAGACCTCCCTAATGGCACACTTTGGGAATTTACTCACAGTTTCTAACCTCAAAACCATCCTTTTCTACAGATTCCACTCTCCCCTCTTTACAGTGGGGATTTCTAAATATCAGTAGTTTTTAAAACCCCGTTTTAAGCCAATTTTTAAATGATAGAGGTAATAGAGAAAAAAAAGCTTCCACCTTTCTTGAAAGTACACTGTCCTCCTGCCTCAGACTCCAAGAAAGAGGCTGGGGTGGTTTATGTGGCGCTGGAAGCCCCTCCTCTGCCCCAGAATTCCCCGGGGGCTCATCAAGACCGGCATGAATGGCTGTGTCAGTGGAGACCCCTTCTCCCTTTGCGCTCATTTCTTCCAAGAGTTATATGTGACCGAGAGCAGGCAGTCTGAGGGCATAGGGATACTGTGTTTTATATAATTTTTGTTACCTTAGGCAACACAAATATGGGTATAAAAAACTAGAGTAACCCCCACACTATATATGTAGTTCTACAGCACCCTTCACTGGCCCAGTCGTCTTGGGACCTTTGTCTCCCAAACAACTCCCACTTCTCAACTTTGGAAAAATCTTTTCCTTCTCTCCTGATCTGGCTTCCTCTGCTGCTGAGACCCACAGATTCAAGAAAAATGCCCCATGATGGTGCATGGTTTTAGACAGGACATTGCTGTGATTGAGCATGTACCTCTCCCAAGAGTGAAGCTTCTCTTTCTTTAGGATCCCAGTATTGTCCTAGGATGGGGGATGTCCCAGTGTCCCATGCATTTAGGATCCTGCAGGTCTGCCCCATGGGCCCCACAGTTATCTTGCATGCCTTAATGGATGTGAAAAATTCAGGCTCCAACTGAGAAATTTCCTGCCAAATACATCTGAATCTCAAGCATTCTGGCTCTAAGTGGTGGCCCCACATCCTTCTGCTTCAATGGCTGCTTCTTGGACTCACATTCAAGCACCCATATTTCTGGCTCCTACTCTAGCATGCCTTTCCAGAGAGAAGGATTCCAGAAATAGCTCCAGTTGATTGTCCATTAGGAACCCTTCACACTCACATGCATAGGACTGTGCCCAAATTTCCACCAGTGCAGTTGTTTCTTTAGGACACAGTGTCTCCATAAGTCCCTGGCTAAAAGGCA
Organism: Camelus ferus; assembly: GCF_009834535.1. Taxonomy (NCBI): domain Eukaryota; kingdom Metazoa; phylum Chordata; class Mammalia; order Artiodactyla; family Camelidae; genus Camelus; species Camelus ferus. The sequence continues at coordinate 24,965,195 of NC_045698.1, read as the reverse complement.
GTGTGTACCTTAGGATCAGGAATTCCTTCAGACCTAGAATTGTGTTACATTGATGTGGAGACCACAGGTCCTAAGAAAGAATGTTTGGTGGGGGATTGCTACAGGTCAAAGCTGTAGGAAGGCACGATGTACGTAGCTAGGCTGGGGCTTACCTAGAGTGAGAAGGAGGGACTGAAGAAATTCTTCTTCCTCAGCTCACTGTCAGCTTTCTGTTGCCTTACCCTGGATTTCCCCACACCCCCCACCACAATTTCAGACTTTCTGTTCTTATTTTCACAAAAGTGATATTATGTATTGTTTCTAGATGGAAGCCATTACTTCCTGTTGGAGCGAGTGTCTCAGATTCTTCAAGATCACGGTCATAATGTCACTATGCTTGTTAATACTGGACCTATTTTAGACCCAGGTATCTTTTTTTCATAATTATTGGTGTCTTCTATCCCAGCCAAAGAGAGGCAATGTCTTTTGGATAATCCTGCTTATCACAAAATCTTTTTGAATCTAGTTGTACTGAAAGAATGGACAAAATGTGTGTGTGTGTTTATGTTAAGTGGATATCTTATTAGCCTCAACATTTTATATGTCCACATTTTACCTCCTTATCTGGGTGTCACTTCATTGAAGGTAAGCCTCCATTCATTATTATTGAAAAATCAGTGGCTTTCCATGAGTTGTTTATAGTGATGTCAGAAGTTCTGAGTCACTGAATCCAAAAAATTTTAGTTAAAATGAAGCTCATCAATCCTATCAATGCTTCTCTGTTGACAGACAAGGACACAGAGGCTCAGGGAACTTAAGTGATTCGTTCGAGTTCACACAACAGGTTAATAGAGCTGGGTAAATGTGGGACTTTAAGCTTTAGATTTTTCCATCAGCGTTACCAAGGCTTATATTTTTAAAAAAATTCTAAAAGTAAGCAGATTTGTTGAGAGAAAATCTAAGCAATTATAAAATTGTGAAGATGAACCTCAGGTTTTGCTATTGTTCAGACTGTTTTAAAACAGTTTTAATCATCTTCTAGATTGAGTTCCAGATTGTTCACTGAGTATCCTTTCTATATGTATCCCTCTGTATCTGCCTTGATAGTCAGTATGTTTTTGCATCTGCCGTGATTGTCAACCGTGATGGTTTCAGTACATGATTATTTCATTTTGGTGGTTCCCATGGCTTTGAGAAACTGCTGAAAGTTTTAGACTCTCATCTCTTTAACAAACTTACACTCTGTAAAATCTACAAATAATTCAGTGATTCATGGATTCCTTTTAGTTTTATCCTTGGGTCCAAGTTTTAACAATTCAGATTTTCTTTCAATATTCACAAATCAATGAAACTTTCTGAGGTTTTGAAATGAAATGTTCATTTTTCTCTTTAGCAGTGGACTTCGGTAGAGGTCTGCACATAAGGAAAACACATAATTGGGTTAATTTTGTTGGCCTGATTGAAAACTCAGTGTATTGAAACATTTGAACCTGTATTAACTACCTGCTTGGAGAATTTCCCTAGAGTGTTTTTTATTTACAACTTTAATAGATAAATGACTTCAGAAATACTGGTATGGCAGACGTTTCTAATGCTAAGATGTAGTATTACTTCAAGCAGTAACTGAAATCACAAGTATAAGATGCCACCCTAAAGAGAAACTTAATTGTCCAAAGTTTGGACTCTTTCTCTTTCCCTCAGACAGATTCCTCTATCTTTTTGTCTACTAGGTGCACGTTCCTGAAGAAACAAGTCCTCTTTGTTTTGGGGGGTCTGTGCCATTAAATTGCTGAGCCCTATGGGCTGACACTCGAGCCAGCATCTGCCCGGAGGAACTGTCTCCTGACCAGACAGTTCTCACTCCTTTCAGCCAGTTAGTTCTTCCATCTTTGGATGTGTAGGTAGGAGAGCAGTTCAGCAGCTAAAGTAAGGAAGCTTTATCTTGGAACTCAGGCTTTTAACTGGACTCATGGGCTCCTCCGATTATTTATCAAGTGGTGGTGTTCACCTTAATCCTGAGAGTGAGATGGACAACATCTTAGTCTGCTTTCATCAAGGTGAAGTCAATTTTAAGGGTTAGTGGAGCTTAATAAAATACAACTATCTTTCCCTCTGAATTTTAGAACTGAATGAGAGAAAGTTACAGGAGTTAGCCAGATAATTAAAATGCCACCTTCTTTTTTGTAAATAAGTTTATGTCCTTTTTTTTTTTTTAAAGATTCCACATATGAGTGATTTTATATAGTATTTTTCTCCCTCTTTCTGGCTTACTTCACTTAGTATGACCATCCTCCAGGTCCATCCCTGTTGCTGCAAATGGCATTATTTTATTATTTTTTATGGCCGAGTAGTATTCCATTGTGTATATATATTACAACATTTTTTATACATACATCTGTGGATGGACATTTAGGTTGCTTCCATGTCATGGCTATTGTATTTAGTAGTGCTGCTATGAACACTGGGGTACATGTATCTTTTCTAATTAGAGTCTCCTCCAGATATATGCTCAGGAGTGGGATTCCTGGACCATAGGGTAGGTCTATTTTCAGTTTTTTAAGGAATCTCTATACTGCTTTCCATAATAGGTTTCAGCAAACTACATTCCTGCCAGCAGTGTAGGAGGGTTTCCTTTCTCCACAGCCTCTTCAGCATTTATTGTTTGTGGACTTTTGAATGATGGCCATTCTGACCAGTGTGAGGTGATACCTCATTGTAGTTTTGCTTTGCATTTCTCTGATAATTAGTGATATTGAGCTTGTTTCATGTTTTCGTGTGCCTATTGGCCACTTGTATGTCTTCACGGGAGAAATGTTTGTTTAGGTCTTTTGCCCATATTTGGATAAGGTTGTTTGTTTGTTTGTTTTTGTTATTGAGTTGTATGAGCTGTTTGTATATCCTGGAGAAAAAAAGGACACAAATGAACTTATTTATAAACAAAGACAGACTCAGACATAGAAAACAAGTTTATGTTTACCAGAGGAGAAAGGGGGTGGGGAGGGATAAATTGGGAGTTTGGAATTTGTAGATACTAACCATTATATATAAAATAGATTAACAACAAGGTCCTACTGTATAGCACAGGGAACTATATTCAATACCTTGTAATGGCCTATAATGAAAAAGAATATAAAAAGAATATATGTGTATATATATACATATATATATGTATAAATGAATCATTATGCTGTACACAGAAATTAACAGCATTGTAAATTGACTGTAATTCAATTAAAAAAAAGAAGAAGTGAATGTTGTTGTAGAACACTTTAACATGAAATCAGAAACTGGTCTAAAAATTGAAGTTAAAGCAGCATAGATTTCAATGGCAAAAACAAAATCAGGGAAAAAAAATATTTTCAACATTTAAAAAAGAAATAGGCCTTTATGAATGAGCAATGGCTAACGCCCAATTTGAAGATGCTTTTGGACACACTCTTAACAATTTGCTGCGTATTAATGCAAAACAAAATACATTTTTTCTGTGTCTAGAGTATTTGTTACCAAAGATCAAGACTATCAGAAAATGCAAAGATACTTTGTGTGCTTTAAATTTTCATTTCAGGAGTGAAACATTCAAATATTAAATATGTATGGTATTACCTTTCAAATTTTTATATGATTTTTAGTTAGCATTTTATGTTAATGTTCCATTTCTTTTTAATATTCTTTGTTAGCAAATGCCTGTATCAGGCTAAGATCACTTAAAAGTTATATTAAATCCTGTTATATTAGTTTTTTCCTCCTAGCTTTATTGAGATATTATTGACATAATATGTAAGCTCACGTTGTACAATGTGATGAGTTAATACACATAAATATTGTGAAATGATTACCACTCTTTTGTTTTCCATTTGCATGGACTATATTTTTCCAGCTCTTGTAATGGCCTATAATGAAAAAGAATATAAAAAGAATATATATATGTATATATACATATATATGTATAAATGAATCATTATGCTGTACACCAGAAATTAACACAACCTTGTATATTGACTGTACTTCAATAAAAAAGATGAAAGAACTGAATGTTGTTGTAGAACACTTTAACTCTGAGTTTATGTCTATCCTTAAAGCTGAAGCGACTATTTTGAAAGCAGTATCTAGTGGAGTCTTGTGTTTTTAATCCATTCAGTCATGATATGACTTTTGATTGGATAACTTAATCTAATTAAATTTAAAGTAATTGTTAGGTAAGGATTACCTAATGTTACTTTATTAATTGTTTTCTGACTATTTTGTAGTTTCCTTGTTCCATTCTTCATCTTTTGCTGTCTTTCTTTGAGAACTGATGATTTTCCTGGTGGTATGCTTTGATTCCTTTCTCGTCAGCTTTTGTCTCAGCTGTAGGTTTTTGCTTTACTGGTTACAGTGAAACTAACACACAAGTTCTTATAGATGTAACAGTCTATTTTAAGCTTATAACTTAACTTCATTTGCATACAAAAACTCTATACTTTTACTCCTCACCCAATATTTTAATGCTTTTGATTGTACAATTTACCTCTTTTTATATTGTATATCCATCAACAAATTATCATAGCTATGGTTATTATTAAAAGTTTTGTCCTTTAACCCCTTCACTAGTGTTCAGTGATTAACCCACTGCCATATTACAGTATTACAACATTCTAAACTTAAGTATATATTTACCTTTACCTGTATGTTTTATATTTTCATATTTTTCATGTTACTAATTAACATCCTTTCATTTCATCTTGAAAACCTCTTTTCAGTATTTCTTGTAAGGCAGATCTCATGGTGATGGACTTCCTCAGTTTTTGTTTGTGTGGGAAAGTATTTTTCTCTCCAGTTCTGAATGAACTTTGCCAGGTAGATTATTCTTGGTTGGCAGGTTTTTTTTTTCTTGTTTTTTGTTTTGTTTTTTGGTTTTTCTTTTTGCACTCTGAATATACTATATGACTCTCTGCCTGCAAGGTTTCTGCTGAAAAATCTGCTGATAGCCTTAAGGGGGTTTTCTTATCCTTGAAATTTTTTCTCTTGTTGCTTTAAAAAGTTTATGTTTGCCTTTGATTTTAGGTGGTTTTATTATAGTGTACCTTGGAGAAGATTGTTTTAGATGGAAATTTTTGTGTTAACTATTAGATTCATGAACTTTAATACCCAAATAGCTCCCAAGATTTGGAAAGTTCTCAGCCATTATTTCTTTAAATAGGCTCTCTGCCCTTTTCTTCCTCTCTTCCTAGAACTACAGTAATGTGTACAATATTTCTTTTAATAGTATGCCATATTTCACATAGGTTTTCTTCATTCTTTTTTGTTCCTTTTTCTTTTCCTCCTCTGACTGGGTGATTTAAAATAATCTGTCTTTAGTTCATTAATTCTTTTTTCTGATGAGTTGAGTCTGTTGCTGAAGCTTCCTAGTGAATTCTTCAGGACAACCATTGTCTTCTTCAACTCTAAGATTTCTGCTTTTCTTGTTTAATGGTTTCGTTTCTTTGTTGAACTCCTCATTTTGCTCATGTATTTTTTCCTAATTTTATTTAGTTGTTTATTTGTGTTTTCTTGTAGTTCACTGAATAGCTTTAAGATGATTATTCTGAATTTCTGTCAAAAAGTTTATAGATCTCATTTCTTAGGTCTTTGGAATTTCATTACTTTCCTTTACGATGTCATGCTTTCTTGATATTTATAATTCCTGTGGCCTTGCATTGGTGTCTATGCATTGGAAGAAGCAGGCAGTTTTTACAGAATGGCTTGAACAGGCAAAGTCCTTCACCAGTCAGCTCATCCAGATATTCTGAGTGAGCCATCTGGACGTGTCTGTGAACAGGTTTGCTGCTGGAATATTTGTCCAGGCAGAGGGCTGACTGTGAGCTTGGGGCTACAGGAGCTGCCCAGGTCTGTGGGAGGTAGCTAATGCAGGGATGTATTGGGAGCCCGGGTTCACAGAAGCCTGTTGGGAGCCTGGTACCAAGGGAGCCACCTGGCTTAAGGGCGGGCCAGGAGCCTGAGTTTGTTGGAATATTGTGTCACAAGGGCCACATGGGCCCATGGAAGCCAGCTGGTGCTAGGGTGGGACAATGATCCTGGGTCGTGAGAGCCTTCAAGAGTCTAGGACCAAGGGAGACTCCTGGGGCTATGGAAGCTGGCAGGCCCGAGGGTAGGCCAAGGACCTGGGTTTGTGGGAACCTGCTGGGAGCCTGGTGCCATAGAAGACATGTGTGGCTGTGGAAGACAGCCCAGTGCTGGGTTGGGCCAGTCCTGGGGTCCATGGAATAGTTGGATCTCACTTCACTTTCTTTCTCCCATGGGAAAAGTATCTATCCCTTTGCTGGACAGCCTGGGCTTGGTGGAAAGGTCAGGTGGGTAATGTGACTCTATCTTTCCTACTCTCTTCAATGCACTTTCTCTCATTTCTGTGCTTCACCCAGGTGCTGTGATCCCTCAGCTGGAAGTCTTAGCTCTTGTGAAATTATTTTCATGCATTGACAGTTGCTCAAATTGATGTTTATGTGAGAGGATAGGAGCTAGAAAATCTTATATTACCATTTTACTGATGTTACTCTTAGAGTATGTTGTTTACTATCCAATATTTGTGAGAGTCTCTAAGTTTTTTCTGTTTCTGATTTCCAATTTCATTCTACTATGGTTGGAGAAAATAACCATGTATTATTTTTATCTTTTTCAGTTTATCATGTTTTTTTAATGGCTGACATATGATGTGTCCTGCAGAATGTTCAATATGCTTTTGAGAAGAATGTATATTCTGCTGATGTTTGGTGAAGTGCTTTATAAATGCCTGTTATGTATAGTTGGTTTATAGTATCGTTAAAACATTTGATTTCCTCGCTGATATTCTGCCTAATTTTATATCCATTTTGGTTCCTATATTTTCCATTTTTTATCTTCTTTCTAATAAGTGTATATTTTCTGTTTTGTATTTTAAGTTCTTTAATAATTCTTTTCACTATTTTAAAATATTTCCCTTAACAGTTGCTTTTGGGATTCCTGTGTGCATCTTATTGGAATCACCTACAGATTTGTACTAACTTAATTCCAATGGTAATTTTGTTATACACATTACATCTATAAATGTTACCAACCCAAAATACTTTATTATAATTATTATTTTATTTTTGTGTTTTTTAGAAGAGCTTTAAAAAAGAAAGAAGAACAAGTATATATGTATAGCTTTTGTTTTATTAAACTTACTATTTTTTATTTATGTTTCTCTTCATTTTTTTTCTGAGTGTTAGTATCACCTGGATTCTTTTTCTTGGCCCGATACAGCTTTGCTCCTCTCCTTTGCTTTGGTGCTATTGTTGACAAATGTATTACATTTCCATATGTTATAGGCCTTATAATATATATATGATGTTTCATAGGATTCATTTTCGACTCAGTTAGAAGAGCTTTTAAGATAAGCAGATAGGTCTGTTTCGTGGGAAGACTGAGCATGTTTCAGTCGGCTGCTCTGTGCTGGGCCCTGGAGAGTTAGCCACGGCAGGTCTTCATGAGTGCGGATGAAGAACTGCTTCTTAGTTTGCTGTACCCTTGTGGGTCTTGTGAATGCCAACCCCGTTACTTTGAAATCTAGATGTTTTTGAGGCTCATCTATCAGGTAGAGATCTTAAATATTGGGGCACCAGATGTGGGGTTCAAACCCTTTGCTCCTCAGGGAGAAGCTGAGACTTGTGAGTTCCTTCCCAACTGTGGCTTGCTGTGTCAGGGGTGGGGTTTCTGGCAAGAGTGTGTCTCACTTCTCCTACCCATTTCAATGTGGATCTTTTCCTTGTTCACCTGATGTGCAGGAGTCACCCAGCTGGTTTCTGGATTTCTTTCAGAGGGAATTGATCCATGTGTAGCTATAGATTTGACAGGTCCATAAGTTCAGGAGCCTCCTATGTCACCACCTTGAACTGGAGCTGACAACTTCATTCTTTTGTATGCGGATATCTAGTTTTCCAGTATCATTTGTTGACCTTTCCCATTGAATGGTCATGGCCCCATGTGAAAAATATTTTGAGAGGGGCTCTCTATTCTATTCCATTGGTCTGCATGTCTGTTTTTATGCCAGTTTCACACTGTAATAATTGCTGTAGTTTTGTAGTAAGTTTTCAAATCAAGAAGTGTGAGTCTTCCAGCTTTATTTTTCTTTCTCCAGATTGTTTTTGCTACTTGGGACCTTTGAGATTTTATATGAGTTAGGACGGATTTTTCCATTACTGTAAAAGACATCATTGGTATTTTGATAGGGATTGCATAGAATCTGTAGATCAGTTTGGGTAGTATTGACATATTAACAATATTGAGTCTTCTAATTTATGAACATGGGATAGATTTGCATTTATTTATGTCTTCTCTAATTTCCTGCAGCGTTGTTTTGCAGTTTTAATTTTACAAATCTTTCACTTGTTTGGTTAAATTAAATCCCAAGTATTTCATTCTTTTTGATACTATTATATATAGAATGATTTTTGACTATTAGAAAAATATTTTCTAAATATTTCCTTTTTAGAGTGTTCATTTATGGTGTATAGAAATGCAACTGATTTTTATGTGTTGACTTTTTATCATTCTACTTTACTTTGATAAATTCATTTACTAACTCTAACTTTTTTGTAGAATCTTCAGTGTTTTCAATATATAAGATCATGTCATCTGTGAAGAGATTATTTTACTTCTTCCTTTCCATCATGAATACCCTTCCCCCCTTTCCTTCCTTCTTTTGCCTGATTACTCTGTCTTGATCTTCCAATACTATATTGAAAGGAAATGGTGAAAGAGAGTTTTCTTGTCTTGTTCCTGCTCTTAGAGGAAAGTTTTCATTCTTTCTTCATTGTGTATGATGTTTGCTGTTGGTTTTTCATATTTGGCTTTTATTATGTTGAGGTAATTACCTCCTATTCCTAGTTTGTTGAGTGTTTGTATCATGAATGGATGTTGACTTTTGTCAAATGCTTTTCCTGTGTCATCTGTGGTAATCATGTGGTTTTTGTCCTTCATTTTGTTAATGATTTATTTCAATATATTTTCATTCTGTTATTGATTGATTTTCATATATTGAGTCATCCTTGCCTTCCAGGAATAATCTTACTTGGTCATTATGTATAATCCTCTTCATATTCTGTTGAATTAGATTTGTTGCTATTTTGTTGAGGATTTTTCATCAATATTCACAAGGGATATTAGTTTGTAGTTTTCTTTTTTTGTAGTGTCCTTGTCTGTCCTTGGTGTCAAGGAAATGCTGGTCCCATAAAATAAGTTTGAAAGTGTTTTCTACCTTTTCAGCTTTGGGGAACAATTTGAGAAGGATTGGTATTAATCCTTCTTTAGATGTTTGATAGAATTTAGCAGTGAAGCTATTGGGTCCAGGAATTTCTTTTGTTGGGAGATTTTGACTACTGATTTATTCTCCTTATTATAGGCCTATTCAGATTTTCTATTTCTTTGTGATTTACAATTTAATTGGTTTTATGTCTACAGGAATTGTAACATTTCATGCAGGTTATCCAATTTGTTGGCGTACAGTTGTTCACAGTATTCTCTTATAATACTTATTTCCATAGAATTGGTAGCAATGACACCATTTTCATTTTCGATTTTGGTAATTTGAGTATTCTCTCTCCTTTTTTTTTTTTTTTTTTTTTTTTGTAGTCTAGCTAGCTAAAGATTTGTCAGTTTTATTTATCGTTTTCCTCTGGAATTTGCAGGCCCTCAAAGGACTATACAGATATCTAAAATAGTTATTTTCAACTGATTCTTTTAGTGCAATTATTGTCAAGGTGGGGAGACAGATTCCTAACACTCTCCACTCTACCATCTTCCCAGAATCCTCCCTACTGCCATTTGATACATAGCTTTTTTGTTATATATATTGTACACACACACACACACACATAATTTAATACAGAATGTACCACTCACTATGTATGCAATCTTGACAAATTGTCTGACACTCCATTCAGCTTTGTTTTTTCGCTTGTAAAATAAGAAATACCTTTAAGTGAAAGCTTTAAATGGAAACTTCTAGTACTTTAAATTGTATAAAAGTGACTGAAGAATTGTAAGATTCTCAATATTTTCAGGTTATATGATGGAAGAAATGAGAAAGCAAAAAAAAAAAAAAAAGGAAACATTCAAATATATACAAAATTATTGGAATAAACAGATTATGATTTCATGTTAATATTGATCTAGGTTGACATTTAAATATTTACCTATTGGTGTTTTCTTAGATTTAAAAAAGAAGGGAAAATCATTTCAAGTTATCAGTTGGTTTCTATCTGAAGATGATGTAAATGAATTAAGGAAACGTTTTCATTTCTTTGTCACAGAAGCTTTGCATGGCAGGTAATTTGTTTTATTCTCTCAATGAAAGACCTACTATTTTAATGATACAAATGATGGATGAATACATTAATGCTTGGAGTGACTTTAAGAGAAACAGATGGATTGATGGGTGAATGGATGGAGGAAGGGATCAATGATGGGGATGGTGGGTGGATGGAATAGATGAGATTTGCACTCCCAACCATCCGGTCTGTATACTGTCCCTCTTCCATGAAAAGCATGAATGGATTTCTGTATAGTGTGTGTGTGTGGGGGCTGTTTCTCCTGAATCTTCTTGGCAATACTTCACCTACAGTCTTTATGTATACTATCCCTAATGCAGAAGGAAGGATAGACAACTTAATTTCTCATTGCTGATAACAAAGCAGAGCCACTGTTTTATACTTACTTATTCCCCCTTCTCCTCATGTAAGTTCAAGAATGGAAAAACACTTATGAATATTGATTTTCCATACCTTGAAATGCTCATCTTTTAACCTTTTAAACTCATTTAAAAAACCCCTAATACCTTGATTGATGATACACTGTGTGAGATGGGCCTGAAAGGTTTTTTTTTTTTTTTGATTACCTGGGGTGTACAGAAATTCTTCATTTTTGACATAAAAAAGAAAGACATAAATTCATGCCTCACTTGGTTAATTACAGTGGTTTAACTCCCTTCTTCTTTGCTTAAAAATTCTACTCACTGTCACGGTTGTGCTCAAATTTGACTTTTTCCATTAATATTTCTTCCTCACCTAAACTAAAAGACCAAATTCTCTCCTCTATAAGAGATCTGATCTAAAGTATTCATTTGAAACTTTGTGTCATCTTGTGTTGTTAGGCCTGTATTTCAAAAGCATATGTCTTGTTTCAGCTCCACAAGCTTGATTTCTTTGAAGACTGATTCTACACACATGTTAAATATGATGCAATATACTGAGCACAGTGTCTTCCTGTAATCTTTTCCAATTAATTAACTTAATTTGAAATGTGATTAACGTTCTACTTTTGAGGACTTTGTACTTCATATTTTGTATTTATCCACAATATTTGACAATCATTCTTTGTGTAAAATCTTTAAAAATACATAATAGAGGATGATTTCAGCTAATCACCATCACTTGAAGTTGATTCTAAAGAACAGGCAGAGATCTGCATCTTCCTAATGAGTGTTCAACCTGTGGGCCTTCTTTAAATGGACTGACATGGTGTCATGTTATACAGGTTGTGGGTTTGCTGGGCCATTGATTCTCTCAGTCCTTCTTCAACTAGGAGGCCCATGGGTCTTCCAAACACCTGTACCTGTGACTTCTGGTCACAAGCATTCTTGTCTATTTTCCCATACACTACACAAAAAGGTTTATTTTCTTTCCAAGCAATGACAGTAAACATTGAAGGAGAATATTTCCTGTTTATAGTGCCATAAAGAAGAGTTTTAATTAGGTATCAGTAAAATTATAGCATTAACTTTTGTAAATACTCCAGTGAGCATGAAGTGGAAAAGATATTAATAGGTTTCAAACAGGGTTTTTTTTTTTTTGTTTGTTTTTTTTGGTTTTGGTTTTAAATTATTTAACTCCTATGCTAGGAAGCTATAAATCTCATGTTCAGTTTAGAGTTTGGATTCAGATACTATCATCAAGAAATTCTTTGTGTGAGACAACCTGTCAAATGCAGGGTTTATAGAAATGTTGTTAAAAAGGCTATAGCATCAATATCCATGGACTCTGTCAAGTTATTTCCACAGTTTGGCTGGGAAGCAAGACAGTCACTCATAAAAAGTCAGTGTATGGGTGAAAATTAAACAGAGCATCACAGAACATATCAAACAGACATGGAACCAGGAGATTTGCTAAAGTCAGCCAAGGCTCCCACAGCAGAAGGACCTTGAATTGGCATTGATGGTGGGTGACATTGGATTGGGCAGAGAGAGGGGAGAGTAAGAACTGAGAACATTTTAGGGGGTAAAGTTACCTGGACCAGAGGGACTAGAACAGAGGACAGTTCTAGAACAGTGGTGAAATAGGCTGCTGCAAAGGGTCTTACTTACCTGGGATATTCTCTTTGAGCTGAAGATTCTCCTAAGAATTGTGAAATTAACACCTCCAATGAGTATTTGTCATTAATTTTTTTTTTCTGTACAGAGAAGCACTTGTAAACCTTGTAAGGATAATAGAACATTTGGGGACTCGATGCAGTTACTTGCTAAGAAGTGATATCATGGATTCCTTGAAGAACGAGAATTTTGACCTGATGGTTGTTGAAGCATTTGACTTCTGTTCATTCCTGATTGCTGAGAAGCTTGAGAAGCGCTTTGTGTCTGTTCTTCCCACACCATTTGGCAGTGCAGACATTGGGCTTCCAAGCGCAGTGTCTTATGTGCCAGTACACTTTTCCTACCTAACCAGCCCCTTGGACTTCTGGGGCAGAGTGCAGAATTTTCTGTTGTCATTTCATTTCTCCATGAGACAGTGGCAGATGCACTCTGCCTTTGACAAGACCATCAAGGAGCATTTCCCGGAAGGCTCGAGGCCAGTTTTGTCTCATCTTCTAAAGAAAGCAGAGCTGTGGTTTGTTAACTCTGACTTTGCCTTTGAATATGCTCGGCCCCTGCTTCCCAACACTGTGTATATTGGAGGCTTATTGGCCAAACCTATTAAACCAGTGCCACAGGTAAGTCAAGCTTGAGCCCTGGATATGAATTTAATGCAGAGGTCCTCGGGGCAGAGCTGGTGACTGCCTTGCCACTGGGATCCTGGGAGTGAAGTAGAGAGAGTGAGGCAAACAGATCACCTAGGATGTATCATTTTCTTTTATCTTATTTGCTTTTACTTTTATTTTTCTATTGTGTATTTTACTTTATTGTGGTGAGAACACTTGATGTGAGATCTACTCCCTTGACAAATATTTAACAATACAATACATTATTATTGCCTACAGGTACCACACTGTGCAGCAGGTGTCTAAATCTTATTCATCCTTCTTCACTGAAATTCTTCCTCCATTGAATATTAGCTACCCATATCTCCCCTTCCCCAGCCTCTAGAAACCAACTTCCACTTTTTGATTCTATAAATTTGACTATTTTAGATATTTCATCTAAGTTAAGTCATGCAGTATTTGCCTTTCTGTGGCTGGCTTATTCCACTTAGCATAATGCCCTCAAGATTCATCCATGTTTTCACACATTGCAAAATTTCCTTTTTTAAAAAAGCTGAATAATATTTCATTGAATGTTTATACCACATTTTCTTTAACCATTCATCTTTTTATGGACATTTAGCTTATTTCCACATCTTCCAGATGGTCTGAATACAGAGTCTGGAATCAGAACCTCTGCTTGCTCTAGAATTTTTCAAAAGGGAGAGAGCTACGATAGTGGCTGTCTGTTGCCTGTAGGTACTGGGTCGCTACTGTACGGAGGTTATCTTATGTATTATATATCATGCCACCTGGAGGGAACTGTGATGAGCTTCACTTTTATAAATGAGAGGACAGAGGTTCAGGTGATGCAAATAATTCTCCCAGGACCATTAGGCTCAGAGGCAGCAACAGCCAGATTTGGCCTGGGTCTTCCGGGTACCAAAGTGTCTACCCTTCCTTTGCTGATCTTGCATTGAGTGACAGGAAGAGTTGAAGAATGGGCCTTGGGCTAGATAGGTTTTGAGTTCATGGCAGCATTTTTTTTTTTTAAGAGATGGAGCTGGACAGGGAAGACAGAACAGGTTGAGAAAACATGAGGAGATACAAGTGAGATGACCATGAGGAGGGTTCCCTCAGTGACCTGGCTGGACTTAAGTGTGGAAGAGTCAATGGCACGAATAAGACCAGGCCAAAACACAAGGTCTTACCTGCCATGATGGTAGGGCTGGTTTTAGAACTGGGGCAGAATTTATTGAGCAGGAGAATAATGGAAGTTATGGTTTGTAATTTGTAAGATAACAGATGCTCTCTACAATATACATATATACACTATATGCAAATATATGTAGTATATATACATTGTATATATATGCAGTCATATACATACACATACACACACACACAGAGTCAAATATACATAGTATAAAATTCACCACTTTAACTATTGTGAAGAGTTCAGTTCAGGGACATTAAGTACTTTCACATTGTTGTGTAATCACCCCCACTTCTTCTCCAGAACATTTTCATCTCTCCAAACTGACTCTTCATACCCATTAAACCATAATTTCTCCTTTTCCTCTGCCTGCAGACCCTGGCAACCACTGTTCTCCTTTCTGTCTTTATGAATTTTACTATTCTAGGTACTTATATAAGTGGAATCATGCAATGTTTGTACTGTGGTAATTTACTTCACTTAGCATAATGTCTTCAAAATTCAGCCATATTGTAGCATAGAAGGAATTTCCTTCCTTTTTAAGGCTGAATAGTATTCCACTGTTTGCACAGAACATATTTCTTTATCCATTTGTCTCTTGGTCAGCACTTGGGTTCTCTTCCACTTTGGGCTACTGTGAGTGATGCTGCTGTGAACAGTAGTGTACTAATGTTTGTTCATGTCTCTCCTTTTAACTCTACTGTGTATATACCCAGGAATGAAATTTCTGGATCATATTCCATATTCAGTCATTTGAGGAACTGCCATGCAGTCTTTCACAGTCAAGTCATTGCCCATTTTTAAATTTTCTTTTTGTAGAGTTGCAAGAGTTCTTTATATAATCTGGCAATCAATCCCTTATCAGATATGTGATTTATAAATATTTTCCCATTCTCTGAGCTGCCTTTTCATTGTGTTGATAGTGCCCTTTGATGAACAAAGTCTTTTTGTTTTGATGAAATCCAATTTATATATATATTTTTAATTATGTTGCCTGTGCTTTTGGTGTTATATATGAGAAGTTATTACCAAATCCAATGAAATGAAGATTTCTCCTTATATTTTTTCCTAACAATTAGTTGTGGCTCATATCTTTAGGTCTTTGATTTATTTTGAGTTAATTTAGTTTGTGGTATAATGTAATGGTCCAACTTCAATCTTTTGGGTGTAGATATCCAGTTTTCCAGTACCATTTGTTGAAAAGACTGTCTTTCATCTAATGAATGATCTTGGCACCTTTGTCAGAAGTTTTTTGACCACATATACTAGGGTTTATTTATGGACTCTGTTTTATTTCATTGGTGTATGTATCTGTCTTTATGTCAGTACCACGTTATTTTGATTGTTGTAGGATTGTAGTAAGTTTTGAATTCAGGAGTGTGAGACTGCCAACTTTGTTTATGTTTTTCAAGATTGTTTTGGGTACTCAGGATCTTTTGAAATTCAGTATGAATTTTAGGAAGCATTTCATATTTATGAAAAAAATGTTGTTCAGTACTTTTCTTGTTTCTTAGGTGAGCTTGTATCACTACAAATGTCCCTTTTAGAACTGCTTTTGCTGTGTCTCATAGATTTTGGAGTGTTGTGTTTTTATTTTCATTTGTCTTCAGGTATCTTTTTATTTCTGCTTTGATTTCTTCAGCAGTCTATTGGTTGCTTAGTAGCATATCATTTAGCCTCCATGTGTTTGTACTTTTTGTAGTTTTTTTCTTGTAGTTGATTTCTAGTCTCATAGTGTTGTGGTTGTAAAAGACGTTTGATATGATTTTTCAATTTTCTTAAATTTCCTAAGGCTTGTTTTGTAGCCTAGGATATAATCTATCCTAAGGAATGTTTCATGTGCATTTGAAAAGAATGTGTATTATGCTGCTTTTGGATGGAATGTTGTATGTATATCTCTTAAGTCCACTTGGCCTAATGTGTCATTTAAAGTCAGTATTTCCTTATTAATTTTCTATTTGGATGATCTGTTCATTGGTGTGAGGTTAGTTCTCTACTATTATTGTGTTACTGTCAATTTCTCCCTTTATGGTAGTGAATATTTGCTTTATGTATTTAGGTGCTCCTGTGTTGGGTGCATATATATTTATAATTTTTGCCTCTTCTTGGATTGATCTCTTGATCATTATGTAATGTCCTTCTTTGTCTCTTGTTACAGTTTCTGTTTTATTTTGTTTTATTTTGTAACATTTTTTATTGAGTTATAGTCATTTTACAATGTTGTCTCAAATTCCAGTGTACAGCACAATTTTTCCATTATACATGAATATACATATATTCATTGTCACATTTTTTTTTTTTGCTGTGAGCTACCACAAGATCTTGTATATATTTCCCTGTGCTATACAGTATGATCTTGTTTATCTATTCTGCATATGCCTGTCAGTATCTACAAATTTTAAAATCCCAGTCTGTCCCTTCCCACCACCTACCCTCTTGGCAACCACAAATTTGTATTCTATGTCTGTGAGTCTGTTTCTGTTTTGTATTTATGTTCCTTTTTTTTTTTTTTTTTTTAGATTCCACATATGAGCAATCTCATATGGTATTTTTCTTTCTGTTCCTGGTTTACTTCACTTAGAGTGACATTCTAGGGACATCCATGTTGCTGCAAATGGCATTATGTTGTCACTTTTTATGGCTGAATAGTATTCCATTGTATAAATATACCACATCTTCTTTATCCAGTCATCTGCTGATGTCTTGGCTATTGTAAATTGTGTACAATCTCTGTTTTAAAGTCTACTTTGTCTGACATCAGTATTGCTATGCCAGCTTTCTCTTGATTTCGATTTGCATGGAATATATTTTTCTATCCCCTCACTTTCAATCTATGTGTGCCTTTAGATCTGAAGTAAGTCTCCTATAGGCAGCTATCTATGGGTCTTCTTGTTGTAACCATTCAGCCACTCTCTCTCTCTTTTGTTTGGAGTATTTAGTCCATTTACATTGAAAGTAATTATTGATAAGTATGTGCTTATTGCTATTTTGTTAATTGTTTTAGGGTTGATTTTGTAGTTTTTTGTTCCTTTTTTTTCTTCTTTTATTCTCTTCCCTTGTAATTTGATGACTATGTTTAGTGGTTATGTGTGGATTTCTTTCTCTTTTTTTGTGAGTGTATCTATTATAGATTTTTGGTTTGTGATTTCCATGAGGTTTATGTATAGCAATCCATTTATACATGTGATTATTTTAAGTTGCTCGTCTCTTAATTTCAAGTGCATTTTAACAACCCTACATTTTTACTCCTTTCCCTTACAATTACTTTTTTTTTTTGACATCATGTTTTACATATTTTGGTTTTGTATCTCCCTTAACTGCTTATTGTGGATATAGATGATGGTACTGGGGTTATGTTTTCAGTGAAGAAAGAGATTCCCAAAACTTCAACTTTCCTCTTCCATAAAACATTGTCATGGAAGTATTTTGTGCTGCAGTGTAAGCACCTCATGTGCAATGTGGACTGTTGTGGTGACCGGTTACTTAAAGCTCTCTTCACATCCATTTGTGAGGATTTAAAGTATTTCTATGGGAAGTTGTGTCCTAAGGCCTCAGAAAGATTACTTCAAGGCCATCCATCCAGAAGATTTGAGCATGGTGCAGAAAGCACTGAGCTGTCTTAGAGGCTATGAGAACAATTTCAAGACTGTGAGCTTACGTGTTGACAGGAGAGGGTAGTTAGTGAACAGATGATTTTCATGTCATGGCTGTCTAGGCTTTCATGAACAATATTCACCTCTTTTCCTTCTTACCTCTTTCCAGGAACTTGAGAATTTCATCACCAAGTTTGGAGACTCTGGTTTTGTCCTTGTGGCCCTAGGCTCCATGGTGAATGACTGTCAGCCCGATGAGGTTCTCAAGGAGATGAATGCTGCCTTTGCTTGTCTCCCTCAAGGGGTGATATGGAACTATAAGGCTTCTCATTGGCCCAAAGATATCAAATTGGCAGCAAATGTAAAACTCATGGATTGGCTTCCTCAAAATGACCTTTTGGGTAAGAACTCCTCAGGTCTACTTCTCTCTTTCCATTTATATGTCTTTGGGGTTCATTATGGCTCTAACCTCTAGTTGGGCAATCCCATTAAGATGAGAAGGAGAGGGCAGGAATGGAGCAGCCAACTGGAGTTCTTGGGAAATCAGGCTATACTTCTAAAATAGCCCAAACAGTCATTTTCCCTTCTTTTTTATTCCAGTTCTCATCCTTGCAGCCAGAAGTGTTACTATTTTCAGGTTCTTTTGACCCTACCTTATTTGACACTCAACAAGGTCACCCAAACCCAATCCAAGACAGTTTGTAAACTCTGAGAACACGTACCAGGGGGCATGTTGTCACTGCTTTCCCTGGCTTCTTGAGCACCTGTTCAGCCATCTGATATTGTACAGATACACATCCACACATATTGGTACATCTTATTCAGGTACAACAGGTGTGAGCAACTCACATATTTACAAAGTTAATGGTGGTGTCTGAATGGTGTGCTGTAATATCTGAGTGCCAAACTGGGTAACCTCACAGCCGGTTATTTGGTCCATCCAGTTCTCTGGTAACAGAGCGCTCATTGCACCCCAAGAGATTTTCTTTGTCCTTCTTCTGCTTTTTGGATACTCCTCAGTACAATAATCACTGTATTGGAGGTTCATAGCCAAGATTATGGTTCAAAGATGTATTGGGAATGTATGATAGAAAATTCTGCACATTTAATTCAACAGGACATGGGGTAGGGAAAGGAGTCGCATTTTCAAGGAAACCCAAGTGGATTCTGATTCACATCCCTGTTGCGAGGCAGAGTTTGGGATGAACTGTTCGTTATTAACACCTGTTGTAGTTCCCTCTAAATAAGGGTGTGGTAGTCATATAGGAACTGGAAATACTGAGGTGTATGGTACAGCATTCCCCACTTTAAAGATTTCTCATAAAATTAAGGAGAAATCACATACAGTGTAAGTTTTATGAATGCCACATGAGTTGTGGTGCCAATGAGAGTATTAAGAATTTAGGTAAGTGGGAAACGAATGAGTAGTAGGGGAGAGAGGAAGAAACCGAGAGAACTACAGAGATCAAGTGAGCGAGAGGCAGAAAGACAGAGTGAAAGAAACATAGAAGCAGACTAACAGAGAGACAGTAGAGTAATAGAGAGACAGATAGTGACACTGTGAGAGAGTAATAAAGAGAGAGAACAGAGATACAAGAAGCAAAGGTAGACATGGTGGAGAGGGATGGATGGATGGATGGATGGATGAATGACTGGGCTAAAGGAGGACGATGCCTCGCTTATGACTTTTCTCTGCAGATTTCCCTAGATTTTGAGTCTTACAGATTGTGGTTGAGGTGAGGAGTCTCTGTACAGAGACAAGGGCAGAATCTTGTATCTTGATATATTCATCTTTGAATGTGTCCTAAGCTAAATCAGTAAATTCATTTTCTTCAAAAATACCTTGAAAAAAATTTATTTTTTTGCCCTTGCTGCTTCCCTCCTTGTGAAACTTTTCATCCTGAAATGTTCTGCTCTTTTTCTTATTTGCAACAGGTCACCCTCGCATCTGTCTTTTTGTCACCCATGGTGGGATGAATAGTGTCATGGAGGCCATCCAACACGGTGTGCCCATGGTGGGGATTCCTATCCTTGAAGACCAGCATGAAAATATGCTCCGAGTTGAAGCCAGAAATTTTGGAGTCTCTATCCAGTTAAAGCAGTTGAAGGCTGAGACACTAGCTCTAAAGATGAAGCAAGTCATGGAAGACAAGAGGTATGCTGTTCTCTGGGCTTGTGGTTACTTACACTGAATGAAGACATAAACCACAATGGGCACCACGTGGGTCTTTTTTGCAGTAAAAGCTGAAACTTCCAGGACACAGAATAATACGTGTGCACTTTTATATGTTAGCAGTTTTAGCACTAAGCATGGATCTTTGCATGCAGGTATCAGTACGAACTTGTCAAGGGGACCCAGCTGAACAGTGACAAGGCCCAGACAACAGCTCTTGGCGCTTGAAAGGCAGTCTTTTGTGCATATGGTGAAAAGTGTGTGTGTGTGTGTGTGTGTGTGTGTATGAGAGAGAGAGAGAGAGAGATACAAGTTCTCTAAGACTTCTGAGACCACTTGAGTAAACACCTGACCTGTGTCTCCGCCAACAGGTACAAATCTGCTGTGGTGGCCTGCCAGCATCATCAGGCGTTCCCACCCCCTGACCCCCGCCCAGCGGCTGGTGGGCTGGATCGACCACATCCTCCAGACAGGGGGCGCGGCGCACCTCAAGCCCCATGCCCTCCAGCAGCCGTGGTATGAGCAGTACCTGCTCGACGTCCTCTTGTTCCTGCTGGTGGCCACCCTGGGCACCGCGTGGCTCTGTGGGAAGCTGCTAGGCCTGGTGGCCAGGTGGCTGTGCGGGTCCAGGAAGCTGAAGAAGGCCTGATGCCAAATGCAGTCTTGGGGGCATTGTTGGGGAGCCCCTGGCTCTCTGAAGGCCTCCCTCAGCACTGTCCACCCCTGGTGTCCTCCCCTCGCCTCTACTTACAGATGGCATACCGACTGCTCTCCACTCTTTTCTGCCTCTGTTTAGAAAGCCTTAGGATGAACTCGTACTGCTTTTGAAAAAATTGTAGTTAAATATATATCCCATAAAATTTTCCTTTTTAACCATTAAGTGACGGTTCAGTGGCATTAAGTGCTTTCACACTGTTGTGCAACTATCACTCCCAACTACGTCCGGAGCTTTTCTCATTTTTTGAAACTAAAACTCTGCGCACATTAAACAGTAACTCCTCCTCCTCCCTCGCGGTCCCTGCGCGCAGCGCTCTGCTGGCTCCTCCTCCCTGTCCGGAAGGCTTCTCAGCCTCTTTCCCAGTTTCTCCTTCTTTCACTTTTCACGAAACTCACGTAATTATTTGGTCAGTTCTTCCACGTGGGCCTTCCTCTTGCATCTCCTTTTCATCCTACCTCACAGCTCAGGATGCCCAGCTCCTGTCCTGCAGGTCGGCAGGGACAGCCCCTCCCAGGCCCCCATCGTTGGTCTGTGCCCCGAGTCCCCTCCTGCACAGAGCACCCCCTTTGCTGGTCAGGCAGGAGCCTGCCTTTGGTCCACTGCTGACGGCGTTTGTGTCCCACTTTTCACACTTCCCTCCTCAAGATTCCCGCTTGAATGAGTGTGGTCACGGAGACCTAAGTGGAGGAATGGAACCTGCGTGCAAGGAAGGCTTGGGGGCCTCAGGTCCGGTGGCTATGGCCCTACCCCTGCCCCAAACTCTTTTTTTTTTAATAATGGATGTGAAATTAATTTACAATGTTTTGTTAGTTTCTAGGGTACAGCATAGTCATTCAGTTATACATTTATATATGTCCTTTTTTTATTATAGGCTATTATAAGATATTGAATGTATTTCCCTAAGCTATACAGTAGGTCCTTGCTGTTTTATGTATTTTGTATACAGTAGTTTGTGTCTGCTAATCTGAAACTCCTAATTTATCCCTCCCTGCCTTTCCTCTTTGATAACCATAAGTTTATTTTCTATATCTGTGAGTCTCTGTTTTGTAAATAAGTTCATTTGTATCATTTTTTTACATTCCACATATAAGTGATATCGTATGGTATTTGTCTTTCTCTGTCTGACCTAGAGTATGATAATGTCTAGGTCCATCCATGTTAAAATCTCTAGGTCTATCCATTGCTGCAAAGGGCATTATTTCATTTTTACTGTCTAAGTAGTATTCCACTGTATATAAACATAATCTTCTTTATCCAATCATCTGGACGATATTTAGGTTACCTCCAAGTCTTGGCTATTGGAAATAGTGCTGCTATGAACATTGGGGTGTGTGTATCTTCTCAAATTAGAGTTTTCTGTGGATTGATGCCCAGGCGTGGGATTACTGCATCATACAGTAACTCTATTTCTAGTGTTTTAAGGAATTGCTGTACTGTTTTCCATAGTGGCTGTGTCAAACTACGTTCCCACCAGCAGTTGTGGTACCTGAGCTTTCACTGGATGTTGAGCAGGACTTCCTCTTTGCTCTGTGGTTGTCATAGTCCTCTTGGAGGCCTAGTATGCTCCTATGCTGCTGGAGTAGAAGCCCCGGAAATGTTTTTGAGCTGCTGTGTGAGGGAGGTGGGACCGAAGTGCTTCCCGTGGGAGGGGCTCAGCTGAGTATTCCTCTGAAGCAGCTGTCCACTGGGAAGTGCCCTCTGTGGTGCCCCCTGTCACCTTTGTGTGGGCTCACAGTGTATACTGTTATTGGTGCTGCCCTCAGCCCCTATCAGCCATGGGAATGCAGGCAGTCTGCCCTGATGCCTCTCAGGCGCTGTGCTCACAAAGGCAGCAGGGCAGATCCCTTGAAGTCAGGCACCAGGGCCCACCATAGTCACATGTAGCCGCACACCTGGGTCTGTAGCCTAGCCATGGGTCAGCTCAGATTGCAGCCTTGCCTCTGTATGAGGACTCTCCCTGTTAATGGCAGACCTGACCCAGCTGTGCATCAGCTCTCCGCTTGGATGTCCTGCAGATGCTGAGCCTGCAAAAGTACCAGCAGCACAAGTCTGCCAATGCCGCCTGGACCAGGGCTCAGACCCCAGCTTCATCCCTGGGAATGGGCCCAGACCTCAGTCCTGCTTCTACCTGGGGGCAACCTGTTGCGGACTGTGCCCACTCAGAGCTCCCAGAAGCAGAGCCTCCGTGGCCTGGAGCAAGCCAAAAAGGAGACTGGTATGGCGGGGTCCCACCCCTGCCATTGCCAGTGCACACTAACAGTGGGACTTTTTATGGTGGACCCAGGCTCCCCTGCACACACTCCTAGTTTCAGCCCATAACTTACTCCAGCCCCCTCAAGCTGTCTCCGTGCACCAACTCCAGTCGTCTCCCTCCGAGTCTGTCCTCTGAAGCCCAGCTTCAGCAATCAGTCTCTGCACGCACCAGCAGGCTCGAGTCGCGGCCTGGGGAGTGCAGTGAGGTGGCCCAGACCCTCCGGGCTGGTTTCTCTCTGTTCTGGCTGCAGCCAGGTGGCTGCTGTGCTCTCCTCGGAGCCTCTTTCTGTCCCCACTGATCTTCCCGCTGGTGAAGGGGTTCCCAAGGTGAGGGGACTTTTCCTTTTACCACGGCTTCCCAGTGGCACAGGTCACATCCCTATTCTTTTTTTTTTTCCCCTTCCATTTACATGGAGATTTTTCTTGTAACTCTGCTAGTAGAAGATCTTCTGCGAGAGTTCAGTAGGTTTTCTGTGAGAATTGTTCCCATGTAAATGTATTTTTGATGTTTCCATGGGAGGAGGTGAGCTCCTTATCCTTCTCTTCCGCCATCTTGAAGCCTCCCTCCAAGAGAGATTTTCTTATTCATTATCTTTATTATCTTTTTATGTTATTATTTTTTTGATAGGGGGAGGTAATTAGGTTTATTTACTTTTTTTTTAATGGAGGTGCTGGAGATTGAATACAGGACCTCATGTATGCTAAGCACACGCTCTACCATTGAGCTATATACCCTCCTTCTTGATTATCTTTTAATTACATTTTTCTTTCACCTTGGAAGCAAGAACTTTCTCTGAGCCTGCCTCTCTTCTTACCTGGCCCTCACTCGCCACTCTTGTGCTTCCTACATGGAAAGAGATAAGTGTGCATCCCTGCTTCCGAGTTTCAGGACCGTGGTTCTAGGAGAAGTATTTCCAATGACTGTCGTCTGGAAGGTGTTATGCAGATTTCCTCCCTAGCCTGAAGTTCTTGGCTTGAGTCAGAGAAAAAGCTGCTGGCAATGATGACAAAGGGCAGGGTAGGGACACCAGTGCTCTGTCCCTGCTGCCTTCCCTTAACCTCACATCACGAAGAAATGTTTGGGAGTTTGAGGAATACATACCCAGGCAGAACTTTAGGCACCGTGGACCTCCATCCAATGACATCTCAAGGCAGGGTGTGGCTATGGGCAGGGCCTGGTATAAGAAAAAAAGAACCACCAGTTTGCAGGGACCACAGGGGTCAGGCTGGACCATTTGGAAAGTGCTGTTTTCTACCAGATGTTATAAACACATTAATCTTCAGTGTTCATGAGTAAGGAAAGGAGAGAGAGAAAGAAGAGGGGAAGGGAAGTGGTGATAGAGAAATAGAGAAACGGAAGGGGAGTGGCAGGGAGAGGGGGAGAGAGAGAAAGACAGAGAAGGAGGAGGGGAGGGAGAGGAGAGGGAGGGGAGGAAGAACAAAGGTATTTATTTGTCTTGTTTAACTGCTGCCCTCCCTCCTTCTCAGCTGGCTTTCTTCAGGCTGAGGACACAGATCCACTCTGCCACCAGTGAACTCTCAGTCCTGCCTATTTTTACTCCAGCCATCCATCCCAGCAGAGCCAGGGCTCCCTGGTCCTGAGGCTTGTCTTTAGGGTGGGAGGCGGGGCGCTGGGAGCAGAGTCAGGAAGGGGAGTGGAAGTGGTTTTGGAGGCACTGAACTCTTGTCACTCGTGCTCTGAATAAACCATCAACGTTGCTGACCCTTAGCTAGAAAGTGAGAGAAGAGACAAAAGCTAGGAAATCGTCATGTAGTCTGCTGTTCTTTCTTTTTTCATTTTCTTTTTCATTTAAAAGGCAAGTTAGATTCTCTGTCTAACATGTGGTGCATGAAACAAACTACTTCCCGGCAGAGTGAGAAAATGTTCCTGAGTCCAAACTTGTTCTGCTCACTACACGACAGGCCAGTAAATCGGGAGACGAGGCGCTGGGGCAAGGAATAGTGACTTTATTTGGAAAGCCGGCAGACCAAGAGGATGGCAGACTCATGTCTTGGAGAACAATCCTGCTCCAGCAGGAATACAGGTTCCTTTTATACAAAAAGACAGGGGAGGGAGTATGGTTGGTTGTTGCAGACTTCTTGGTGTAGAAATTCTTGGTCCCTGCAGCTGTCCACGTGGGCCAGCTCATGGTGCTCCTGCAAAACCTCCAACAAAACAAATGTTATTCTCTATTCTGCAACTTGTTATCTTTATGGATTGCAGAGCTAGCAAGACTAAGCCTAGAACACAGGGCATGGTGGTCAAAGCTAAAGGAACAGACATAACAGAGAGTCAGATTTGTTCTTTTCTATTACAAAAAACCAGCAGTGGGGCTGAGCCACGGCTGGGACACTTGGCCGCCTGGACACTTCACCAGCTCCTGCCAAAGGAACCATGGCCAGTGGCTTCTCCTGGCCCTTCTCAGGCCCTGTCCTACCCATGTATGGTTCCTTTGTGCTGAAATTGTTGCCCCTAAACCAGCCTCTGTACCCTGATGACCAAATTGAGACTTGGAGGCAGAGTTTTGAGAGAATAAGAAAAGGGCAGCTTTATTGTTCACCAGACAAAGGGGGGGGGTCACAGCAAGCTGATGCCCCAGAGACTATGAATTCATCTTGGTGTTGGTGTCCTGAGGTTTTATAGAAAAACCAGGTGGAATAGAGAGGCAACAACAATCAGGGTGTTTACCGGGGTGTTACATTCTTTTTAACCTTAATGAATCCAGCTGGCGTCACGGAGAAACTCCGGAGGGTCTGTTCATTCTTCTGAAGCTATCAGCCTGTGACCACTTTCCTGAAATATAGCTTCTGGGTTAAAGGATAAAATATTCTGGGTGAAGAATGGATAGGAAGTCAGAGTGGAGAGTGTAATGGAAAGGTTGGAACAAAAGCAATTAAGCAAGTGAAACAGAGATGCGAGTTTGTCAGAGAAAAGAGAAAAATAAGTTGCAAGAATTTTAACTCAGAATGAATCAGCAAACAGCTCTCCCCTCAGGGAAGGCATTTTGTTAGTTAGTTTCCTACTCTTTCAGAATCATGAAACCAACTCTTGCTGCAAATGGGAGGAGCGGGGTGAGTAGAGGCTAATCTCTACCTCAGGGTTCACCTCTGGAGAAAGATCAGGTGGGCAAGCGGCAGAGAGGCTTTGCCACTGTCGCTTTCACCCTGTCTCTGCCTCCTGTTGACTCATGATGCAAGGGCAGCTCAGGCAATTCACAGAAACCCTACGTGCAGGGCTCCCATGTGGGCGGGATGTGGCTGCCAAGGTAAACACGTCATGCTCCACTTGGGCTGAAGGGCAAACATCCTTGTTGTTCATATGATGAGGAGGACCTTAGCGCTGTCCGTGGAGAGTGAGGGCACCATCTTGAAGTGTCCTGGGGTGAAATGCTTTGTCTTTCCATGGTTGTCCCATCTGCCTCCCATCCTGTAGCATTTAAATAAATCAGCATGAGTTGGTCAGTGCCGAGTGGAAATGACTCCTTAGCTTGAGTCTGTTGGCTTAATCTCTTCTGAATTAAAAAGCCCACAAGACGTTGATCATCATGAGATCTTACACTCTTACTGAGAAGTGGGACTGCTCTGAAAATGGTCCTGATGTTTACTCTTCTTGTAAACACCTTTCTTAAAAGGAGACTACAGCCATCTTCATCAACCACACAAATCTTCCAGGAAATAATACTTTTTGTAACGGTAAATCTCTAACACTGCCACTGCAACTTTAGCCAATCACATAGTTCAGGTGTCAATGTCTGCAACAATGTCACTTCATTTATGTGAATGGCAGGCTTAGCATTGAAATTTAATGCAGCTCATAGGCTTTTTTCCTCCAAATTGGGAGACTTTACCCTAAAATCCATATGTGCAGCTTTTCTTGAAAAACACTGTCTTTCCCCACAGGACACACATTCCCACGTGTCATTCGTCCACTGTCCCTGTCACTGGGGCACTGTC
The DNA here is from genome assembly GCF_009834535.1 of Camelus ferus. NCBI lineage: Eukaryota > Metazoa > Chordata > Mammalia > Artiodactyla > Camelidae > Camelus > Camelus ferus. The sequence goes on along the minus strand of NC_045698.1, from coordinate 24,938,367 downwards.
ACTCTCATTGGTCCACTGTCCCTAACACTGATCCGCTGTCCCTGAGCTCCTTTTCCATGGAGCCTGCCCTCTCCAGCTCACCCCATCTCCTCACTCCCTGTTATTGATCCTGAAACCACAGGTCAGTTGCTATTTACTGTTTCACTTACGTTGTTTTTCTTAGATGAGAAATACAGTTTTCTGTTCTGGGTAGTTACTAAAGGTGAGAAAACAAGAGTTAAACTGATAGAGGCTCATGTGTCTAGGGGAACACAGGGAAAGATGACAGTTGTTCAATGGAAGAGAAGAGTTTTATACCCGCATTTGCTTCCTGCCGCCTCCCGAATCCCGTGTGCATGTGTGACCGCGGCCCCTGCTCAGGCCCGTTTCCCACACGCTCGCCGCACACTCTGAAAAGCCAGCTCACTTGCTGTAGCTCGTCCTCTGTCTCACCTCCGTCCTCTACCTCATTCCAGTCTTAACACCTCAAAGAAACTAAAGTCAAATGATTTGAGAAAATAAGAGACCAATTGATCAAAGGTAAGATTAGAGTTCGCCATGGTCATCAGCAAAGGACAACAATACAATTCATAGATGTGTGGGTTTTTTCCTTATTGCTGACTGGTTGGAGAAACAAAGTGACTGTGTTTTGAAGAATCACTCTTAGATCTCCTAAAGTGTGCACTTTTACCTTTCATCACATGTAGGTAAAAATTTATATTCATTTTCTTAAAGATGCACATAGAAATTCTGCAAAGGTACCCACATGCAGTGCGTGTGTGCCTGTCCCTGGTAAAGCCGGTTTCCCACACTATCTATGATTATCCTTCATTTCTACCAAAGCTTCTCCTTAGAGATTTGAGGAAGGTGCTTTGAGGATGAAGATAGTTTCCAAAACAAAATACAGTATTTCAGATTCTTCCTGTTAGTAAAAAACCAACAGAAGATACGAGTCCAGAACACAGATATAATGATATTGAAAACAGAATCTCCATTTCATGTGTCCTCAGGATCTACTAAAGGCCCAGAAGAATGTTGTAAGTCCCTGAGGAACTGCAGACCACCCCCTGCAGTGAATCCCCGGGACCCATAATCGCTTCTAACCACTTGCCCAGTAAACAGCGCCTTGGTGAGCAAAGCTCAGCTGAATCCGGCAAACCCTTTCTGTGTCAGAATCATCCAGAATGAGGCATGGGGAAAAAACACAGTTTCTAAGAGAGAGAGGCTGTAAGAAAATGAACTGTGGATGCAGGGGTTCAGGAAGGGAGGGAGTTTAGACCTCAAGGAAGAAATTAATCGGTTTGGGATTTTAAATGAGAGCTATTTTGCAAGAATTTATATTCAAGTTGGCGTGTGAGGGAAATAGGGGTCAGAGGAAGACTGAGAGGCAAATAACTAAAAGGGGAATGCTTCCTAGATGGCAGAGAAAGGAAAAATCTTCACACAGATTTGCCGTATTTTCTTTATCTCTTATGCTGTGTAATATATAAATGCATGAATATGTACATAAACGTATATGCACCTCTCTCTCCCCTACTCTCTCTGTGTATATATATGTATATATTTACATATATACACACTGAGAGATAAAGCATGTATATGTGTGTATATGTATCACTGCTTTATCCTTCAGTATATGTGTGTATATATATAATTTTCCCCCCTAGATACATTTGATAGAAAGTTGCAGGAAGCACAGAATCCCTAAATACTTCAGCATGAACCATTTCAGACCATATTCTCCTAGGTAACTGCAGTAGTCTAATGACATTCAAGAAATTTAACAGTGAGACAATATTATCTAATAATACACAGTCCATGCCCAAATTTTCAAAATTGTCCCCCAATTTTTTCTTGAATTGAAGTGTAGTCAGTTACAATGTGTCAGTTTCTGGTGTACAGCACAATGTCCCAGTCATGCGTATGTATACTATGCACATATGTTTGTTTTCATGTTGTTTTTCATTAAAGGTTATTACAAGACACTATTCTCCTGTGCTATACAGAAGAGATTTGTTTTTTTATTTATATTTATATATAGTGGTTAACATTTGCAAATCTCAGACCCCCAAATGTTCTCTATAGCTGTGCATGTGGCTTCCCCAGACCGGGGTTTATTAATGTCTTGTGTTTGATTGTCCTGTCTCTTTAATCTTTATTCTAGGACCACCACCCTGCTTCCATGACATTGGCATTTCTGACGAGTTTATACCAGTAGTCTTGTGTCTTCGGATATTTTTTAACTTTTATCTGTGTTGTGTGCTTTGCTTGCATTAATAGACAGATCTCATTGTTCAGATATAGAGAATCAGAAGCTAGGTGGCCTCAGTTGGAATCACAGGTCTGTTAAATAGCTTTGGGACCTTAGGCAAGTTACTTACCCTCTCTGTGCCATTATCTGTCACATCCAGATAATGCATATAAAATGGGTATAATAGGTACATGAATATTTGGCTACCATTGCTGTTTTTGTTGTTATTATCACAGAATACACTCCAACTCAATTGTACAGCAGGTGGGAGAGTTTTGTATGATTCCTGATGTGCTTCAGTTGCAAATGACTTGAGAGTAATTTATTCTTAATTTAGAAGAATAATTGTATAATAACAACAACAACAACAACAACAACAACAACAATAATAATAATAATAATTGTAGTAACATATACTGACCTCCCAAGATAAAATTATGTGGTCTCTGATTACTGTATCTAAAGGTCCAGAGTGAAGATAACGTCAACATTTTTATCTAATTATGACACTGGCTACTGGTACACAGAAGGTTAACTATGTGGGCTAGGAGGTAAAAATATCTTGCTTTGCCACCCAGCTCGGCTACTCACGAGCTATTTGACTGAGCAGATTACGTATCTCTCTGAGCTGTCACTTCCTCACCTGGTAAATGAGGATAATAAAAACTACCTCAGGGACATGTTTGTAAATCACCACGCCCCTTCCCCCGCACCCAGCAAGCCTTGCCAAAGGCTTGCTATCAATGTATTAGTGTGAAGTCTTCCTGAGAACAGACATTCACTAATTAACTTGCTTTCAATAGATGTTACTAACACTTACTAAAAATTATTGAACATCAGTGATTTTATGATAATCCTAGCCGTACCGTTACCTTAATTTGACTTCATATTAGCTCGATCGTTGTATCTCTGGTATCCGTAAGGGCAGGGACCATTTAGATGGTACATAAATCTGTACCCTAGAGGGTGGAAGTATTTAAAGATTGCATTAACTTGTGGAAGTTGTTGGTTTTTTTTTTTTTTTAAGCACCATTAATTAAAATTTGGTAAGAATTTTGAGGAGAGGCAACACAGCATTGTGGAAAGGACAGGTGCTGTGGAGCGAGATAAGGTAGCACCCCCCCTTTTTAGAATGGGGTTTGGGGAAATCACCCCACATTTTTGCACCCTAATTCCCTCTTTTGCGAGAAAGCATCTAACACAGCGCCTAAAACACAGTGACTGCTCACTAATGCCTTCCCCCTTCCCTCCCTGCTCTTTTTCTTTCTTTTCATCTTCCTTTTTTCCCTTCCTCTCACCCTCCCTTCTTGGGTACATGAGCCAAGGCATGGAAGTGAAGACTAGGTCCAGGGAAATATTTCCAGAGGCTTTTAAGAAAGAGCCCATCCACAGTCCCTGGTGGCCTGGGACGTCCACGTCCTGCACTTGTGTCCTGCGGGTACCCCGACCTTGGGGCGAGGGCTTCCTGTTCACCCACACAAGGGAGCACCTTTTGTTCCTCAGTGAGACAAAGACATGCAGTGTCCACTCCTTTGGTAATGGGAAGACAGTGGCTTAAATACTGCGGTTTTCAACAGAAAACAGGCAGAAGATACCTGGTCAGGGGAGAGACGGCACAGGAAAAGTGCTGATGCTGCCAGCCGCAAACATCCCCCAGAACAGCAGCAAAGGCAGAGCCGCCGTGCTGCTGTCAGGATGTCCTTGATGCCCCTTATCAGATATTCCTAAAACAGCACGTGTATGTGTTTGCAATTTTGGGTACACCGAGAGGTTAAAGTGGCAGTTTTCAAATGTTTGTCTCAGGAACTTTTCATACTCTTAAAATTATTAAGAACTCCAAAGAGCATTTGTTTATGTATACAGATATTTACTATATTAGAAATTAAAACTGGAAAAATACAAAAATTTTTATGTATTAATCCATCTGAAATAACAATAAAAATATATTACATTTTCACATACACAATGTATTTCTATTAAAAAATTTTATTTTCCAAAACAAAACCATTGTGTGAGAAGTGGCATTGCTTTACCTTTTTGTAAGTTTCTTTACCATCTGGCTCAATAAGAAACAGCTAGATTTCCGTACCTGCCTCTGCAGTCAATCTGCTGATACGTGACAGTGTTTGAAGTATGTGAATTACAGCTAGCCTCATATGAGTAGATAGCTGCAAGGGGTATTTTAATATTTTAAATATTTTAATAGGTTCTCTAGATAATTATGGATGTTTTTCTTTGATTCCACACTGAAACTCAACTAGTTCCTTCCAAGTTAGTTGCAATGTGGGATCTGAAACCAATGTGAATCAGTGAGTGAACCTTCCAGAGTCTGTTGCATTAAAATCCACTGTTGTGCATTGCACTTCGAGTAAGTTTTCCACATGCACAATTCTGTAACATCGTGCATCGGTCATTTCAGATATATTGTTTCACAGAGCTATCAAGGTCTTCCAAATGGTGACACACTTCATGAAGCACGTCGGAAAATTACATTCATTAATACCACGAAGTCTCCAAATTATTGGGATGCTGTAAGTCCACAGTCATGATTTTTCTAAATTTCTAACTTTCTCTGGAAATCTCAAATTTTGCCACTGGTGACAGATGCCGTCAGTTGTTTTCCTTGATGTGACGGACACACTGATCTGCTTCTGAGATGTCTCCCAGATGCCTCAGTCTGAGTAGCCAGAGTTTGTCATCCTGTCTTTCAAGTAAAACCAGTGTTCTGAGGGGAGAAAAAGGAAGAGAAGAAAAGAAAAAAAAGGAAAAAAAGGCGGCTGGTTCAGCTTGCAAGTCAGTCACACGGGCCCTTGTCCTCTCACAACCCTGACACTTGGGCTTGAGGAGAAGTGTTTATGTGAACTTCCCATTTCATACACAGTGTAAAAGCCTCGTACTCAAGGTTTGTGACTTCATAAAATTAGTCAGTTTTACTGCTTTATTAAGGATGTTCTCAGGTGAAAATGGCTATTTTGATTTTTTCCCGTGAATGTGTGTCTGGAAAAAATACAAGGAAGCTAACTCAGTGTGGGCCCGTCTAGATTTATACTAACATGTCAGCAATTTTACCGACTATAATTTCATCAGAGCAAATGCTGACATGGTAAAAAAGTAAGTAACTATTATTCTTAACCTAATCAGATGATGAAAATCGTTTTGACCTTGTAGTCCCAGCTCTGAAAGGGGGTCAAGTGTCCCCAGAGGTCCATGAGCTCTCCTTCGTTTGAGAATCACTGTGTTAAGGGCCGATGGGTCAGTTCGGTTTTAATTCTGTGGGCACACTTTCTGCTAGACTCGGGGAGAGAACTAAATTGTCCGAAACCCAGTCCTGGGGAGCTGGGATCTGGTGGAGAAGACAGACGTGTACACCCCTAGGGAAACCATGCCCACACGGGTCCTGGAGGCTGAGGAGGGAGTAACTCCCTTGACGTGGGGAGGCTGGGGAGCCTGCTCAGAGGGCCTGTGTGCTGGGCCCTGGAACCATGTACCAGTGCATGTTCCCAGCAGAGCAGTGGCCCAGACCTGTAAGTGTCTGAACCCCGGGGGATGGCAAGGGCCCGGGCTGGCTGGATAACAGGGTGCCTCAGAGTAGGCAGTCCCGCGAAACCGGAAAGGTAGGTGGGGGCTGGTTGGAGGGGGCTGGTTGGCTTTGGGGGTACATAGCTGTTTTACATCACACAGAGCAGGAACGTCAGCTCAGCCTAGAGCTGTGGTCCCCGGACCAGCACCACCTGGGAACTTGTCAGAAACGCAGGTTCTCAGGCCCCTGCCAAGACCTACTGAATCAGGAACTCTGAGGGTAGCCATGGATGTCCTGAATAAGCTCTCCTTGTTAAGATTCTGACTGCCTGCTAAAGTTTGAGAACCAGGTGCCTAGAAAGTGACTCTTGAAAGAGAAGTCTCACCTGCATCAGAATCCTCTTGGGCTGAGGGTGGGACACCTGCATGTATGTCCCTGGGCCCCAACCAGAGCTACCAAATCAGAACCTCGGAAGCAGAGCCCAGGAATCTGGTTGTCTGCAAGTTTGATTGAATCACACGCATCACTGAACTAGCAGAGACGAGGCTGAAGGAAAACTTCCTTTTACCAAAAATTATATTTTGGTAGAAGGAATTTTGGAGGAAGGAATATAAACACAATTTCACTTAGTTTCCATGGCAAGTCACTGTCTGTTTTTATGCATTTTTACAGGGCATAAGTGAACCGTGGATTCTCTGCAGATTCACCAAATCCATCCATCGTTATTTCCCGAAGCCTCTCTGGACATCACTGATCTTTACAACTTACAGTGTGGATTTGGGAAGTGGAGTGAAGTAGGTGACTGATCGCACAAATAATTGCAAAGCACAATGAGATCTTCTGCCAGAATGAAGGCCACGTTATGATTATCTGAAGGGAAGGGGTGTCTCCTGGTGGTTACTGAGAGAACCTAGACATCTAGTTCTGGTTTTCTCCCGGCTAAGCGCACGTTAAGGGACACCCGCAACTTAATTCTCTCAAGTAGTTGCTCTAGTCAGACGTAGTATTTCCTCAATCTCTCCAGTAAAATTGAGTTAAATATAATGTAGTCGGGTGTTAAGTGGACAGTATTTTGCCAGGCACTTCAAAATTATAGTCTCCCAGAAGGATCTGTGGGAGATGAGGGGAAACACATTGAGGGATTTAGTTTGTGTGTGTGAGCCTAGAAAGTGAGCGCCAGTCTCGGATGTGTGACCAGCAGGTGCTCTGGGAGATTTCCTGTGTAACTTCCGTGGACAGGATGGGTCGGGGTGTGGGTGGGATGGAGGTGTGGCAGCACCAGAAGAAGAGAAGGGTTTAAGGAGGAGATATTTGGATCTTGCAGTTTGTTTTTTTAACTTTTCTTAGTCCAAAGGGAAAAGAAATGCTATTTAATATGCTTTTATACATAAACCTTATAAAGGAAATAAGACCAGAAACGAATACTTATTCTGCAGTGTGTGTCTAGTGTCTTTCCTTTGAAAGTGGCTGGACTTTCATCTTCTACTCAGTTTGCTGTATCTGCTATATTTTCCGGGGACTATCTAAGTAAAAAGATTTTGTAGTTTGATAAATTTAAATTAATTTTATTAATTTTCATTAGAAGGAAAATTTCACGTCACCAGGAAATCTTTTAAAAGTTCCAGCAAGTTGATTTTAATTTGAGGGAAAATGAATTGTGGGCTTAGAGGTAGGGGAAGGGGTTCTCAGACCCCACCTTGAGACACTTCAGTCTGAAGTCTGTGCTTCTTATACACACTCTCTGGTCCCGTTTGCGTTGGAACACTGCTTTCTGAGGTGCTTGACAGAAAGTGAAACTCCACCACTAGGTGCTTTAACTGATTCGTGGATGTTAGGAGCACCTGCAGCACCAGGAGGGGCCCAGGGCAGGGGGTCTGCCCATTAAAGGCATGGACACTGGCCGAAGGGCAGAACTGGGTCAGAAAACATGGCTGTTGGCCTTTCATCTAAAAGACAAGTCTGCCTGTGACAATTTAGAGACACACACCCTTTTAAGAAATCATTTGGGAAGAATCTGCCTGTGCATGAACTGAGGAACACAAGTTCCAGCCCAGTGAGCCTCGGGGGTCTCGTCTGCTGCAGACCTGTCCACGTTGGTGACACTCACCGTGTTTCCCCAGTGGGAAGAAATGCCATTTCTTTTGATAGGCACTTGCAGCCTGGCTGCTGTTCACTGTCCGTCTGGGAGGAGCAGATGAAGTCAGCATGTGCCTGATGTGGTTTTCTTGTCCAAACCTGCAGTGATCAAATATCCCCTTAGTATTTTACATCATTATGAATGCCCTCCATCAAATTCAGCTAAAATGTACAGGGAAACTTCCACATGCAAAGCACTGTGTGTGCTCGACCCACTGGAAGGCTTCCCACTCCGAAGATCTCTGACTCCATCCCTTGGGAATCTTCATTTTAGAGAAGCGGGACAATTATGTAAACAACTCTAACACAAAGTAGGTTCTGATAGGTGCAATAATGGAGGCAGAGAAACATATCTCATGACACATGAACACATGCAGGAAGTTTGCACACTCCCTGACACAAACGTCCACTGAGCGGTTGTACATTTCTAAAGCACGTCTTGTTAGTTCACGTTATTGCATATCTCTAGTACTTTATCACAATTTAACTGAAAGAGAGGGAGGCACATTCTTTTGTGAATACCTGTTTATTAAGGTTAGATTAAAACATAAGCCAGTAGATTTATTATTCAACAATGTTTGCCTAAGGTAATGTGACTACCCTCCCATCAAATCATTTACTTGTGTCTTTTATTCCCTTTAAGAGTTAAGTGATAATCACAAAATGCAGCAGATATTGCTGGGAAGTCTTACAGATTCATCCTGGTTAATCGTTCTGTACTTCGTGGATGCAAGTCATACACAAAATCAAGCGATCTGTCACTGCTTCTCCCCACATAGAAAAACTTTAATTTGGTCACGTCAAGGACAGAAAACTACAAGGGAGAAATTGTTAATGCTCTGAGTGACAAAGTTGACTGAGTAAACCTGGTTCTACTGTTTTTGTTCAGGTTTCTATTTAGTGCTAGAAAGTTCAAAACAGCAAATTTCTCCTTTCTTTCCTGGGGAGATACTCATTAAAATTTTTCTTAGCGTTTAAAGTATATTGACTAACACATAATAAAACATAATTTTTCAACTTTCCTCCTCTCAACAGAGGCACACATTTGGCTGCATATGATGAAATTCAGTTCCTAGGAGCAGCCTAATTTGTTAGAAGACACCGTGGATGCATGGATGGGCTCCAAATTGTATTGAACACGGATTTTCTTCTACTCTTCCTGGTCAACCTGGGAGGACTGGGAGGCTGGCAAGTGGGTGGAAGAATTTTTTTTCCTTCTTTGCTGCAAATAACATCAGTGCAAGGTAAGAAAGGTAGCATCTGTGATGACATTAAGAGATCTCATTAACAGAAAGGAACAGGAAGTTTTCCTTTTGTTGTAGAGACACCCACAGGGATTTTAAATACCTTTTCCCTCCCAAAAGAACAGACATAATGAGGGGAGTTATGATCATTTTAGAAAGAGCATAAAAGTCAAAATTTTATTATCAGCATGTTCTGGCTACCATCAAAGTATCTACGCTTAACTCTGTCAAAGCTGCATAACGTACCACATGTTAACTACAGTTGAGTCAAACCATCTTCATGAATTTCACTTCGCCCTTCTGCCAAATTCGAATATTGATGGACTCTGCTGCTCTCTGGGCTTACCTACTCCCTCCTACAGGTGTGTCATGTTAATTTAAAGAAGGAGCAAAGAGGAGTTATTATGATCTTGGGGGAAATGACAGAAAAAAAGAATTGTAAAGACATGGAGACAAAGGTCCTTGAACTTGGGCAAATTTTGCTTCTTTGCATACCCACTTCACTGCTATTTTGCCAGTGATTATTCATTTACTAAACTTACAGTTTTCCATAAGCTATGAGGGATGGATAAAATGAGTCAAAGAAGGTAGATAAAATATGTAAATAATATAATGTAATACAATATATTCTTTCAATCAAGCACTTATTTACAAACTCCTACTGAATTCCTATTATAAGCTATTTTTCTGTCCTAGGTGCTGGCAATTTAAGATTAAAGACATAGTCCTAACTCTCTGTCACTTTTTAAAATATTAAAAATAGTACAAATAAAGTGCTTTGGAGCTTTAGGAAGGAAAAAACAGAAAAAAATTTTTAAGTCAGACTGCATGCTGATAAGGGAAGTAAAATTATAAATGAGTTAGTGCAAATATTATGTCCAAGCACATTGGACATAAAATGTAACAAAATGTTTATTGAAAATAAAAGCAAAACCAGTCAATTTTATGGGAAAAAATAATTTTGCTTATATTTGTTCTTTGGTAAGAGAGAGAATTATTTTTAAAACTCACCAGCTATAGAGTAACTATGAATAATATTTACCCAAAGTGTCCCAAACTAAATAACAAAGAACATAATAAGGAGAAATGAGAAGGCAACAAAAGTACTCGTAAATCTGAACAAACCTCTGTGAAATGAGACAAAGTATCAAAGTTAATTAATTAATTAAAATTAGAATAAATTTTCATCATAGTTACAAACAGGGGTTTAGTGGTGGGAAAAAAATTGGATTGCCTATAATTAAGCCAAATACATCTCTCTCTCTTTTAAACAAGTAAACCACTGTTAATGATTTAAATGATTAAACCTTCCATAAAGGGTTTGGATATAAAGAAAACCAAGTGATCCACTCAAAGAATTCCTGTGGGAAGAGATTCTAGAAACTCTCTCCCAAGTTCCCCATCACACTGCCCTGTGTGGGAGAGCTAGTTCCACTGGATTTACCAGGATCCTACTTACTTAATACCACAGAAAAATCGAACACCATGCATATCGAGAAGGGAAAAATCCGATGGAAAGAGATCATCGCTTTCTGGCACAAATGTGGTTTAGTTCCTGACCGTCCAGAGATTGACAACAGTCCTACAGGCCTGGTCCTGCCCAGTGACTTGCACACTGTGCCTCTGTAAATCTCTTTTCCTGTCCGCATAGGAAACTCTGAAGTTCAGCAGACCGTGCGGCTCTTGGCCTCTCACTTTCTTGGCAATAGAATTGTTGGCGTCAGCAGTGGGAAAAGCTAATTAAGCCTTTACCCAACTCTCAGGCCAGAATGAAACTACTGTTTGATTACAGCATTGTTACGTGATTTATCACGTCTTTGCACTAGAGGAATATTACAATTGCTGATTTTGTTCTAAATCCAGGGAGGTGGCATGAATGCTCTGTGCCAGCCTCGCCCTGTTCCGCCCGTCGCCTTCTGTGCTATCCTCCAAGCCTCTGAAGCTCCCTTCCTGTCATGGCAGATCTCCCCACGGGAACCTTTCCTCTTTCACAGCTCCCCTCCAGGGGTGCAGGTCCCATTCCGATTCTTTTTTTTTTCTATCTGATTATGTGAAGATCTTTCTCGTAGCTGTGATTGTATGAGATCATCTGCCAGAGTCCAGCAGGTACTCTATAAGCATGGTTCCACATGTAGATATATCTTTGATGTATTTGAGGGAGGAGGTGAGCCCCATGTCCTTCTGTTCTGCCATCTTGATCCGCACCCCTCCAAGTCTCCTGATTTAGGAAACACTCCATCTGCCACCCCCAAGTAGTTGAGAGCATCCCTACATGGTAAGCCCTTAGGGATTACACTTAATTTCTAGAAACAGAAACAAGAAAGAATGTGGCTTAAACACTCTAGAGTTTTTGTTGTTTGTTTTTCCTTCTTTCGACAAGCCTGGAGACAGGCCATGGAGGGTTGGTGTGGTGACTTGCTCTGCCTTCTATAGCTTCCGCCCTCTCTTTTTGGACTTTTTGATTTCCTGTCCCACATTATTCTGCCAAGCTGCCTCTCTGGTTTGTTGCTTTCATGAGATATTTTGCCTTCCCTCCTGTTTGCTTTTGCATTCTGAGATAGAATTAAATTCTTCCTTGAAAGTTTCAGTGTATAGTATCTAGCGGATTAAAACAACGTAAAAAAAATATTAGAAACAAGAGATGGCCTTGGAAACCGCAGTTTCGGATTGCTTAATTCTGGGGTTGTGAAACTCATCTCAAAATAATTCAAGTAAAAAGATGAAGCAGGTACTACAAATGCTCCCTGCAGACATAGGAAAAGGCCTGTATCTGCCAATGTCAGGATGGGATTTGCCTGACTGCAGGGGGAGTTGGGTGCCTGGTGTCTACCCAGTTCTGAGTTCTCATGCTGTAAGGATGTCACACAGTCAGGAGGATATCACACGCAGAAGTATGTGTGTGTGAGATAAGATTTATTTCTACAATTCTTATGAAGTCTCTTAACCTGGTATCCAGCAATAGTTCCTTCAGGACAGACATGAAGCTCTCTCTGTGTTGTCATTGGAATGAATGGTCAGAATTTTATCTCCCTCAGAAGCAACACAGGAGCCTAGGGATGAGGCTCCCTGGCTGGTAACTCCCTCTTTCCTGCTCTCACTGTAAAATCCTCCCTGAACATCTGGTAACTCAGTGAGGCCAACTTTTCCGGGTGCTTTTAGGCTCTACCCTCTTCCATAAAATCTGAGTAGTAGCAGCCAGTGAGCCAGAATGATGCCTCTAGTCTTGTTCCCTCCAAGCATCCTCCATAGGGTTGGCTGCCAGCATGGCCTGATGACCTGGAAATCTGATCTGATCTGATCACTCCCTGATTAGAACCCTTTGTTGACTCTCCTTGCATGGGATACAAAGGCTCTGTGACTTCCCTCTGGCCGCCACAGCATGCACCTCTTGAATATTCTGAAATAGACCCACACAGCTGATTTTTGACAAAGGTGCAAAGACAGACAATTCAACGGAAAAAGAAAAATCTTTTTCAGCAACCTGTACTGGACCAATTGCATATCTGAATGGGATTTGACTTTTACTTAATAATATACACAAAAGGATATTGACTGGTACTTCATACCATACACAAAAATTAACCCAAAATGTATCATAGTCCTAACTATAAATGCTGAAACTATAAAAGTTCTAAGAGAAAGTCTTTGTAATGTTACATAATCTTTGGAAAACAGATCTGTAATTCAAAACCTAAAAGCTTAAATCATAAAGACATTGAAAGACATTGGATAAATTGGACTTTGTCAAAATGGAAAACTTTTACTCTTCTAACGATATCAGGTAGGAAAAGAAAAATATAGGCCATAAACTGAGAGAAAGTATTTGCAGCACATTTCTCAGATAAAGAACTTATATCTAGAATATCTAAATAGACCTGTAGAAAAATGGACAGAAATGTTAAAATGTTTGAACAGACACATTTGTATATCACACAAAAGAAAGTATACAAATAACTGATAATCACATGAAAAATTACTCAACACATTAGTTATCAGTGAGATGCAAAACAAAACCACAATTAGTTATCACAACACAGCTACTAGAATGGCTAAAATTTAGCATACTGACAATACCAATAGTTGGCAAGGAGATAGAGATTCATATGTATGAATCCATACATTCCACTGCTGATGCACATGTCAAATGGTGCAGTCACTTAGGAAAATCACTGTACAGTTTCCCAAACAGTTAAGCATACACCTGCCATATGACTAAATCATTCCACTTCTAAGTAATTTCTCAAGTTAAATGAAAACATGTGCCCACCTAAAAACTTGTACACAAATGTTCACAGCAGCTTTATTTGTAACAGCTTTGGGCTAAGAACAAACAAAATGTCCATAAACAGACGAATGGATAAACAAGTTGTGGTATATACATAAAATGGACTATTGCTCAGTAATAAAAACGAATGTGCTACTGATGTACACAACTATGCAAATTAATCTTGAAATGATCGTGCTGAGCAAAAGAAGCCAGACTCAAAGAAGTACATCCTGGGTGATTCACTTACACAGAATTCAAGAAAATGTACCTCTACTGACAAATGGCTGCATGGGGCTGTGGGTTGTGGTGGGGTGTACTGGAAATGGGGTAATGGGAATGCTTTGTATCTTGATTTCAGAGGTGGCTTTGTAGGTTTATACATCTATCAAAATTAAGTGGGTGCAGTTTGTTGTATACAAATTATACCTTAAAATTGATTTGAAAATCTCTGTGGGTGAGATATGTTTTTTCAGTGTTTTTCTATTTGGGTACCTTAAGTTTTAGTATTCAGGATTTATACTGGCATCTGAATATAACTGGAAATGCAAATCCATTATAATTTCCTGAAATAGTAGAGCTGGTACAATTTTGAAAAGGGAGGAGATATGCCTCTAAAAAGAGTAGGACAATTTCCTGGAGAGGATTGATGGTAAAAGCCTAGAGTTAGGGATCAAGTTCACATACTCAGACCTAATCTATGTTTATTTTATGAATAAAACCTGGGGTCTTCCATAATTATAACAGACTTACATATTTGAACAATTATAAGCACAAGCAAAATATTTAATTTGTTGAGCTTTAATGGGCATGAAACACGACATAAACTAAGGATTTACGTGTAAAATACCTATTTTCAGAGGTGCGTTTTAAGATTCTGAAAGGAAGTTCAAGATGCCATTGATGTTCCCTTTCATTATGTGGTTATTATTCTGCTCACCCATTTCTGTATTACCACCTGCCAGCATCTCATACTGATCTACCAGCCACGATCTCATATTGATTCTTTGTGTGCCTGTCTATACTAAACGCTCTGTAGATGTGATTCTCCCTCATGGCAATCTTCTGTGGTTTTGTTTATCACATCCTAATTGCAGGCTATTGCGAGATGGCTACATTCTTTGTTTAAATGCCAGCCGATTATTCACATGAAAGGAAGTCAATGAAATGCTTGTGGAGTCAGTCACACAAACTCCTACTTCGTACAAGGACCTAGCTGCTTCTGAAAAGCAGATTTTGCATTTTAAATGTCCTCCATATGAATACATTTTAGCCCATTCAACAACTTGATTCAACCAATGTTGACTGATTTCCTTCCTGTACAAGGTACCCTGCTGGGCACTTTGGAGGATGCAAAGGTGAACCAGACTCGTTCCCAGTCCTCTGAGAGCTCTCGGTTGGCTTCCCATTGTCTTACTGATTAATTAAAAGGCAGATTTATCTGTCATTGGTGGTACATCTTGTCTAAGCCATCGCTCCTTATTAGCTTATTAGTTCAGCTTAATGATTTCACTTAGTGAAAGTCAAATGAACATGCTAATACCATGAGGTCAGCTGCAGCAAGGAGGGGTATTTTTGGATGAAATGGCTAATGATGTGTGGAGAATACACCCAGAACTACCCTGGGGTGGAGGTGGGGAGCACATCTAATCCCTGCCAGTGTCGACACCGGCTGGCTGGTAGGGGTCATGGACCAAAAGCAGGGGTATTTAACCGCAAAAGAGAGACAAAGGGCATATTTTTGAACAAGTGGATTTTTTTTTTTTTTTGCCCCTCAAATCACACTGCCACAAATCTGTTCAATCAAAACAAATCTTCATTAAAATCTATGGAGAATATCGCCCCCTGATCTCCAGGGTAAGTCTGAGAAGCTGGCAAGGCAGACAAAGAGTTTACTCTAGAGACTGTAGAAGTCAATGACCACACTTACTTGAGAACACATACAACATAGGATGCAGAACAGATCTTCATAGATCTAGTCATTGGTTCTTGCATGGCTTTGTGATGGAAGCCAGAGAAGGGGAGGAAATGATGAAGGTAGAAGAGATGTCATAGGTACAACAATGAGAGAGAGCATGACTTTGGTGTTTTTTTTCTAAACAGGGCCACTTCTCATCTGGCAAACTTATTGTTAAGGAACAATAAAAAGAGGTGAGAAGTGAAAAGGTGAGGAGAAAAGAGAGAAGCAGCGAACGATGGAAACAGTGGGAAATGACATCCTATCAGTGTGTGGGTATGGAGGAAGAGGGTGGGCTTTGAATCACCTGTAATTATACCTGCCTGCTCCCGTGTGCTGTGGTTTTAATCTCACTTGATAATAAGACACCCTAGCAGTAAGCCATCTGGAGACAACAGAAGGGCAGGAAGGGGTTACCTAAAGAAATAAGAGAATCTGCTGAACCTCATCTTATAAAACCTAGAGGCAAGTTTTGTGCAAGTTTTGTTCTAGAAACCAAACAATTGCCTACAAAACTTCCTGCTGGCTTCTCTCCTAGGGCAAACAGCTTGAGCTTTCACAGTCACTGGATTTCCTAGGTAACAGAAGTGTAAACTTAAGAAAAGGCAGAGCCAGGATAGGGATTGACAATGAGCTGAGCCAATGAGGCTGTAAGTTTGCAGCAGTGATTTCAAGCCATCCAATTAGCAGGCAGAGGGCAGACCAGGAGGTGTGAGGACAAAAGGTGAGAGGGAGGAGGCGAAGGGGGATGGGGGGGGCAGATTTCCCAGGTGAAGAGAGAGCGTCCATAGTTTCAGTTCAAAGCAACTGGTGGCAACAGGTTAGCCTTTAAGGTAAATCAAAGTTTTTATCTATTATGTTGATTTGATCATTTTTCTTCCATTTTAGCTTAGAAAGGAAGACAGTAGATGTTCTTTTCTAAGAAAAAAAAACCAAAAAAATTGATGAGAGTTCTTGGCTGTCTGTCTAGGGAGGAAATAGCTTGCTTTTGGGAGAGGCTTTTGTCATCTTTGTGAAGAGGTGCTTAGGTGAAAATGGACAAAAATAAATTTTATTCAGGAAAAGAGAAGGAGGTAGCCATCATTGAGCAGTCACTATGTACTGGGTACTTGCATGTGCAGTGTTTGGATGAACGGCTGTAACTAGCCTGTAAGACCACTGATAAAACTGAGCTTCAAGAAGGGTAAATATCTCCAAGTTATAATACAATGGAAAGGTTGAGTCTGGGTTCAGAACTTGGTTTGTCTGACATTCAAAGTTGCGCTATTTCTGTGGTACCCTGCAGACCACTTAGAAGCAGATAAGTCAGAATTCTTATTAAAATAGACTTGACACAGCTTGTTAAAATTATATCAGAGAGTCGATTGGATTAATCATGAAGTTGAAAACGACCTTAATAAACGGCAATGCCATTCACCCAGGTGTCCACCCCCCTTACCTTCAGTCTGGGGCATAGTTTAACCATACTAAGTAGATGGAATTCTTTCTTATTTTTTTTTTTTAACATTTTTAGTTGATTTATAATCATTTTACAATGTTGTGTCAAATTCCAGTGTAGAGCACAATTTTTCAATTATACATGAACAAATATATATTCATTGTCACATTTTTTTCTCTGTGAGCTACCATAAGATCTTGTGTATATTTCCCTGTGTTATGCAGTATAATCTTGTTTATCTATTCTACAATTTTGAAATCCTGTCTATCCCTTTCCACCCTCCATCACCTTGGCAACCACAAGTTTGTATTCTATGTCTATGAGTCTATTTCTGTTTTGTATTTATGCTTTGTTTTTTGTTTTTGTTTTTTAGATTCAACATATGAGCGATCTCATATGGTATTTTTCTTTCTCTTTCTGGCTTACTTCGCTTAGAATGACATTCTCCAGGAGCATCCATGTTGCTGCAAATGGCATTATGTTGTCGGTTTTTATGGCTGAGTAGTATTCCATTGTATAAATACACCACATCTTCTTTAACCAGTCATCTGTTGATGGACATTTAGGCTGTTTCCATGTCTTAGTTATTGTAAATAGTGCCGCTATGAATATTGGGGTGCAGGTGTCATCCTGAAGTAGGGTTTCTTCTAGATATATGCCCAAGAGCGGGATTACTGTGTCATATGGTAAGTTTATTCCTAGTCTTTTGAGGAATCTCCACACTGTTTTCCATAGTGGCTGCACCAAACTGCATTCCCACCAGCAGTGTAGGAGGGTTCCCTTTTCTCCACAGCCTCTCCAGCATTTGTCATTTGTGGAATTTTGAATTATGGCCATTCTGACTGGTGTGAGGTGATACCTCATTGTAGTTTTGATTTGCATTTCTCTGATAATTAGTGATATTGAGCATTTTTTCTTTCTTATTTTTAAAGCTCTTATTTTTTCCTCAAAGTCTTAAAACTGCAGAAATCATTTTATTTTGTAATTGTGCATTTGAAATAGTGAGCTTTAATCCATGGACATTCATTTGTATTTATATTCAAATAACAATGCTCTAATAACAATAGTGATTATTAATTCCAATAGCAGTCTGGTAGCATCTATTAAGTTCTGATGATATGATGAGACAGGAGACACAAAGGATATAGCCCTTGCCTTTAAGGACCATATAGTCTAGCAGAGAGGCAGTCCTGAAAGCAAAGAGTGACATCATAGTGCCATGCAGATGCTATGTGGGCTTTGCACAGATTATACAAAGGAAGATGTAAGCTGCTTTACTCTGGAGAGAGTGGCTACACCACTCCACCAAAGGGATTCTTTAAGGAAGAGAAGGACTTCTCCAGACCAGTAAGGGAGGGGCTGTGTGGACAAAGGCAGAGATACAGAACACCAGGATGTGTTTGGAAAATGTAATAAGGTGTAGATGCAGAATAGACCTGAAGGCGTAAAGAATTAGTAGAAACAAGATTAGAGAGATAGACAGAGCCAACATATACATCAAATGCTAAGGCGTTTGCTTTTTACCTATACACAATGGGGAGCCACGAAGGGGTCTTAGAGTAGAATATGAAGTTCAGATTTCCATTTTATCCAGATTGCTCTCCTAGTCATCTAGAGGATAGATTGGAGGGGTGAGACTGGTGGCAGGGACCACCTAAAGAGTTCCTCCAGTAATGGAAATTGGAGATGACCACCCTGACTAAAGCGGTATCCATGGCAATGGAGACAAGGGAGGGAACAGAGATTCAGAAGGTGTCAAGGTGGCAAAATTTTACAGCAGTTGGCTGCTAATTCAATGTGGAGAATGAAAAGGAGTCTAAGATAATGTTCAGTTAATGGGAAAATGGTCTTCCCATTTCCTGGGACAAGGGATAAGGAGGAGAAGATAATGAATATGGATCTGGAAGATTAAACTTGAAGTGTTTGGAGGGCATTAAAGTGTACATGTTTTGTGGGAAATTTGAAATCTTGCTCCAAAGCTCAGGAGACTGAATGAGTTGGAATAAAGATTTGGGAAGCAGGATTATGCCAGTGGACATGGCTGAGATGGCTAAGGGGATGCTATGAGAGTGAGAAGAGGAGAAATAACTGAATCCTGAGAAACAGTGATGTTTACAAAAGCAGGCAGAAGGCAAGGGAGAGACCAAATAGGTCAGTCCTGAGAGGAAGAGAGATAAGAAATTAGATTCCTAGACACTGAAAGAAAAGAGTTTCAAGAAGGAGGAATGATCAATAGAGTCAGATGTTGGGTGGAATGAAATAGGGACTAAGAGTGACTGTTGAAGTTGGCAATCAGGTTAGCAATGACTTCTTGAGTGTATGTCCTTTGGAGGGACAGAGTGGAGACCAGACTGCACTGGACTGAAGTACGAATAGGGCAGGAGAAAAACTAGAGACTTTTTCAAGCAGCTTGGTTTTGAAGGGTAATAGCTAAGGAGTCTAGGATTGAGGGATCACTGCAGATTCATGGACTAAGGGGAGGAGTTGGTGGAGAGAGAAAAGGGTGTAACTGATGGCTGAGGGTCCCAGAGAGGCTGGGATCTATGTTGTAGGTGGATAGATTATCCTTAGATGGGAGGAAATTCAGCACCACCCCCGCTTGGTGGGGGAGGACAAAGTCAGGATAGTCTCAGAGATAAACAGCTTTACAGACTTGGAGGAGGGTGGGGTCAATGAGTTCGTATCTGGCGGCTCCATTTTTACTATGAATTTAAGACAAGGTGTGGAGGAGAGTGTCAAAGGTTTGAATTAGCCTCTGAAAAGACTGGAAGGAGAATCTAACCAGTGTCATATAAGAGTATAGTTGCGTGTTTCTGAAGGCACTTGTCCACCCTGGCATGTGGATTTGTTCAGTTACACTTTACAGCCTGCCTTTAAGGAGAGGACACTGAGACAAATTGAGCCAAGTTAGGCGTTCATAAAGGAGTGTGGGAGATTGACAAGTGAGGGCTGAGAAAGAAGGCGCTGGGGAGGAGAGGTCAGTATTTGTATTAAGGTGTCTAGAATGGAGAGGGAAGGAAATGGATCCTGAAAGGAAAATGAGGTAGATAATTATTCACCTGGGGTGAAACTGCAGGGTCAAGAGTCTAGAGGTCTCATAAGCTCACAAACATCTGTGGTTGGAGGAATGAAACTAAATGGTGGAAGAGAGTGGATGTTGAATTTTGAACTCTGAGATGAGACTAGCTTTGACTGGTGACAGAATGTAAGAGCAAGTCTTGGAAAGCCATGTGAAAAGAGTGAGCAGATGCAGTTGGTAGAAATCCAGGAGCTCCAGGAACCTCATGATTGTGTGTTGAATGGGTTTTCCTGATAAGCTTCAAGGTTCCTCAGATTTATGGGAGCACTTGGGATGGAGAGGGAGTCTCTGAGGCAGGACCCAGAGTCTCAGTGATTTAGGAAATGACAGAGGGAAAGATTTATGTAGGGAGTATGTTCAGCTGGGCTGTGCTTCAATGATGAATGTGAGAAGGGGTCATGATGTGGAGCTGGCAGGTGCATCTTAGAGGCTGTGAGATTTCATAGTACTTAGCGTTGGGAGTAAGAAGTATCTTCATCTGAGAAGGCTGGTGGGCTAGAGTTCCTTATAACAGTTCAGGTAGCTGCTGGATAAAGACATTGTACCAGTCAACCTCTCATCAGGAGATGGATGGCACCGTCAAAAGTAGTAACAGAAAGAAGCTTACTGAAGGACAATTCACAAAGCTGTGGACGGGGCTAAGGGATTCAGATGAGGGATGATGAAATACCCCGAGGCTGCCACAGTGATGAGGGGAAGCTGTCCTTGGACTTGAAAGGGCAAGAGGAGGAACAGTTATCTGATCTCAGCAAGAGTGTTGCTGTTAGGGAGGGCGCCTTTGGTGGAAGGGTGCAGTTACTGGCAACTGAGGCTTGGCAGAGAGGAAATCAGGGACAAAAAGACTCCAACCTTCCTGCTCCTGCCCTCTGATCTCCTGCTGGTGCCTCCCATTGGTGAATCCAGCTGGAAGTCTGAAAGCAAAAAAATCTGGTTAATACAGTTCATAGAGGTCAACCTCCTGTAGCACAGATGTGGATGGAGAATGGATCAGGGGAAGGGTCTGGGCAAATATTGAGCAGAGTCGTGAAGATAATCCAAAAATTCAGAGACTGATGAGAATGAGGAGATTTATAATGGAATAAGGAATTGTGGAAAGGCTGGGTGTCTCTGCAAGGGAAGAGCTCTAGGTCTTGGGACCTTGCCTGGTACTTTGTGAAGGTGATGGCTGCATAGGTGCAAGAAGTAGGGGTGTTTAGTTTGCTTCAACTGTTGCTTTCATCTCTTTAATTTGTTAATTTAATAGACGTTACTCTAGTGAATCGTCCTTGTAAAATTTTGCTCTTTATTCTGATCTCAGATGGTTTTGTACAAAAAACCCCACCCCCCTACAGGGTTCATAGGAGCAGTTTTCTATATTTCAGAAACAAGCTGGCATTTGGGAGATGGTAGCATTACAGGATGGTTACTGTGTTAGAGAAAGGGCCACACGCTACCTTCTCTTGACAGCCCAGCATCCATGTCCATGAACATTTCCGCCAATTCATGATACTCTTTGGAGTGGAATCTTTTGCACATCCCTGGCCATAATTCCATTGCTCCCCAGTATCTTGCTTTCCTTCCAGTCTGAGAACAATTTTGTTTTTCCTATCATATCACCTCATAGCCTGAAGTCAAATAGAATTAAAAAATTTTCAAATACTGCAAAAACTGGAAAATGTCACTTGAGTGAGCAGCACAGTCCTTGGCTGAGGGGTGGATTAAAGATGCTATTACTTTCTTTGGAAGCTCTGCTTTGTGTGTGTCACCTCTGTTGGTGGCCTTGACCTCCACAGGAGCTCTTCCCAGAGAGGAAAGTCACGGGTGGAAGCTCTCCAGTAACTTACGATGTTAGTTGTTCTTAGTGTTCTTTGGCCTCAATATCGCTAATAAGATTATCTTAGTTTTTATGTATGAATGACATGTGGTGATGACAGTGGTTCCTCGTTTAAATAAATGAATATTTTCTGAAATGTTGTGGGTAATTTACAAAAGCCCCCTGGGGAGTGGCTGGCACAGGAAGACCCCATTCAGAACCTTGGTTCTGCTACTTACCCCTGAACTGGGACAAGCCCTCAATTTATTTGTACCTCAGTTTCCTTATTTTGTGAAGTAGGAATAGTTATTTCCAGTGTATGTAAAAGCACTTCTTAAACTAGCAGAGTTATTGTCAAAACTTATGTTGCACCAGACATACTTTCTATTCTAAACAAACTATAAATGAATAATTTATATAACACAGGCTACCCCTTTAGCAGAGAGCCTGAAAGAGCCAGTGCTCAGTAAGTGTCACCTCTTGCTACTAATGTTACCTCTGTGTGGTCCCAGAGGGGCCATGCGGTTTTGAAGTTGAAGCTTCATGGCCAGGAGGCCTCTGTGGTAACTATTCAACTTGTCTGTTGTGGGGTGAAAACAGCCACAGGAAACATGTAAGCAAACACGTGTGATAGTTTTCCAATAAAGCTTCATTTACAAAACTAGGTGGAGGGGCAAATTCAGCTTATGGGCTGTGGTTTGACGTCCCCAGGTCTAGATCATTTTAGGTTATGTTTGCCTAAACCCAGGACATCCTTGATAACTGCTTGTGTTAAGATAAATCTTATTTGCTTTGGAAGAACAGAGGTTGAGGGCTGAGAAATCATTAATCTGCTAACTTCTGCTCCTGGGGTGCAGTTCAGTCTCCTCCACCGGGGCCGTCTGGTTGGTCAGTATGTCTGAAAAAAGCCTCAGGCTCTGCATAGTGTTACAGGGTAAGCTGATCTGGAAATGGTTACACTCTTACTTTCTGGAAGGACTGTTTCTTCTGCCGACTGTGGCAGAAGCTGCCAGTGGCCTCCTCTTAAGCCAGTCTCGTCCTCTTCTTTATAAACAGGACCGACCAGGAGATGGCAAAGTCCCCAACCTAAAATTAGGTTTCCCAGCTGTCTGAGTCCATTTGGGCTGCTATATATATAT
This sequence comes from Camelus ferus, assembly GCF_009834535.1. Lineage (NCBI taxonomy): Eukaryota > Metazoa > Chordata > Mammalia > Artiodactyla > Camelidae > Camelus > Camelus ferus. The sequence goes on along the minus strand of NC_045698.1, from coordinate 24,915,568 downwards.
AAAAAATATCACAGACGAGGTAGCTTATAAGCAACAGATATTTATTTCTCACAGTTTTGAAGGCTGGAAAGTCCAAGATCAAGCCACCAGCATGGTTGGATAAAGGCTCTCTTCCTGGTACATGGATGGCTTCTTGTGTCCTCATGTGGTGGAAAGAGTGAAGGATCTCTCTGGAGCCTCTTTTTATAAGGCACTAATCCCATTTATGAGGGGATTAAGGACCTCCCAAAGTCCCCAATTCCTAATACTATCATCTTTGGGAGTTAGGATTTCATCACATGAATTTGGAGGGGCACAAATATTCAGACCATAGAACCAGCCTCTTTTGCAGGAGTGCCCAATGAGATTGAAGAAAAAAAAGTTGGGTGGAGTCTTCTGGGATCTATTTTACAAAAGGCTGACTTTTCTGGGAAGTGCATTCTTCTTGCCCTCACCCCTTTCTCTTTTCTGCTGCCTGGAGTGTGGATGCAATGACTGGAGCGGCTCTGGTTATTTTGTAACTTTAGGCAACTTTGAGGAAAAAAGAAACATAGTAAGGTAGAAAGACAGTAGTTTCTTAGGACCTTGATAACTACCTGAACTGCCTCCAGACTTCTTTTACATGAGAGGAAAGTAAACCTCTGTCATTTTCAGAGACAATTAACCTGTTTCTGTTATGAGTAGCTGGACAACACGTTCCTATCTGATGTCAGCATTCTGACTTTGGGTTTCTAATCATTAGAACTTTCTGGTTTTCTAAAAGTATTAATTAAGAACACAAAGGTTGCAAATAATTAGCTGGGTTCCTAAGTGACTATCAAATAAATTTTAAATAGATGAATGATCCCCAGAGGAGCATTTTAAATGACTGCAAAATAATTACTAAGTAGGTGATTTTGGTGACTAATGTTGCAAAAGGGCAAATGGTAATCAGAGCTGTGGCTTCAGCCCTGTATAAAAGCAGAGGAAGTTGTACACTGAGGGTTTGTCTTTGCAGTTTGTTTTAAATCACTGAGGCCCAGGCCTCATGCCACCTGAAAAATGGGAAATTTGAAAGTTACCTGGTTGTTTTTAAGAGTGTAATCATTGAAACCAGGGAGTTTGGAAGAAACGATTTATTTCTCTTTTCTTTCTTCCTTTCCGCAACTCCCCCCCCCCTGTTTTATTTTATTTTATTTTTTTTGCATTTTGTGCACAGACCCAGCTCAAGCTTTGCTCACTTTTACCTTTGTGTAGTTTAGATATTTTCTTACACCGCTTCTTTAAGATCTGGCAGATTGCCTAAACAGAATAGATTGCAAGTAATCTCCTGGTAAAAACCCCAGAGACTCAGGGCAGAGCAGAAGGGGAGAGCGGGATAAAGAAGGAGACAGCAAGGAGAGTGCTGTTAAACAGCTCCTGCCTCCAGAGGAGCTCCCCAGGGGACCCTTGTTATGACAAGGACCCCTTAGCTCTGGGGCCTCTGAGTTTATTAAACATGGGCTTGCGTCACATTGGGTTGGTTACATGGGTTCTTGAACATCATGCTAAGCAGTTTTTCTCACTCTCTTTCATAGCCAAAAATGCTGCAGAAGCTGCTAAATGCTGATGAAATCCTCCTGAGATAAGCATTTTACTTTCTCTTTTCTCCCATTTCTCAGCAAAGCTGAGTTCCCCCCGACTGGATTGATAGGTACTTTAGCCAGCTCAATGTTGATATCTAGGGTCAACCCAAACACTACTGGAATAAGCTTGGTCAGCTGTATCAGATAGAATAATTCTGGCTGCAAGTGACAAAGGACTGGACCATCAATGGATTAAGCAAATAGGGGCTTATATTTCTCACATGACAGGAGTGTGGAGTCAGGCAGCTGCTTACATTGGCTCAGCAGCTCGGACTTTAAGTGCTTTAAGTTGATATCCCTGTGAACCCTTGGCCCTTTCCTCATGACTGCAGAAAGGCTGCCACGGCTCTGGACTTTGCATTTTTGTTCAAGGCAAGAGGAGGTAAAAGAGATGGGAGAGCTCTTCCAGAATCCTTAGCACTTTCAGTTGAGTTTCTGGCCAGAACTCATTCATATGACCACCCAACTGAAAGCGAAATGTAGCAGAGAAAGGAGATTGGAATCAACCCACTGGCAATGTCTAGAAAATCAGCTATAATTCAAATTCAACAAAGTTAAAACTACCCCAGGGAATGTGAACTCCTGGGAGGGGCTTTTGCTATCTCATTCATTGCTGTTTTGTGATCCACATAAGTGTTCAATAAATATATGTTGAATTCAAGATCAGGACCAGGGTGAGATGAGGTAGGTGCCTGGGGTAAAATATTTAAGGAGGCACTCACCCTCAGGCGTGGGCAAGTGTGGCGTTTACATTTGTACAATCCTGACACATTAGGGCTTCTTTTAACCTTGTGCCCTAGGCATGTATCCTACCTAGCCCTAATCTCAACCCTGGTCGAATGAATAAGATGAAATTTCAAGAAAATGTATGAAATAAACACTTTATAACAATGATGTTTATGAAATATTATTCTTAATTGTGCCATATCATGAACATCAAAACAAGGAATTAATTCACATTCCAAAGATCAGTGGAAAGAATGAGAGACTACGAGTCAGCAGAGGTGGGCTGTAGGGCTGCCTGCATGTTGACGACAGCTGATACATGGATTTCAAACATCTTAAGAAAATGCATTTGTGTGCGGAGGAAATTTGGTAAGATGCCAGGCTTTAATGACTCCTTATTTCCACAGTATACTTGTGTCATTAAAAGATAGAGTAAATAACGTCATACTTTAAATCTTACGTGGAAGTTGGCAAGACAAACAAAACCCAGATGTTTCATATATTCATACATTGCAGAAATAATTTTAAATATAGTTTGTGGGGAAAAACACACCTCGTAAATCACTTTATTAAAACAAACAAAGCAAACAAACAAAAAAACCACTACAGCTTCAAAAGGGACTAAGGGAAATTGTTCATCTTGACCAGAAGGAGTTTACACTGAGCCTTAAAGTTTTGAATACCCAAGCAAGGACCCTGAGGTGACAGGCCGAGGGTCAGGTTTAGGACCTGTGAGTGGCTTGCTGTGCCCTGCTGTCCCCGCCCTCCTCTGCTGTGAAATTCCCCCAGCACTCCAAGGAATCTCTTCCCGGAAGCTTTGCCTTTCTTTCATCTCGTTTCATGCGCCTTCTCTGAATTCCCAAAGCAATGGATCAGTGACTTGTTGTAGCTGTGGAACAGAGTGACTTAGACAGAAGTGGAGGTCAGCCATGACTCTGCCACTGCCTTGCGGCACATTCTGAGGCAAGTTAACCGGGTTCTCTGGGTCTCTGCTGGCTTCTATTCAACGGGACTCACCACGAGAGCCTTGAGCAGGGGCTTGGCCCCGGCCTGGCTCTAATGTCATCACTACCACCTCCCTTCGTGCCTGTGTCTTACCCGTGTTGTTACAGTCTTCTCTCTAGCCTTTCCCCACAAGGTCTTACTCCTGCCCTGCGAGGGTGACTTGGTCTCTCTGATAGCTGAGATTCTCAAACTTAGGTTCACATGAAGACTACCTGAAAGTGTGAAAATGCAAATCCTCAGCACCCATACTTGGGGATGCTAATTTGCTGTGTATGGGGTGGAGGCATCTTTATTTTCCAACGGCACCCCTGCTGGTCCCAGGTCCTTCTGTGCAGCAGGACTTCTCCACCTGAGCATGGCTGGCATTTTGGACTGCAGAATTCTCCATTGTCAAGGGCTCTCCTCACATGCTTAGCAGCATCTCTGGCCTCTACCCGCTAGATTCCAGTAGCATCCCTCACCCCTGTTGTGACAACCAAAAAAACATTTCCAGACATTATCAAAGTTCCCCCGGGGGCAAGATCACACCCATTTGGAACCACAGCTCAATAATATTACCTGAAGAATTAGCAGTCGCTCACACAGCTGCAGGTGCTAAAGGTCTGTTGAGATGAATAAAGCTCACATGGGTTCGATGGAGGAACTCTCACAGTGTCAACGACACAGATACACACCTGTCATACCGTTTTGGGGGTTTCCCAGTCTCTGCTGCAGAAACCACAACTGTCTTCAAATGGTCTGAGTCTTTCATTTCAGCCTCAGAGAGGGGATACCCTAGTCACCTGCTAGGCTGTATTTATTCTAGTATTTATTCTAAGGGAAAACTTCCTGAGGAACTATAGGATTTTGCCACCTACCACATAGTAATAACCAGTTTTTTTAATGGATTAAAGTCTAGAGATGGTTTACTTTTCCCCAGTCACTGCTTTCAAAAAGGGTCTCTTGTATCTAAGATCCACCTCTGTGTTGCTGGTGGTTGTTGGCTGAGGACACAGCCCTGCCTGTGTGGGCACCAGGGAGGATGTAGTTCAGCATGTTGCCACTAGAGGGAACCAAAGACTATGCAATAAAGTGGGGCTTGAGCGAATCCTTCTTCCCCAAAGATTCAACTCAAATTTTTTTCTGAACTCAGCGAGAGGACGTCCAAGAACTCAGCTGAGAATCATGAAGAGACAGCCCTCCATGCATGTTCAGTTTTCCATAACTCGTTCCAAACGGTTCTCGCAATCCAGGCAGGGAGCTTTGGCAGGATCAGGCAGCTGTGCCCCAACCAGTGGGATGGGGGAGCCCTTAGCTGGGACCAGCGTGAGGCGGCCTGGTGAACACTACCACAAAATCTCCTTTGGCTTTGCTGCTGCCGGGTCCACACAGCTTGTGCCCCAAATCTCCAGACCTCTGCCCCATGTGCGTCCTTTCCCGCCAGCACTGGGGGTGCGGGGTGGGGAGCGGCAAGCGGGATCTGGGGATGGAGCCCCGGGACCCCCTCCCTCAGCCATCCGCGCAGTTACTCTCCATCTCCGATCTCTGCCCCCACCGCCAATGCCTCCTTCCAGGCAGCACGGCCTCTCACCTGGTTCTCACCAGCATGGCCTCACCTCCTTCTGGTCACCCTGTCCCACCTTTCTATCCATCCCCCACACTTTATCCCGAGGGTCTTTTACCATGCAAACTGTCGCTGCCTCATTTGAAACCCTTTGTGGTCTCCTGTCGCTCTCAGTACAGAATCCAAACTCACTAGCATGGTGTCCCAGGCTCTCGGGGATCTGGTGCCTGCTTATCTGACCAGTTTCATCTTTCTCCAAGTTTCCACTCCTCCAAATTCCCTCTCAGTTTCCGCAGCTCTTCCTCACCCCCACACCTCCCCACACCTCTTCTCTTCAATCGCACTAAAATACTTGCATTTCTCTGGTTATACTCTTTTCCCTTTCGCGTTGGCCGTAGCACTTGGGAAATAATGTAGTCGCCTTCCTTCTCCTATCCCGGTACCCCAGCCTGGATAACTACCACCCTCCTTTAGGATCAAAGCTTATACATCATCTCCTCCTCTGACAAGTCTTGAGAGAGCCCCACTCCGAGGCTGCTTAGCCGCCGTCTTCTGAGTTCCCACAGCTCAGCCGTGGGGTTACTGTAAGCGGGGTCTGTCTCGTTCCCTCTTTCCCCCACGCCTAGCACAGTGCCCCGAGCTTACCACATTGGTTTGTTGAAGAACTGGACCAGGGACTTGCACAGACGCCCTGCCAACACGAGGTGGCGCTGCGGCCACGTGCATTGGACGGCAGCCTCCTCCCTGCCTTGCGCGGGCCTGGCTAGATGTGCTCTGTGGTCACCATGCGGGCTCCTCGATGCTCAGAGAGGGTCTTCTCGAGACAAGGACGTTTGTTCAGTGCTGTGATGTCCGTGACGTATGTTTGGGGACAGACTCTTGCCATGGTGCCAGGTGCCTTCATGCAAAGCTCTGAGTATCACTCTTCTACGCCAAGACCCTACTGGATCGTGCCTCTTCCCAAAGCTCCCAGTTCTTAGCAAATTTTGTTTTCTGCCCTGCTTAACTACGAGACTTCTGTACTTAAATATAAGATTCTAAGCAATTCATTCAAGGCCTCGCTTCCACTCCAGCACTGGTGCCTTGAAAATAGCACACAATAAATATTAGCTATTTGTTGATGAACTGGGTCATTGAATGATTTAAAAGGGTAGTCAGGATGGGCATTTCTAGTACCATGTTAGGGTGAGTGGCAGGAGAGAATGTAATTTTTTTTTCCTGGATGTATCAAATTAGACTCCAGAGCTAACTGCTTGCATGGTTGCTGGGTAGGGTCACCTGCAGAGGTGGGATGGGCAGGGTGTCTTCCCAGACTCTCCCCTGCTCGCCCGTGCGTGGGTGCCATCAGATCGTGCTCTGAAATGCTCTGCAATATCTCACAAGGTGGTGGAGCACTAAGAGGCCTGCTTGGTCAGAAGCCCGGAGTTGCCATATTGGCCAGGACTTTGGGCCAAGTTGCTTGACCAAAACAAGCCCTAGTTTCCAAGTTGCCAGAGGAGGGGGGCGCTTTCAGGGTCCCACAGTCCTAATAGTGCACGAATTACCTACCATGAGCCACGCTAACTGTGGGGCCTGGGCAAGTCACCGATTTTCGTGAGCCCCAATTTCTTTATCTGTGAAAGATGAACCATAGGAGTAATTAGCTTATAGGGTTTTCAAAAATTTAGATGAAATTCACATATGATAAAATTAGCTATTTAAAAATATCCAGTTTAGTCACCCTATTGTGTAACCACCACTTAGGTCAGGTTCCAAAACATTGTCACCACCCCAAAAGGAAAGTTAGTACCCACTAAGAGGTCACTTCCCACTGTCCCCTCCCCCAGAACCAATCTGCATTCTGTCTCTGAATTTGCCCATTCTGGATGTCCCATGTAAGTGGACTCATACAATATGTGACCTTTGGTGTCTATCTTCTTTCACTGCATCACCACCTGGTAGCAGCTCTCAGTACTTCTGCATTTTTATGGCTGAGTAATAATCCATAGTGGGGATGGACCACATTCTGTTTATCTGTTTGTCCACAGATGGACATTGGGTTGTTCCTACCCTATTGTGAATAGTGCTGCTGTGAACATGAGTGTATATGAATTTGACTGTTAGAGTCCCTGTTTTCAGTTAAGTTCAGGGTTTCTGTGAGGGCTGGATACACACGCACCACACAGTGGGAGCAAAACACATGTGAGGGATTGATGCTTTTAATGTAGTCCTGGAGGTATGCACAGGGCTTCCGTCTCTGGCTGTCTCTCTTTGATCTGGGAGCCAGACCTCACTTTCTCCCCACTCCACCTGCTGCTGTGGCTGCTGTGGGAAATTAGGGCAGGTCGGGTAGGGTGGGAAAGACAGGGGAGAAGTCGTGGAGATGAGGACGGGAGGTGCTGGGGACAGTCGTGGGCAAGTAGCGCTGAGTGGTGGGAAGGGCAGGAAAGACATGCGGCCCCAGGTGGATTTAGAGGATGAGGAGGGCAGGTGACAGCCACCAGCTCCTACTTCCTGCTCCCATGTAGGAGGGGCCTGGACTGGTGCCACCAGCAGGGTACAGTCCAGGCTAGGAAGGCCTCAGGCAAGGGACGAGGAAGGGAGCAGGAGGTGGCCTTGCCCAGGGATCCTGAACACAGGACTCTGCGGGTGGCTGTGGGTGAGGAATCAGAGCTCGTGGGAACTGTCAGCTTGAGCTCTGGTAACAGGCAAACGCAGGTTCTAAGAAAATTGATGCTCTATTTACAATAGCCAAGACATGGAAACAGCCTAAATGTCCATCGACAGATGACTAGATAAAGAAGTTGTGGTATATTTATACAAAGGAATACTATTCAGCCATAAAAAAGACAACATAATGCCATTTGCAGCAACATGGATGCTCCTGGAGAATGTCATTCTAAGTGAAGTAAGCCAGAAAGAGAAAGCAAAATATCATATGATACCACTCATATGTGGAATCTAAAAAAAAAAAAAAAAAAAGAAGACAAATAAACTTAAATATAAAACAGAAACAGACTCATAGATATAGAATACAAACTTGTGGTTGCCAGGGAGAAGAAGGGTGGGAAGGGGCAGACTGGGAGTTTGAAATTTGTAGATACTGACAGGCATATGCAGAATAGATGAACAAGATTATACTGTACAGCACAGGGAAATATATACAAGGTCTTGTGGTAGCTCACGGTGAAAACGAATGTGACAGTGAATATATGTATGTTCGGGGGGTGGATAGCTCAAGTGGTAGCATGCATGAGATCCTGGATTCAACCCCCAGTACCTCCATTAAAATAAATACATAAATAGAAAACCTAATTACACCCCCTCAAAATAAATAAATTAAAAAATATATATTTATGTTGATGTATGACTGAAAAATTGTGTTCTACACTGGAAACTGACACAACATTGTAAACTGACTGTAACTCAATAAAATAAAATTAAAAAAAAAAAAAAAAAAAAAAAGAGGAAAGAAAGATGATGCTGCCTGCCGAAAAGGCAACTGATGTGCGCGGAGGTGCGCGCGTCGGGTGAGAGTCTGAAGGCACTCCCTGCACCTGCCATCCAGGAGCGGAGAGGCAACCCGAGAGGGTGTGAGCCGCCCTCTGGAACTGGGGAACCTCCATTTTCCGGGCCGGAGGGAGGGAGGAGGTGTTCACTCAGTTTACAGCTTTTCCCCGCTGCGGACTGAAGCAGCAGGCCCCAGACAGGCAAAGGCCTCCTTCTGTGTCTGGCGTCCCAGGGAAGGGAGAATTGCTCCTCTTTTCCTCCATGCGAGGGGCAAGGAGGGGGGAACCGGCCCGGCGGCTCTGGGAGGTGCAGTTGGACCTGAGGCCGTTAAACACGTGCTTCCCTGAGTGATCTGTTCTCGCTTCGGGTCTCAGTCTGAGATTCCCTCTGTCTAAACTGAAATAGGAGAACTCTGTGGGGGAGACCTTATGGGTTGTGCTGGCGGGAGCAGCCTCAGACTGCACGAATCTGAGGGTTGTCCCCTCCGATGATGCGAAGAAGTGCGAGCGCTTGGGGGAGGGGGAAGGGGACCCTCAAGTGTCGGACAGAACCATAGTAACACCATTTTTTCCTGCACCCTGAATGCTGTTCTTTGCATATCCGTCAAGTTCTCATTTTCTTCACAAATCACTCTAAAAAAGATTTCTAGAATCCTCCATTGGCTGGTCAGTGGGTTCATATAAGGATTCGTGTTTTTTGGAGCAGAGATGGAATTTAAAGATCATGTAATCCAACCCTTTCATTTAACAGAGGAGGAGGAATCCAAGGCCCTAAGATTTGCTCATATCTCACCAGGAGTGAAGTCAGGACTAGAGCCGGGGTCTGCAGACCCCCAGCCTGGTAGCTTTTCCTCTGTGGTGCAGGTTCTCAGAGCCTGAGCCTGCCTGCAGGGTTAGGACAGTTGATACACTGTTCCCAGACCTCTCTCCTATTTCTGAATATTTAAAACACAAAAACCAAACAGTAGGAAAAATATATCTGTTTGACAGAAGGGAGAGAGTCTAAATGCTTTTTCCTGTCCCGAGAACTTAGGTAGGTGTTAATGGACACTAACCTGTTAATCCGGGAAAACATGCTAATTACTGGGAGGAACCATCAAGGCCCAAGTGTTGAGAATCTCAGTAAAGACAGAAGCAACAAAAATCAATACTTAGATCAAAGAGGAGAATGTTAAATCTGGAGCCAAATGGAATATGGAGAATTCTAAATAAAAGAATAAAGCATATAAAGTTGGCCCAAAAAGAGATTACAGAAATGGGACTTATTTTTTATGATGGGAGGAGGGCTTTGGAAAGATAAAAGCTTATCAAGGAATGGCCATATATATATATATATTTAAATTGAAGTATAGTCAGTTTACTATCTTGTGTCAATTTCTGGTGTACAGCATACACGTTCATATATATATTCCTTTTCAAATTCTTTTTCGTTATAGGTTACTACAAGATATTGAATATAGTTCCCTGTGCTGTACAGAAGAAACTTGTTGTTTATCTGTTTTATATATATACTAGTTAATATCTACAAATCTTGAGCTCCTAATTTATCCCTTCCCACCCCTTTTCCCTCCAGTAACCATATTTATTTTTTATGTCTGTAAATCTGTCTCTGTTTTGTAAATAAGTTCATTTGGGTCTTTTTTTTTTTTAAGATTCCACATATAGATGATATCATATGGTATTTTTCTTTCTCTTTTTAACTCACTTCACTTAGAATAATAATCTCCAGGTCCGTCCATGTTGTTGCAAATGGCATTATTTTATTCTTTTTTATGGCTGAGTAGTATTCCATTGTATAAATATATGACATCTTTATCCAGTCATCTGTTGATGGGCATTTAGCTTCCTAGAGCTTCCATGTCTTGACTATTGTAAATAGTGCTGCTGTGAACATTGGGGTGCATGCATCTTTTCAAATTAGAGTTTCCTATGGATATATGCCCAGGAGTGGGATTGCTGGACCATTTGGTAAATCTATTTTCAGTTTTTTGAGAGAAATGGTTGTATATTTAAAACTATTGTCCAGGCTACAGAGATCCAATGTTCTCAGGACTAGATAACTAAGTAATAAATATGCCAGGCAGAGTTGGTGTAGCTGAATATCAGAAATTCTGGGAGGTTTGAGACTGTTCTTGGGAAGTGGACGAAAGAGCCTGCTGTGAATTTCCTTCTCAGTGAGGCTGCTGTCATCCTGTCCTGCCAGAGGCAGGCAATGAGGCCCGAGCCCTGCTGACTTGCCCTGGATTCTCTCTCAGATGGCAGGGACTGCACGCCATGACAGAGAGATGGCAATCCAGGCCAAGAAGAAGCTCACCACGGCCACCGATCCCATAGAAAGGCTCCGCCTGCAGTGCCTGGCCAGGGGCTCCGCGGGCATCAAAGGACTGGGCAGGTAGGACCCCTGGGTGGCAGGGGGGATGGAAGGGAAATACAGGGCACCCCCAGGTGAGGTTGACTGGCTGTGTGACCTTGAGCACGTCACTGTCTCCTGGGGTCTCAGTTTCTTGTTCGTAAAAATACAGAGTTTGGCAGAATTGATCTCTCTGAGGTCCCTTGTGACAATTTTTTGGTTCTTAGCCCCAGATTCAGCAAGACTGAATGTCTTGTCTGCTACAAGAAAGTGCAGCTTCTGGGACAACTGGAGGTGAAGGGAGTCACGTGTCCAGGTACCAGAGACACCTAGCAGGGCAATGAGAGAGACACTTCCTAGAGCTGTGATGGTAGGGGCTGAATTAGAAGAGAGAGGAGGAACTGTCATTCAGAGGCAATTACAGATTTTGGAATTCTGCTCGCAGGCAGTTGTGTCCCCATTACTTCCAGGGACACATACACACAAGTGTATATATATATATATATATATGTATATATATATGTATATATACACACACACACACATCTATACACACAGGTTAATATATACACATATTTGTGTGTGTATATTTGCGTACATATATATGTATATGTAGTCATCTATGTCTATATTAAGCTAAACATGAGTTCATATTGATGTCTCCAACTCAGTTCTCTAACACATGGATCAGATCTTTCTAGCTTCCTCCTCTGCTTATCTGTAAATTCTCACTCCAATAGTCAGAGCCCTGGCTCCCACCATCCACTGTCCATTTCCTCAGTTGTTCAGTGCTGGTAGCAATATCAAAATTTTAAGCTCATGCCACCATGAGAAATATCTTAATCAACTAGAGTACAGCACTTCTGCACAGTTCCTTTTGCTTTTAGTCTTACGGACTCTACTCATTTCCAAAGTTACTTAAATCAGTACCTTCACTAAAACCCCACTTCCACTTCCCTTTAGTGAGTTGCTTTAAACTTCTATGACACAGTTAGATTCTCTTGTCACAGCCTGCATTTCTTTCTAGAATCCCCTGACTTGTTATATAATTTTTCTAAGTGTACACATTAAGGCCCACTCTTTGTACTGTAAAGTTCTATGGGCTTTAGCAAGTGCATAATGTCATAAATCCACCATTATAGTATCAGACAGAATAGTTCTACTGCCCTCAAAATCCCCTGTGCTTCACCTATTCTCTCTCCCTTTCCCTTCATCATTTTACTGTCATTATAGTTTTGCCCTTTTCAGTGTCATGTAATTAGAATCATACAGTACATTTTTTTAAAGTTTTGTTATCTTTTATGAAGACTGGGAAGAGGCTCTCTAATGCTGGGAGGAGGATACTGAGAAGAATCTGAGAAAACTTAGAAAAACCTTGAGAGCAGTTTTCTTTTTAAATCTTTATGCTTATACCTTGTTCTTTGTGTGTTCTTCTCTTTCTTCGCTGTATATTATCTTTAGAGTGTTTCGAATTATGGATGACAATAACAATCGAACACTTGATTTCAAAGAATTTGTGAAAGGGTTAAATGATTATGCTGTGGTCATAGAAAAGGAAGAGGCAGAGGAGCTTTTCCGAAGGTTTGATAAAGATGGAAATGGAACAATAGACTTCAATGAATTTCTCCTCACATTACGAGTAAGTGGCCCCATGAATCCCTGTGTCTCCCGAGTTTGGCTTTCACGTGGTTTGAGTTGGCAATTGTGAGGCTTTGATTTCGAAGTCGTTAGCACACTGGGGATGAGAAGGGCAGGAGATTGAGTACAGGTTTAGGGATTTTTTGGAGCAATCTCATAACACGCATCATTTAACAGCACACAAACAGTTGCACATCATTGAGAAGAATACGATACTTCATCACGGGTGATACAAGGAAAGCTCATCTGCTTGTGTATGTCTGTGGATGTGCTTTTTCCTATGCATCTAGCCTCCAATGTCCAGAGCCAGAAAAGAGGTGATCATGCAAGCATTTAGAAAGTTGGACAAGACTGGAGATGGCGTCATAACTATTGAAGACCTTCGTGAGGTGTACAATGCAAAACACCATCCAAAGTACCAAAATGGAGAATGGACGGAGGAGCAAGTATTCAGGAAATTTCTGGATAACTTTGACTCACCCTATGACAAAGATGGATTGGTGAGTAAAAGAGCTTAATCTGAGTGAAATTTCTTCGATCCAATTTATAATTGTAAACGGGAAATAGGCCTAAAGGCTTAAAAATACTTATACGATATTTGTTATAAATGGAAGTAAAATGTTTCCTTCATGACTATCTAGAAAGTTGAGAACACGTAAAATATATATGTGTGTGTGTTTGTGCACATATATTGGCAGGGGATCTACATACAGCTAAATATTCATCACCTGAAGACCAGGGGCATTTTGATTAAACATTCGATTTCATGGTTGTCATATTTACCATACACAGCTAGCCACATTCCAATGAACTCCATGATAATAAAACATATTTAACTTCAAAACGAGACCATAATTTGGGGAACATGATTCACAAGGCATTTCAGGATGCCACAGTGCCCATCACACACCCTTATGAGCATCGTTTGTCATCACACTTTGGTACGTGGAGACGCCAACTTTTTCCATGAAACTTCATGGTGAGTCCTATGAGCAGGAGGAGGAGGGGGGAGGAAGGGGGCCTCTCTGTCCTTTCTATTGACATTTTCCTGCCAGGGACAGAGAGATACCCTCCGTTCAGTAAAGGGAATGCCAGATAACAGGAATTTATTCTGATTTAATCTTTGGTAGGCATTGAAATTAACTTGCATTTTCCAAACTACAGTGAACTGGAGAACAAAAGCAACCACCTCTCTCCACTAACTGGTATCTTCACCTTACAAACGCATCGCTTGGTAGGGTGAGGAGTTCTATCTCTGACTGACGGAGACAGAAATGTCATCTGTCTTTTAACAGCAGCCCTCCACGGGACTTTTAACCCAGGCCAGGTGTTCTGCTTCGAGGTGTCCTGAAGGCTATGGTGAGGCGGGGAGGGAGCTCCCAGGCTGACAGCAGAAGCAGAGCCCTGGGGTGGGTTACTCTCGATCCCTTTGCCACACTGGGAAGGATTAGTGCAACAGTGGGCAGGAAGAAGAGATGGCGGTGCTGTGATGGTGGAAGAGAAAACCAGCTTTCCCTTCCTGAAGGGAATTCCCCCCGACTTTTTCTGTGAAACTTCTCAGCAAGTCCTGTGAGCAAGTGGAGGAAGGGGTAGGAAGGAGACCTTCTGTGCCTTTCTGCTGACATTTTCCTGCCAGGGACAGAGAAATACCCTCCATTTTAGACTGAAGTGAGTGTGGAGGTAGATAAAAAAAGAGCCTAGATTCTGTAGGGCAGCCAAGTGCTTAGGGACAGAGACAACAGAACCGTATGTTTTCCTCCCATGTGGCTGGCCTTTGATGTCTGAGACGGCAGCGGAAGAATAGTCAACGGCCATTTCCCCAAATTAGCCCGGCTCTACATGGGATCCCAGGCTGTATTTACCTCCCTTCTGCAGGTGGTTCCTCCATGTTGCCAGGGGAAACCTCAGCCGCCCTTTTCTCTAACCCAAGCCGAAGTGGCCAGTTGTTGTGATTCAGCTGATTTAAAGTTCCCACCCCGCTTCTTTTGACATTTATCTTAACAAACCACATTAAGCTTGCAAATACTCAGAAGGGCTCTTGGGGATTTTAGCGGTTACAGCATTTGATGTCACCTGAATTTTACAGACCCTGTATGAATCCCCAGCTCTGACTGTGTACAATCAGTATCTGGGCTATGGATTTATAATTCAGATTGCTGGCTGCATTGAAAAATTGCAAAATCTGATTTTTTAGGGAGGAGTAGAGCTCAAGGATTTACGCTTTTAATAGGTATCCCAGGTGACTCTTATTCACATTTGTATATGAGATCCTTGTCTCTAAAAGATTCAGAAGTACCTGTTGTAAATGACTAAATATATTATGCACATAAACCTCATTGAGCATAATTATGGATCTGGACAATATTTACTGAGCACTTGTTATTTACTGGATATTGTGTCAAAGGCTGTACAGGGATTTTTATTCAACAAACATAATGAAAATGTTTTTGAAAAGTGATGTGTGATTCAAGCTTTTCTACACTGAAAATCCCACATGCCCATTTATGGCTGAAAAACATAGTTGATATCCAAATAAGACAGAATTCAGCATAATGCAAGAAAGTTTTCATTCACCCCAGCCAAGGATAATCAGATTTGTGAACTTTGAATAACCTAGGCTAAGTTCTCAAGTAGTCATAGAGGTGACCAGGGTTTGCAACAGTCCCCTAATTCTATCCCTAAGCCCACTTGAATTAGGTGAAACTTTCACTTCTTATTTTTTTAATATATAGGTTTTGAAGTTTTCATGTTTACACATTATTTTATAATTAAAAATTTAAAAAAAACCTCTTAGAACTAGATTAGCCTTTAAGAGGATATGAGTTTCATTGACTCATTGGTATCATATAGAATTTTTTAAATAATTAAAAGTATTTTAGGTATGTTACTGAGTGTATGTAGACAACCTAAACTTATTTTATGATTTTCAAATCAGTTTGGAACTAAGGAAAAGGGACTGTATTCTGTATCATGATTCAAATATTTCTATTGCCTCTATCCAGGATTTTCACCTGCACAAAATAGATACAGTCTTCCCTCGGTATCTGTGGGCAATTGGTCCCAGAACTCCGCAGAGGATACCAAAATCCATGGACGCTCAAGTCCCTTATATAAAATGGTGTGATATTTGCTTATAACCTCTGTACACCCTCCCTTACACTTTAAGCCATCTTTAGATTACTTTTAATACCTACTACAATGTAAATGCTGTGTACATAGTTGCCAGAGTATGGCAAATTGAAGGTCTGCTTTTTGGAACTTTCTGGAATTAAAAAAAAAATACACGGTTGGTTGAATCCGTGGATTCTGAACCTGTGGGTGTGCAGGGCTGACTGTGCTGTTAGTTAAGGGTAACTTTGGCAAGAGGCCAGCCCAAAAGCAGGGGCTGTCCATTCTCTTATTTTTGCTAATGCCAGACAAAATACTTAAGTAACAATAATTATGACTGAAAAGTAATTTACTCTGATGAGGGCAGACTTAAGGGGGAAATCATAGCACCTGTGATCTGACGATTCCCAATATGAGTGTCCGGAAACAAGCAGACAGACACGTCCCTAAGGATAACTGATGACCTTTTCTGAAACGAGCAAGTGCATTAGCTCAGATGGAGTTTAAGGCTGGATAACTGGAGAATGCAAAAAAGGACAGAAATATATTTAAGAGAGGGGAGAAATGAATGGTATTCTAATTTTAACAAAAACTGTGTACATATATTATTTATTTCTACTTCCAGACTCTGATAAGCACAGTTCAATTAGGTGCTCAGTCCAAAGCCTTTCTTCCTACTGCTGTTTACTTTTCTGGGGTTTGGGGGGAAAGGTTGGTACAGGGCGAGAACTAAGGATCCTGTGGCTTTTTTCTCTGTTCACTTATAATTTCAGCAAAAAAGTGGGTCAATCAGCTTGTATGATTCTTGGAAGAGATAGGTATGTTCCCAAAGGCTCAGTAGGAGAGAAGTTTGCTCTTATGAACTAGAAAGGGGTTTTAAATTATTTATAGATTTCACTTCTTGTGATATTTCCACTCCCTCACAACACTGGAATTTGAGGGCTAACTAGAAAATAATAAATTCCCCAAATAGCCCTCATTACTGTGTGTGAGTCCTCCCATGTAATCAGGTCTATACTTCGGGCTAACCTGACTGGTCTTAGAGATCAAACAGGAAGACAGTTATTTCCCTGAATCAACTAATCATGTCAGCCAGTATGGTTGAGTTGGAGCCTACATCTCACCTATTAAAAAATAAATTGGTAACTTTTTTCCTTCTTTCTAAAAGGAAAGTAAAATAAAATCCTAGCATAGATTAAACACATTAGTTGATATTCCAAGGGAACTGGGAGGAGAGAGAACCTGGGTGGGGTAGAGCATGGAGCAGGGGGGAGCTTTTTAACTCACTTTGTGCCTGAAATGAGTAATGAGCATCTTAAAAGAGCATGAAGCCGAGGAGGGTTTAGCTAGAAGTCTGTTTCCTTCCCCTCAAGGACCGAGCTCTGTCCTTTGAAAGGTGTAACAGTACTTGTCTTGACACGAGGACTCGAGGTGGTGTTTGCGACGCATCACAGACAGGCGGTGTGCCCTGCAGTTACAGAACGCTTGTTTCTTATTCTGAGTTTCAGTCTCACTTATCTGAACAGACAGGCTTCTGCTCTTAAAGAAAGACGAGACCTGCATCTCACTTTCCATTTAGGTCGGTTTGCAAGTTTTCAAGACTCTCTTCCTCTCTGTGCCACACGCTCCTGGCCATCCTCAACCTCACTTTTTCTCTTGTTCTAGATCTGTTCCTCAGCGGTGTCACTAAAAAGCCTCCTTGTCTGAAATTTCCCTGCCATTTACAGGTCCTGGAGATGGGCCTCCGTTGAGATGGGGAGAAGACAAGTTTTGTTTTTGTTTCTGACGTTTCCTCTGCAGGTGACCCCCGAGGAGTTCATGAACTACTATGCCGGGGTGAGCGCGTCCATTGACACCGACGTGTATTTCATCGTCATGATGAGAACCGCCTGGAAGCTCTAAATGTATGACCTGGGGACCAGGGCCTTGAGTGCTGCCATGTGGCTCCAAGTGATTAAACATCAGCTCAGAACCAGGATCACATCTGATTTCATGTTCAGCCCAGTGTTTCTTCCCTGTCCACATGCACTGCATTTTCTGGGGCAGAAATAAAGACAGTAAGCATTTAACTGTGATTTCTCTGAGGCTGCTTCCTTAGCTCTAAAATAGGAATTAATTAAACTAAGATCTGTAAATCTCCTAGAGCCAGGCTGATTTGATAGGTGTCAAATAAACCTTTGATTTCTTCCGTGGCCATTAACAAAAGTTTGAGTGTTTTAATTATAATCCCAGCCGTGTACCCCAGTGTTCCTCCACCTCCTATCAGATGGTTCATTGTTAGGTGGAAGAATTCATCTATTTTTATGACTGGCTGTAAATCTTCATGTGCCTTTGTCCTCATTTGGGGACCAGAATGAGACTCCACGTTAGCCTCAACTTCTGTAACTGAATCTTTATTTTCTCTGCCTGTGGAAGCCTCAGTTTGGCAAATAGACTTAGAATGACATTTTGGGGTCATTTTAAGGCCTGGTGTGATACTGGAGACCATTTCCTTGAGCGGTAGAGCCAGGACTGTTTCTGTGGTTAAATTCTGAGGCTGGGCTGTGCTCTCCAAATTTATGCGGGACATCTTCCTGAGTGAGTAGGCAGATCACACCAATGGGCTGATGGGACATTCATCTCCCTCCTCTCTGCAGCTGGCTCATGATGCACAAGAGGTGGGGTGGGGCACAGACTAGGATCACAGGTACCCTCCAAAGCAGATTCTCCGTCCTAACACTTCATGGCTCAAAGCCTTTCTCCTCCCAGCTCTAAGCTCTGGTTTCATATCATTGATGTGTGAGAATCTCCCCAGGAAAGGCTTCTAAGCAAAGGTAGCCCTCACTGCTGGAAAATGGATATTGAAACTATAGCTTGCTCTCGCTGTGGGTTCTGTGACTGGGCCAGAGATGAAAATACAGTGACCAGCCCTCTGGCTCTGGTGCTGGAGGTAATTACCTTGTTACTCAGGGACAGTCCTCCTCTTTGTCACTTCTTTCCCTGGTTGCACTCATCCCTTGGTTTGGGGAGATGTATTGGGGGTAATGGTCCCCTTTAAGATCTTACATATTTAAGGGGTTTTGGGTTTAGGATCACAGCACAGTTATTTTGAACCAATTCACTTGTTTACTGTTTGCAGATTTGGAAGTTGAGATCAGGGTACACATAGATTTAAAAATTGCAAAAACATGTTTCTGGATGAGAATTATAGTCATCATTAAAAAGGACACCTTGCTTTGTTGGTTGTTGAGAAACTAAACTCTCAGTTCTCCTGATGACAGGCTAGAAAGGGACATTTTTCTTGAGGATGAGCGCATCGCCATATGAGAAGCTAGCTCTTTGGCAAATTAATTGCACAAGTGTTGGTTTCCACCAGATTTATTATCTAGGCTTATGCAGAGGGTGGCAGTCCAAAAATGCCAAGTATTTTGAAGAAATACATAGAAATGATGTAGGAAGCCAGGAGAAATTATGAAGGGATGTACAGAAAAAAATACCCGTGTTTTCTGCAGGCTGCGCCTTGCAGATTGTGACCAAGGAGAGGTCCCGGTCACCTGGGCACAATAGGTTTCAAGCCTACTGCTCTAGATAATTTGTGTTTTTGATTCTGGAATGACTCATGCCTCTGCTTCACTGGGGCCATAGAATTAGCATGTGATTCAGAAGGAGTAGGTTTCAGCTATCAGCTTTGTCTTCCCCAGTAGTACTTACTTCCTGTCTAATTGGGGCACAAGGCACAGCTATCAGATTTCAGATAACCCAGGCCTCACAGTGTAGTTGGTCACATCCAATCACCACCTGCTAACGTTAGGTTCTGGGCTGCAGCGAAGATCGCACCACGGCCCCCTCGTACTCCATAAACCAGATCTAATAACTTTATGGTCAACGATCACCCCACTCCTGTTCTCAGTCTTAACCTGTGATTTCTGCCCTTGTCAGGAATCACTCATTATTTAACTCTATTCCTTCTGGTAGCAGTGGGAGGAACAGACAAGGGCCATTAAAAAAATCATGTGTTAATATTTTTCTGGGTATAGTTTTTGTTTATTTAACTTAGACATTTGAGACATTGCTCCACTTGCAATTAAAAAAACTTTTATTAAAAAAGTAACCACTTGGGTCAGAAGATAAAACACAAAAAATTCTCCAAAACAACCCTTGGGAGCATCTCACCTGTTGGGCCTGGACCCCAGATAGGGAATTACATAAATAAGCCAAAGAGGAGAGGATGAAATTGGCAGCTTTTCACGAAACGGGAACAATGTAGATAAAAATTCTGAGAAGCAGGATTGGTCAGAATAAGCCACCAGTATCAGTACTGAATCTGAAGTTCTAACCCCCCCAAAGGCAAACCCAGGCAAGAACGGACGAGACCCTGACTCTCAAGAGCTGGTGTACACCTTGCCTGAATTTCATTCAGAGGACGACGGAGAAACCCAAGATGCGTCAGCTGAACTGCAGACTGAGGCAGAAATCTTCCAGCCAGCCTGTGGGGCAGATTTTCACAGTCCTTTAAACTTTAATCGGATTTCTTCCCAGACCCAGGGGGCACCCTGGAGGACCATTAAGGGTCTTTGTGGTTTGTTGGCGAGCTTGGAGTCACATTTCATACCATAACAGCAGCTCTCAAGGCAGAGCTGGATCCCCTCTAAGGGGGTCTGCAGATTCGCTTTGCATACATCATGGTTTTAGGGTGAAAATACATCTCATCAAAAAATATTTCCTGAACCACTGCCATGTGCCATGTTCTGGTCTAGGTTGTGGGGATAGGCAATGCACTAGAACAAGTGTCCACAAAACTGCTGGCCTTCAGACCACCCTAACTGCCCACGGTCTGCAAGAGATCAGAGAGGAAAGGAACTGGGCACTGAAATTCCCCTCTCTGAGTCCCATCCAGCTTCTGAAGCAGGATGACTGGGACCCTTCACGTGGTGGTGTGTTGAGGAATGTTGTAGTAAATTTGAGGAATGTAGACAATCAAGAAAAATACCCCTCTATTCTTGGAGGTAGATCACCGTCTGGCCCTTCACTTTTCCTGGCCCGTGTGGATCGCCTCACTGAGCCACGAGGGTCCAGGCAGGTCATGGTTCGAGCCTCATTAGGCTGCCTACAGATGCAATTGATTCTGCTGATGTTTAATCAAATGGAGGTGAAATTAACCAGATGTATTCATTCTTGCATGGTGTGTGGGTGCCTTGCTGCTCTTTCTTCATGAAATTCTACTAACACCCTTGGAGTAGCATACTTTTTGGGATTTATGCATGTGTCTCTTGGGCATACAATAAAAAACTTCACAAATTCCAGGTTTTCAGATGAGTCAGCAAACTTGCTTTCCTGGAAATTGTAGTCTGTTCTTTTAAACAAAGAGCCTGTTGAAAGACGCAGCAAAGTTTTAAAGCTTAGAAATGCTTGTGATTCAGGGGAAAATCAAAGGTGCCAAGGCTCTGATAGATTGCCATGTGATGATATTTTCATGTAACTGAGTCTTTGAAAGCCGTGTTTCTGAGCATAGTTATATCCCTCCAAGTTGCTTATATGAAAATGACATAAACCTTGATAGAGATGGTGATTTCTTTTGCTATAATTAAAAAATGCACTAAATGAATCCCCCCAAATTATATGTTATGAAACAGATGACAGGTGAAATCTGTTGAAAGAAACATAAACACATGATTGATGGGGGTTTTGAGAACTGCGCTGGGTGAGAAGAGTTCCTTCTGCCATCTCAGTTGGTGCGGTGAGAGGTTGTGGTGAAACAGCTCTTCCTCTCTGAGAATAGCACAACCTTCTTGTTTCATTCTCACACCTGCTTCACCAGAGCCAGTATTTTCCCTTGTAAATAGAGTGGAAGGTGCTCCTCAGGGAAGAAACCCACTGCAAATATGAGCATCCAGCCAGCAGCTGAGGTTTTGATCATGGACCTCGTGACCCCCAGAAAGAACATCTCAAAGTGTCAGGGCTTCTTTTCTTCTGTTCTGGATTCTTCTCCATCTTGTTCACAAACAGAGTTTATTTATTACTGCTCTGGAGTATTATAAACATCCTCACAGCCACTGGACGCTGTGGACGCAATTTCTGTTTCACCTGAGTTCTTGTGAGCACCAGGGGTTTCTGGTTCCCACCCTTGCTCCTAAGAGCTCAGATGTGGAAAGGGTGCCACCCAGCTTTCCCTTACGCTGCCCACACGACCATCACTCATCTCCAATTTTATTCTGTTCTGGACCTCATAATCAATTTATGAGGAACCCAGTGACTCAGAGGTCAAGCACCTGAAATTTGAAGCAAGATCTGCCTGTAGTTTGTAATCACGTCATCAAAGCCCTGGGTACCTATTGCTTTGCTGGCCTTAACACTTGGCACTCAGGGATGGGTATTGATTCTGGGAACATCTTGATCTTAAACTTGAAAGGTTTGAGTTGCTGGTCTCCTAGAAACGCTCAGGCCACCCGTGGAACTGGAGACAATCAGTGCTCCAAGGGAGCCTTAGAACAGAACAGCGACCTGCAGTTGAGAGAAGATGACAGATGCTGAGTGGCCTGCCTTCCAGGGTCACTGTGAGTCCCAGAGTGCTTCCTCCCTGACGGGATAAAGTGCTGCTCGAACTCAGGCTATTATCAAATGTAGGCACCACCTCAGGAAACCCAGCTCATTCCTTTAGTTTCCAAGGAAACTGGGCAATAAAATACCATGCCACCAATTTCATACTAATACCTAAAATCTCATTTAGCAGTATCATTCAACATCCACTTACTTAAGGTTATCTTTGAAGCTGCAAGCTGAATATAGTACATCACCATTAATTCAGGCTCCAATAATTGAGCTTATTTAGATATGGTTTCAGTGACAATTTACTTGTTACAGTTTCATCTATACTAAAAAAAAATGGGATCTTTAAGCAAGTCAGTAGTTTAAGGAATAAAGGCTGTGTTTACTTATATTCATCGATGTTTTACAGATGCTTGGAGAAATCCATTTGCATACAAACGTAATTAGTATGCTACTTGCAAAAAGTTCCCACGTATACAACGAACCCAGGTCAATAGTTAACTGATAATATTTTATTTGCATAACTGAAATACCAGCTATTTTCTAGATGGTGAAGTGTTCCTATGTGCAAATCGTCTCTTGCTAGGATTTTTACACAGAAATTGAATAGAAATTATGCTCAAAAGCAATGTTTTATAAAGTAGATTTCCCCGGATATTTATGATATAAAATTTTAAATATTTGGTTTAAACCACTAGACCTGTTTCTAGAGGCAAGCTAGGTATGCATTGAAATTAAGAGCTTGTCTTTTTTTTTTATGGAATTATAGTCAATTTACAATGTTGTGTTAATTTCTGGTGGACAGCATAGTGATTCATTTATACATATACGTATATTCCTTTTCATATTCTTCTTTGTTATAAGTCATTACAAGGTATTGAATATAGTTCCCTGTGCTATACAGTAGGACCTTGCTTATCTAGTTTGGTGATGATTTTCCTTGTAGTTCCACCTGTACAAGACCTTCTGCCAGAGTTCAGCAGGTTTTCTGTGAGCTTTGCTCCACATGTAGATGTATTTTTGATGTATTTGTGGGAGAGGGTGAGCCCTGTGTTCTTCTGTTCTTTTGTCTTGAAGCTGATCTCTTGAGAACTTGTCTTTAATGGCAATAGTTATAATATCATTTCTAGGAACCAAAGGTTGAGAAGTTTTTGAGCTGCAAAGTTAGATATGGTTTAATTTATAACACCAACCATGTCATTTTGTCACAGTTATCAGACTGTACCTTGCCATCAACATAATTCTGATTTAAAAGAATTTCTGCAATTTAAGACTTGAGACATTAAATATGCTTGTAATAAAAGTTCATCTAGCTTTTATATTTCCATTTTAAAGTGTTTCCAGAATATATTTCTTCTTATTAGCTAACATGTTACATATCATGCTTCTTTAAAAGTTTACTCCCCCAATGGTGCCTTTGGATCCTTTAAAAATTTTACTTGTGTGCTGTTTCAGTTACAGGTGATGAAATTTCCTTGAAAATGATAAGGCCCTGTTCAGATTGTACCCACTTGTGCTTTCAAAAGAACAAAATGTAATTACCCATCAAACCATTATTTTGACAGCCAAGAATGAGAGTTTGAAAATTTGATGTTACTATTCCTTTTCCTGCAGGGTTGGTCTACTCTCAACTAATGGGGGTCAAGCAAGTTCCCAGAATACCCGGCCTCTGGGTGGTGCTTCCACGACTGTGGGGAATATTGTTGCTCTGTGGGCTGCTATTAGGGAACAGGGGAGATTAAGAGGGAGGGGAGAGAGATGGAACCAGGGGCTGATTACTGCTCTTTGTGTTTTTGCTCCTTCCTCTATTGCCGGTTGTAGGAAGCACAGGGCCAGCCATGAAACATTAACACATATCCTGGCCAACTTGAGAAGCTGGGAGAGTTTGCCTTTAGCACCTTCCATCCAGCTCATCCCCTGCACCCTTCTATTGAACCCCAGGCATCATTTATTCCTGAATGCCCATGGGTCCTGGGAGGTGCCCCATTCTCTAGTTTTATCCCTATCTGTATGTTTGGTCTAGACTCCCTTTCACTAAAGAGCTTTTTATCTGTTCATTTATGCTATAAACTTTTCTATCTTAAAGTATTGATAATGACCCCAAGTGTGATCATACAGATTATATTTTAGAGCAGCACTGTCCCATAGAACTTTCTGAGATGATGGAAATGCCCTGTATTGGGTTGTCCAAGCTGTCCACCACCAGCCACAGGTGGCTAGTGTGACTGAGGAACTGAATATTTCATTGTGTTTAATTTTAACTCATTTAAATTTCAAAAGGCACATGTGGCTAGTGGCCATTGTATTGGATACCAGCTCTAGGGCTTTTTATCTTAATGCAAGAAATGATGGCCGTGGGGAAACTGTAGCTGGCCAGTGGGTAGATGGGTTTTTGGTGGCCCTTGCAAATGTTCTGTCTCCGAGCGAAAAGGAAAGCCAGTCTCCCCTGCCCAACTCACCTGAGCCTGCTGGGTGGCCGGTGGCCAAACTCAATAGAAAAGACTTCAGGGAGAATGTAAACTGCTCTGCTATGATGAACATATTTTGACATCATTTCCTTCTTTTCCCCTTGCCTTTTATCCCCTTCAGGTTTCAAAAGAAGACTTTTTGAACTATTATGCTGGTGTTAGTGCTTCCATTGACACAGATGCCTATTTCATTTTAATGATGACGAAATCCTGGGGATTGTGACTTTTGTCTGCTAATTCTTTTGCAAATCAGGGACTCTCAGAGAGTGGAATGAGTTTTTAAAAAGTCCAATGCCAGAGATTTTTGATAAAATGTAAACTAAAGTTTCTGAAAGCTCTGGCGTTTTGAAAACAATAGACCTTCAGTCATCTTATTTCATTACCTGGAACGTGTCCATTTCCTTATGTGCCTGAGGATATAGTTTTAAATCAGAAAGACAGGAAGAAAAGCAGGAAGAAAGGAAGAAAGAAAACCATGAAGTGAGACTGGGAGGTATTTCTTAGGTGAAATAGCACACTTATTATAGCTCTTCTTCTTGTAAGTGTAGATGCAAACGTCTCCTTACACCCTCAATTTGTCTGCTGTCTTTGGTGGCTGTAGCAGAGGTGATAACAAAAGGGCTGGAGGAACAGCTCTCTGTACAAAATTTCCTGAGCTTCCTTATTTTAATGTTTCTCTTGGTGAATACTTTACAAATAAAGTTTATTTTATTCTGAAATTCAATGACTAATTTTTGTGTGCTATTTTTATAGTGTAATCCAAGGGTTTAAACCCAGTAAATTCCCACTCTTGCGTGAACAGGGGACCTAAGTGTTTCTCATGACCAGAGGAAGGTGAGCTCAGCTGGTCCACCTGGCTGAAGGCTGGGCTTCTGTGGAGAGGCTTGCTTCCTGGATCAGCCTATCAGGATTAGAGAGATGCACCAGGAAAGAGAATTGCCCATCAGAAGTCTTGGAGGCTTTCTGGAGCTTTAGGTTAAACTGGTGGTGGTGGGGGGAGCACTTTGAAACTGTTTTGGGAATTTATCTTTTGAACCCACTCATCTAGGCTCCTCCCTAAGACAGGTGATATCAGATTTTCTGACCCATTTCTCTGCCTCTAGTTACTGCTTCTTAGGTAACAAACATGGCTGTACACACTCACAGGCCCTTCATCTTATAAAAGGAAGAACTGAGGGTTAGGGAGAAGATAGAAGGCTAGATATAGGCTTCTCAAACTTAATGAGCACATCAATTGTATGGGAATCTTATCAATATGCTAATTCTGATTCAGAAGTCTGGGGTGAGGACTGAACTTTAGTCTTTCTGACCAGCTTCCCTATGGGGTTAATGCCTGTGATCTTCAGATAACACTTTGAGTAGTGATGGGTAAAGAGAAACCAGCTTGGATATTTCCAGAGCACTTGGCTTATTATTTCCTCACCTTTACTTAACCAAACTAATCTACGAGTTTTGATGGCTGGGCTACCCTCTTTTCATCTTTAAAGTCATGAATGTCGAAGAAAGTATTAAGGAAAACTTATGTGCCCCTCAAGCATGTGTAGCAGCAAAATAGTTCTTCCAAGAGGCCTTATGCAGAGATAATTCAATCAAAGAATTTCTCATAGTCCAGGACTGAGTCCTGCAGCCTTCCAGCCTTGAAGATCTGAAGTTGCCAGCCCATCTAGTATAGGCTCATCTTTTAAGAGAGACCTACACTGAGCAAGCTCATAGACACTGATGCTAAAACCAGCATCAAAACTATTCATCTGCCACAGAGAATGCAATTCTCATGTTTGTTGAGACCAGATCAGAGAACCTCATCCGTGGATGTGAGAGAATGACAGCTTCTCTCTCAGTTCTGGGTGATTTTTAGTAATTTATTCTCAAATATGATTCAGCAGTGCAAAAGGATATAGCTGTGGTATGTTAGGGTAGTGATAGCTGCTGTAACAAATAATCCTTGGCACTTACAAAAGCTCAGACACAATATATATTTAGTTTTCACTCTTGAAACACTATTATGTATCTACTCTTCATGGTCAGTGACCAGCTTTCCTCTGTGTAGTGATTTTGGGTTGCAGGATTCCTCCATATTGTGATTCTGCTGCTCTCTAGGGCTTTGCAACTAATAGCATCCATATGACTGAAGGGGAAGAGATATAGGGAAGGCTGAAGGGCTTTCTGAAAAGTTTTGGTCTTGATATGACACACATCACTTTTGACTGCAGTCCATTTGGTGATAACTAGTCACATGATTACATCGAAATGCAAAGGAGGCTGCCAAGTGTAGTCCTGGGCAGGAAATCTTCTAGCCAATTAAAATCTATCTAATGGCAAGAGAGTACAAATTTTAGTGGACAACTAGCTTTTTGAATAACCTTTGAAATAGCAGTCCCCTTGCCTTCCATTTTCTTAAGGAGGCATGCTTGGTTGGAGGTTGGAGACATGCAGAACTGAGGTGTCTCTATCTTTAGCCATACTGGCAACAAAAAACCACCTTCTACAACCATATATGGTGATTGTTTTCTAATCAGCAAGTCCTGTCATTTGGACCTATGCCAAGCCTTGATATTCATGCTGCCATAACACTGAGGCAACTCATCCTTTATCTGCCCCTGTGACACAGGACCTAGGAATTTTCCATCTACATCTCTGTAGGGACTTTCTGTGGGGAGTTGGAGCTATGTCTTATCACATATAGTGGAACCAAGTTATTTATGTTGGTAAGTGAGAAAAGCTTTTCCCTAGAGATAGAGCTCTTGTTGGAAACCTAATTATAATTATGAGGTTATTTGGTCATTGGAATTAGAACAAAGGGCATAAAGATTAAAATGTTTAATGAAATTAGGTTAACAGTTTATTGCATTCATTTTCCAGTGAGACCATAATCTCTCCTCTACAGTCCCTGGAGGGGACTAACAAAGACGTCCTCTCTGACCTCTCCCTTTTCAATGCTTCATAGCATTGAACATTAGTCAATAGTCCCCTGTAGGAGGGGTATACACTTCACTTTAGATATGTTAATATGACATGTTAATGAAATCACTCAAGATCTGGCCTGCCTTGCTTGCTTGGGGGTGATGCTTGTCTCTTTAGGGTAATTTTATATACCTATGTTCTAATCCATTGTGTATAAAATATCACAGTGATTTTACCATTGCTCTGAGGGCTGTCTTATTTTCCTGTGATTCAGAGTATAACTTTCTCCAGTCAGCCCCAGTGAACTGACAACAAAAATCAGGTACTTTCTTGTGTCATATTAGTGGGAAAAATTAAATCAAAAGAGAATGACCTTATCTGGAGGGAATTCATCAGAATAACTAATCACTGTGGTTCAATACATCATGGGAAGGGAGTGAACCAGGGTAAGAACCTAGGTAGTCTCAGTATGAGGGCTGGTCACCAGAAAGACCAAAGGACCAACCACATGATTAGAGTGAAAACTTTGGGCCATCCCAACCTCTGAGGAGAGGAGCGGTTCTGGAGGTGAAGTCATGTAGACAATGGTTTGGTCAACCATGATTACCTAATGAATCTCAGTGAAAGTCTTTGAACACTGAGGCTCATTAATACTTTCTGGTGAACAAATTGATGGGCTGGGAGGCTGACACACTTTGACCCCAGGAGAGCAAAGAGTAACCTGGATTCTTTCTATGACTTCACCCTATATCTCTGCATCTGACTGGTCCCCCTGATCTGTATTGTTTATAATAAAGTGGTAATTAGAAGTATAGAGCCTTCCTGAGTTCTGTGAGTCATTCTAGTGAATTACTGAAACTGAGATGTTGTAGGAACCTGTATTTCTAATCAAATGGCTATAAAATTACTGTGATACATACATTTGAATTTTTGCCATCTATTTCCAAATCGCCCTCTTAAAATTTTGTACTAATCTATCCTCCCACCAACAGTATATGAGAAAGCCTATTTCACCATGCCTTTGGCAAGCACGGAAGTTTAGCAATCTTTTCAATTTTCTCAACTTAATAGACAAAAATCTACTTAATTCACTTTATTTGCATTTTTTGATTCTGAATGAGATTGAACATATTTTCATATTTTTATAGTCAATTTCTTTGGTGAATCTTCTGTTAATGTGCTTCAACCATTTCCCTCTTGGGTTGTCCATTTTTTGCTAATTAACTTGTAAAACTCTTGGATGTTAAGGATCTTAGCACTTTGCTTGTCATATTGCTACTATATTCTTCCAGTTTATTTTTATCTTTACTTTTTGTTGTGGATTTTGAAAATGCAATAAAAATTACCAATATTCTAAATTTTTTATTATCAAATGTATCAATCATTATGGCTTCTGGGTTTTACATCTTATTTAAAAATGCTTTCCACATTAAAAATGTATAAAGTGATTCACTTTTGTCTTCTGGCATATTGGTTTTCATTTTTTACATTATTTATTTCTTTGATCCATGTAAGATTTATTTTGGTATAAGAAGTTGGTTAGCACTTTCCTTCTTATCCACAAGTGGCTAGTTTGTTGTTTCAATCTCTCTCTCCTTATAAAAAATAATCTACCTTTATTATGTTGATTAGAAATAGTAAATTCCTTTGTAAGTATATGGATCTGGATACAGGTTCTCTATTACATTCCACTGATTGTTCTATCAAAAAAAGAAAAGAAAAAGAAGACAATATAGCCAAGGATATCTTTAATTTTTTTACTTCTAAGTGTATCATGATAATAATTTATATTGATTGCCATTAAAATGTGAATAAAATGTAAAAATCCCTCTTATAGTTAGTTTCTTCTCAATTCTTTTCTTCTCCAGAATTGTGCAAGCTCTTCTTGAACACATATTTTCCCATGTGATATTTGGAATAACAGCATATATATATATATATACGTACAAGATGTGGAAGACTACACATCAATTATTAGGTATTATGAGTGGGATAGACGAGTAGCACTTTTACTTGTTACATTACATATATGCCCATATGTCTGTGTTTCTTGAATTTTGGGGAAGAAGCAAGTATTAGTTTAGTAATGAAGTTTCACTAAAGATTTAAAGAAATAAGTCAATCTCTGAAAATGTTGTAATCAAAGTTCCGAGTCTTTGTGTCTTTAGTGTATTTTTTTTTTCACTTGATCTCCTTGTATTCTCCAGATATGCATTCATTTCATCTGCCAATAATCATCATTTGGTTTCTTCTTGTCTAATATACATGTTTCTTACTTTTCTCCTTGTCTGCTTGCATTTCCTAGCATTTCTAGGACAACGTTAAGTGTGGTGACAGTGGAATTTCTTTTGTGTTATCTCTAAATATAATGGAGTATAACCTTTAATATTTCCCCATTGAGCACTATCCTGGTTTATGTTTCATTCTTATTTTGCTGAAGAATTTTATTAGAAAAAATAAACCCTAAGCATCACTCAAACCTACCTTGGCAAATTCCTACTAAAATTCACAAAAATTTATTAATAAGTAAAAAGGGGATTTTATAGCATATTCATCAGTCTCATGCTGAAGCATTTATTGAACTTTCATCTAATTAATTATTCCATAGGATATAAAAGTAGTATTGCACGATTATTAGTGAATAACAGTATCTTCAGCTCAGTATTAAAATGTTTTCTGATTATTTTGCATTTTGTCAAATGATTAATGCAGTTTATACTTTGCAACAACTAATTTGTCATAAAAAAAGGTCCTTCTCAGTCTCTGTAAGTTCTTTTCTCCTTCTTGATGATAGATCTTTACCAAGAGTAGAAAGGAATTGATCCTCATAATTTATCATTGAGGGATCCACTAGATTAATTAAACTCAAGTATTTCTTCTACAGAATTCAGACTTGAAACTTGATTTTTCAAACCTCAGGGGCTTTGTGTGTTGTTTGCGTCACATTTGGTTTTTACCAGTGTCCTGAGCAGTGGTAACGTGTCCTTTGGACCCACCAGGTTTCATGCATCTCACGTTCTTTGTCTGAACAGCTGCCTCATTGCAAGCAACACACGAATCCCACACAAATGCCACAAGCTATTCAAATTCAGAAGCTGGGTTAGACTTCAAATGCGCATCTAAAATACACTAAATAAGTGAACAAACAAAATTAAATTCAGATCCTCATGAAAGAAATGAAACTTTGGAAAATTCTTCCCCACCCTACCCCGCCCTATTGTTTCTCCGCTTCTGTGGTTACAGTGGTTAAGAGCGCAGCTGAGGAGGTAACTGTGGATGCAGAAGACAACTGACACCTCACACATGGCTGCCCAGATGGGCTGCTCTCTCAGGGGTGCTGTGCCTGCCTCAGCCTGAGCATCCTGGCTTGGCATTCTTTTGTCATGAATGGCAATGAAGAAGTTCATTAACTACTACGGCGTAACTTACTAATATGTTGATTCATTCATCCTATGTTTATGGTTGAGCTGCCTTCTAGACTTCAGGTACTGTGTTTAGCAGCAGACATAAAGCCAGTAAGTCAGGAGCTCTCTCTGCCAGAGTACTCAGAAGCCCATGGGCGGAGTGGCGGTCAGACACATTAGGCAGCTCCAGATCAGATGCTGACAATAGAGCTAAGTACAAAGTGCAATAAGATTCCTCCATAAACCCTGGCACCAACATGAAATTTACTGTCCCACACCCCTGATTAACATCCTCCCAGTACTCCCTTCCCCGGCAGACTAAATCAAAACTTCTTAGACCGGCATGTCAGTCTAAATGCTTAGCCATTGACTCCACCAGTTCTGCCAAGTGCCATCTCAGGCACCGCTCAGCCGACTTTCTGGATGAGGGATGCCAGGCTAAGTAGGTGCCTGTAGATGTTTCCACCACACCACCTGCCTTATGGACCAGCACACTCCATTCTCTGCGAGATACATTGACACTCACATCGAGACTTGGCCATTGGCAGTTTGTCCTCTAGTGCCCAACAAGAAAGACATAAGCTCACCGAGTCAGTTGTGTGTGTTCCCAAACTCGGGGACGCCAGTCGGACTTTTTACTATAATTCCATGATGTGAGCTGGAGAAATGCGAGGATGCCAAAAATAGACTCCTGTTGATCCATAAGAACTACCTCCAGTGGTTTGAGAAGACTTGATAAAGGCATCTTGAAAGAATATCGCTAGCAAACAGGTTGGGAAACATGATGGTAAAAGATTGGGATGGAAGGATATCTTTAAAAAGGTAGGTGGCTACACTTAGATTTCTTCAAAAGTCCTTCTCCATTTTAAAGAAAGCAAAACTAGAGTAGTTGAAGCGTTACTGGGGTGTGTGACTGCACACCCAGAGGAACAGCCTTGGCCTTGTCACAAAAGAGTGCTGGATGGACATACACTCATATGTTTTAAATTAAAATAAAGTGTTCAACACAGATATATAATATTTTTTTTTTTATGAAAGTGCCCTAGGTCTGGCTTTCAGAAGTAACCGCCAACACACTACTGTCCCCAGCTGGGACAGATAAGGAGACGTCACCTACTGTATCTGTAGCTCCCCAGATGGACCGTACTCCATCACGGCTCCATCACTTTGAACGTGATGCTTCCTCTACCCAGAAATGCCCTCTCTCTACTCCGGACCTTACCTGGCACACTCCCACTCACTCTGCGCCACCACAGTCGGGTGCGGCGTCCTCCAAGTCACCCCTTCTTGGTGCTTCTTCCTTAATGTGTCCTCGTTCTTTTTTTCCTCATCTGACAGCAGAACTTACTTTCTATATTTGGGGAAGGTCCCACTCCATGAGGCAGAGCCCTGCCTCTCACTGGAGAAAGTGAAAACAATCGCTCTTCTCTTTTATGACTCCCATTGCTGGCACCCAGGCACATGTTGGACAAGGCACGTTGTTGTCAACAATGGGCGCCAGCTCTGGGCCAATAATGTGAAGCTATTGGATGACGCTGCTCAGTCTGCTCTGGAAGGTGAAGGTGGCTGTTTTCAGTTTCTGGAGGTACCAGTGGTTGAGATAAGGGGTGACTCTGTGGCTCCATGTTTCATTCTTTGGCCCTTCCAGTTATTCTGGGAACCCTCTCATAACTTTTACTAAATCCCTTTTGTGATCAAATTAACCAAAGCTGGTTCCTATTGCTTAAAGCTCAGAATCGTGACTTAATGTAACGATACAACATCGTAACTATTTCTATGTGTCTTTGTCCCCATGTGACTGGGAGCTGGGAACATCTCATCTCATCTCTGTATCCTCAGTGCTCAGCACAGTGCAAAGTGATGCAAGGCAGATTCTCAACAAATTGCAGTTAATTCATTAGTTTGCAAACTAATTACTTAATTGTTGAAAAAAGGGTTCTGAAAATCCAAGCCAAAAAAATGACAGCAAATGGTGCCAGGCTATTTCCAGTGGCTGAGAAGAACCGTGGCCTATTCTGGAGAGCCGTCTATGTATTTCTCACAAAAGACAAGTACACTCGCAGAGAGTTTTATAGCGTTTAATTAAATATATGATTGTCACACACATCGGATAATTATACTTAGCAGCTCTGCAAAATATTTGTAATGCATGTGGGAAGTATATAGTCAAATCAGAGACTTTCAGTGTAGTGAACGATGGATATTTTTAAGAATAACCCCAGAGAAAAACCACTGAGCTGTCAGAAATGGCATCTGATACACATCACTCCGGCTATCTGATCACATAGGCTCACCATCTTCCTGGCCAGTTCTGAGTCTTGTCGCCTCTCTAGAAATGCTATGAAAACACAAGTCTAGAAAATACACATTTGAAACAGCCCATGCTTAGCTTCTCTGAAGCAAACGCCCTTGGAAATCAGAATGAAGGGAGAGGCAAAATCTGGTCAATCCATCCAGTAAGCCAGCGTCCCCTAGACTCAGACATGGTTGTTTAATTGACCAAATTCTCTGCCTATTTATGTTTTCTTTTCATTTTATGTTATACAGAATCAGCAGTTTACATCTTTGATTTATACAATGTCCCTGACCAGGAGTTTTTCTTTCTTAATAAAAACCACAGGGGGTTGGTCAGAACAAATTTGCGATGTTACATTAGACATTGTCCCTGAGTATATAATCAAGCATTAGCAGCAGTTATGATTACATAAGAGTATGATACATGGATTTTACATGCCTCCAGTAACAGACAGACATTCACACACTGAATTCAAATGATAAACTGTGCCAAACAACATTGAAACAGGGGTATAGAGCCGGAGGGACCTTGATCTTCCTCTGGACCTAGCTCCTCTTTTCTTTGAGAGATTGTCTATGTTTACAAGGGATACAAACTTACAGCTTCAATGTGTAAGTTTGAATAACTTACCTGTCCTCTCTGTGTCCGAATTTTCCCATAAGGCAAAGATAATACAATAAGTATTTCATAGGACCTCTGGATAAGGTGCGAGAGAGCTCGGCTGGGCGTGAGGTTTTCTGTGATGATCTCTTCCTTGAGACGTGGCTCGCATTTCTACCGAAGGTAGAGAACCCATGTCCACCTGGTGGAAAATACCTTCTGCTGCTTACATGCCAGGCAGATTCTGCCTTTCCTCCACGCAGAGGTACACCACTCTTGTGGCATTTTCCCTGACTGCCTCCGACAGGGCACTCTTAACATGCCTCCATGATAGCATTCTGTGTTACTATCATCATTTGTTTACAAAGCTGCCTTTCATTAAATTTTTCGCTTTATGGGGGCAGGGTCCCAAACTTATTTGTCTTAAATACCTGTCAAGGAAATGACAGGGATAATGCTCACTGAAGTGCTTTGAAAAACACAAAAGCACTGAGAAAATCTAAGGGGTTATGCACTGACAGTCAGCACGACTGATTCACACTTGGAGAGGACTTGGAAAGGACACCACTCAACTGAAGAATAAGCTGGTCTGACAATTATTAGTCCTCTGAGCCCACAGATAAGGCCCATGAGTCCACGAGTTAAAACTCTCTTGATAGACATCACAAAACAAAGTAAACGAAAGAATTTTAAAAATTAAAGACTTAGTCTCTCCCAAAACAAACTAAAAACAGAACAAAGAAAAATGTAAAATGTAGACAACAACTGTGAGGACAAACTCGCAAACAACAGCATCAGTCCTGGACCGATGTGTTTCTTTCCTTCCCCCTGCTGCCTCTGCTCTGCCGGGGTCTGTGTGCAGAGGGGCCTTGGGGGGCTGTGGGGGTAGGCTCAGCTGACACTGCTCCGCTGCCTTGATTTGGCTTTAGAATAGATAGACTTTAGAAACGTATTCTAGACCAAGAAATGTAAGAAGACACTTGTCAGATGCTAACAATATGTCTTTCCTCCATATCTTTAAGAACATGGCCACAGTCAGTTCACTCACTGCGTATGCTTGTAATGCCTTCTCCGTGAAATTTGTGGCAATATCCACGGCAGTAGAAATCAGGACAGCAGGTGAATTTGGGTTGGGTAGTCTCTATGCACATAGAAGGGTTGTTTCCTGGCTTATTGCTCGAATGCACCAGTGTCCAGAGTCAAGCACGTGTTCTTCCATCATCAGTGGATGCGGTTGGGTGGGGGGAGCAAGAAGATCTTGCTCTTGACAACTATTAATAGAAATTCTGGGCTTCTAGTTGATTACCCTTTGAGTATTTTTTCAGAAAAAAATGAAATGAAATGAGCTTTGTGGCTCTTTCTTGCCTTCTCCACTTTTTGTAGGTATGGCTGGATTCACACATCATGAGACCATTCCTTTCCCACTGTCTTCCTCATAGCCTTTTTGGTTTGGGTGACCAGATGTCCCCATTTGTCTGGTATATTCCTGGTTTACACTTGTCCTGGAGTGACTACTTGTAACTTTCCCTTTTGCTTTCAAAAGTGACCCAGTTTGGACAATAAACTATAGGGTCACCTTGTTATTAGTGAGGTTTGGCTATCAGGAGTGGGACAGTCCCTAGTAAGAGAAAGGTGCCTGGTTCGGAGGGGACTGCATTTAGACTCCTGGGCAGCAAATCTTGGTTCTATTCCTTGCTGGTTGGGGGACACGGATAAGTTAATTTAAGCCACTGTTTCACCATCTATAGCAAAGAGAACAATAATAATTGCACCCACCTCCCAGGATTATTGTGAAGATGCAGTGAGACAAGATGTGCAGGCACGTAGCACAGCACTGTGTATATAGTAAGTGCTAATAATGGTATCTATCATTCTCATTCTCCTTTCCTTCTTTCTTCCTTTGCTCCCTTTCTGCTTCCCCTGTCCCTCCATCCTTTCCCCCACCCTTTCTTTTACTCTTTTCTGCTTTTTTCCTTTCTAAAAT
This sequence comes from Camelus ferus, assembly GCF_009834535.1. Taxonomy (NCBI): domain Eukaryota; kingdom Metazoa; phylum Chordata; class Mammalia; order Artiodactyla; family Camelidae; genus Camelus; species Camelus ferus. The sequence continues at coordinate 24,879,949 of NC_045698.1, read as the reverse complement.
AACTGAATCACCAGAGTTGCCTGATGCAAAATGCTCCTGCCTCCTGCTGAATGCTGCTGAAGTGGGGAGGCATGGTCAAAGCGATGTTTCAGAGTCCTGCAGATCATGTAGAGGGGCTGCGTTAGTTTTGTCTTCTTTGTGCTGTGAGAGAGAGTAGGATTCAGTCATCTTTGTTCATCACAATGATTCTGGTCTTGGGTTTCTTGCAATTCACTGGTTTTGGTAGAAGCTGGACATGGTAACATATGCTTCCTCTTGACTTGATCCCAGGGAAGTGAGGGTGGGCTGTCCCTGGGCAGCAGGGTTCAGTGTCAGGATTCCTGACTGGAAAGGAAATGGAGAGGGCAGGGTGCTGTTTGTAGTTCCAGGGCCAAGCAGCAAGTCCTGGTGCACGAGTGGCCCGTTCTTGCCACCTTCCCTGCAGTCTGGGGACCTGGAGGAGGGGAGCACTGGGGCATCGCATACACTGATATTCCCAGCCAGGCATCTGAATGGTGATTCTCCTATGAAAGTTTTTGGGGTGAAGACTGGATGCTCGGAGGGCCAGTTTGGGCCCTGCATACCCTCTCTGAGCCTCCGTTTCTCAGACTCCTCTGGTTGTGAAGGAAGAGGGTCTTGCAGAAAGCCTTCTGCTTCATCTCTAGCTTGAATGCCATCTACCTTATGAATCTGACAGTCCAGGAAACTTTCAGGATTGAAACTCACATTCAAATTCTGCACCAAAAAAAGAGAGAAGGCATTAAGACTGCACCAGAGAGACACATCACCAAATGTTCTGTTCAGGAAAAGATCTAAAGAACTTTCCAACAGGGGTTCACCAGGGAATGTCAGAGAACTACCCACATGGTCTAGCTGACTCTTTGCCTCTGGAGGTGCTATGACACTTCAGGGTCTAAAGTGATCACTGGCCATGCCCTCTAGCCCTTGGGAGGCCTGGGAAATTCTGAGACTTGTATCTCATTTTTGTTTCCTACCTCCAGGAACCTGCAGCTGGCATCTTATGAGGGACCCTGGTTATGTGACGCACCAAAGACCAAAACTTGAGGTCCAGCTCTTCCTCATCCTGCAGTCTCATTCTTGGCTACTGGGATGCCTCCAACATAGTGAGAGAAGCACTCACCTTTTTTGGTTTCTTGCACAGTTGTTCCAGAGTCTTCTTATGATCAGGGAGACTGGGCCACACCATAGGCTTAATCCTGAAACCAGAGGACATTGAAGAGGAAGTGAATGGCAGAAGGAGCAGGCATAATAGATTCTTCCGCTCATTCTGAGCCAGCAGCCAGAAGAGCAGATTTCTAGTCTAGGCTCTGCCACAACCAGGTGTGACCTTGGATGGTGACTTGCCTTATCTGGGCCTCAGTATCCTACCAATCCAGGGAAGAGCTGGACCAGAGAACATTACCAGTGATCTACTCTGTGAACAAGAAAATGGTGTGACACCCCCAGGAAAGAGATCTAGAGAGGAGGAGCAAGGAGGCTTGGCAATGGTTTAGCTGTGAAACAAAACTCTGATCTGCTCAGCTACTCCCCAAAATAGGTGTTGTCATCTCATTCCTTCTCTTTATTGGCAGCAACTCCTCTGCTCTGATTTTGGTAGAAGTGAGACATAAGGGTAATTGCTTTGGGTAGTACTTGTCAAGCTGGAGCATCTTGGGGATATAGGAGCCTTTGCTGAGAACATCTTTCTAAAACATTAATAACTTGACTGGTGATGTCTAAAATATCACTTTTATGATGAAACAAGCATGGCCCTATCATGGGATAGAATGCAAAAGCCCCACGAATTTGTGTGCCGAAAGTGTAGACTTCAAACACATTCTGTATTTTTTATGGGTGCCTCCAGCTTCCCAGGCATTCTGGAAACATGGTGCCTACTTCTTTAGGATACTTTGGAGGGAAGATTTAGCAGAAAGCTAGCCCTATGTTGTTATATATTTTTACCTTTTATGAAATTAACTGCGGAAATTCACCAGTGCCTGAGGATAAGAAGGGATGTTGGGCATTGTAATTCCTGAAATGCCTTATTTCCCCTTTGTAGTTTTCTCATTAAATAATAGGATTAGAGCTCTGACTGTCTGGAACCCCACATAACCACTCTCTTGATTAGTTAAAGAAATTCACCTTTTTTTCCATAACACACAGGCCAAAATGACCACGAGAGCCACAGAGAAGAAACTCAGAATGCTGATAGTTAGTGCAACGGGATCCATCTGCCCTGGAATGCAAGAATAGATCTTGGTTAGCAGTCATTAAGCACATGGTGGAGGAGACTTTCAGGATGCTCTGAGTTTATTTAATGACTTGAGCCCATTTATGATTTCTTGAAAGTTGCTCTTCAGTACACAGGATGATGTACTAGTGTTTATGGGGGAATTTTGGCTTCAGTAAGTGGCACTGACTTAGGTGACCAGGTCCAGAACCTCTGTCACTTGAAATGTAAACATGACTTAGCATTAAAGGTAACGGCACTCCATCCCTGACTCCACCACCAAGAGAGAGAAGTTGAGCAGGGGGATGATCAGCGGATGCTCTACCCTGCAACTCAGCAATTCCTAGGGTGAGGATGGGAGGCTGGTACTGCAGAACAATTCCGCTCATCCTACAGAGGGAAGGTATGTGTGGGGCACTTCATGTCCCAGGGGTCTGCCTGAGCCATGTTCTTTGGCTCTTCTGGCTATTCTCACTTCCTAATCCTCCAGGATATCTTTATTATTCTAGGAAAGAAGGCATGGGAAAGACACACCAGCCTGTTCATCTGCCATCTGCAAAGGTGTTCCCTGGAGGGGACTTACAGGGCCCAGCCTTTGGGATCCCAGGCTACACTGGTAAAGCGGAGGTAGTTGGTGGGGATGTTGTTCAGACAATTAGCAGCTCCAAGAAGTACTCAGAGCAGTGGAGTCCAGACATCCTACATCAGCTGATCAGTGACTAAGGGTCCTACTTCCATCCCTTGCATATTCTTTACAAAATGGGGAAAGATGGAGGGTCATTTTCCAAAGTAAGTTAGAATGCCCTCCAGGGAGTCCTAATTTGCGGCTTCATTTCATCTCTCTCGCTCACACACTTTGACATGCCAAGCACTACAAAGGGGTGCTGGGGAACAGACTCTAGTCACTTCTCACCTCTGATACTGGTCTCTGGAGTTCTGAAGTGGAAACTTGGACTCCATTCACTCCAGAAGCCTTCAAAATAGTTGGTGTCAGGGATGGACCGAACTTTAATCTCATACATTGCATCAGGTTGTAGATTTCTCTGCAGGAGCATCAGCTTTGTACTGGATAAGTTCACGTGCTAAAGAGCAAAAAGGGCCACTACATTTTTATGATGGAAAAAGAGGTGCTGCCCACATCTCCCAAATCATTTCAAGTTGAGTGTCCTTAGTCAAGTGGGCTCTATCTCGAGGTTCTCTCATACTGGTTAGGAAAAGGAGCCTGGACACGGAGGAGTCAGAGCAGACTTGGGGCAGAGTGTGCAAGCTCACAAAGGATGCTACAAGCTGTCAAAGAAGGCAGTGGTTCAATGGGTCTTTATTCAGGTGAACTGGGCTCTCCCACTCAGGGAGGATGTAAATCACTTAGAGGCTCCCACCTTCCTTTCCACACTCCAATCTCTTCTTTTTCTTTCTCGCCCCTTTCACATCGCAGGGGGAGATGAAAGGGAATGGTAAGGTTAGTGAACAAGGATCATTTTCCTCTAAAAAGATATCACTCTACATTGTCAATAGCAATACGGAGACAACAGTCTCCAACAATGTGTATCATCCTTAAGAGGAAAAAGTGCTCTAACAACTTGATAACAACCATTGTTATTTACATTTATATTTGATTATTAGTTTCCTTATACTTATTCAAATTATGTATTTCCTATTTTGTGAGACATTTTCAAATTTTTTGCTAATTTTTCTATTGTTACATTTGTCCTTTTCTTAATGATTTATAAGACCTCTTTATATTTTAAGAATATTAACCATCTGTCAATTGTACGTGTGGCAATTCAATCCTAATTTCTAATTTGCCTTATGACTTTGATTATTGTGCGTGCTGACGTTCATAAACCTTTATGAGGTTTCATGTAATCACAAGTTTCCATATTTTGCTTTATTTTACTGGTTCTATGCTTAGTATGTTCCTCTTCATCTCAAGATTATATAAACATTTACCTACATACTTTTTAGACTGTTTAGAGTTTCACTTTTATGTAATTTCTCTAAATCATCTTTTGTTTTAATTTTTTTTGTTATATGTGGCAAGTGGGGCATGTAAGTTATTTTTTTTCCCCAGTTAACTGATTGTCCTAGTGCCATTTATTCAAAATCCTTCCTTTCTTTACTAGAGTAGCTTGCCCGTTGATGCAATTTTCAGATGAAGACTGGAAGAGGGCATCAGTGTGTGTTTGTATGTGTGTGTGTGTGTGTGTGTGTGTGTGTGTGTGCGCGCGCGTGGTAGGGGAGGACAGAAGGAGGGGGAGGTGGTCTAGGGCAGGCATTAGACTCATGTAAGTTGTATACAGCAGCAAACTGCAAACAATCAAGGCTGACCCTGGCCTGAGAAAAGGAAACAGTATGGGTAAGGAGGGTCTCTCTCCCCCTGGAGAAAGCAGCTAGCACCTCTTTTTTTGTCCATGTGGTACAAAAAGGCTGAAAGTTAAGCCAGTGACGTCAGAGGAACCTGAAAATCTGGGACATTTTACTTTTTTTCCCCTGCTTTCTTCCCCCAAAAGATTGCAGGGACAGCCAGACCACTCCAACTGCAGCAACTTGTGGAGTCTAAATAACCCTCCAGATTATGAAGGGTGCAAATTAAGCTGATACTTTAAGGATTTAAGAACTCAGGCTTCAAAAAAATGAAGAAAAACATTCCACCTCCTCTGCTACTTACTTCAGGCTGTTTCCACAACTCCCATAAACTAAACTGTGGCTATGATTTGGTGATTTTGTTTTTGCCTGATTTGCCTGTGAGAGTTGTGCTAAATGTGATTCTTTTTAAGGCCCCCAGATAAAGAGGATGAATTTGTTCTCAATTTATACAGTCAGTCTAAGTATCTAAGACATTAGATACTTAGAGACATTAGATACTGAGAGACATTATAAAGACAAAAAATAGGGCAAGAAAAAAAAATGAGACCTAGGAAAAGAACAAGCCAGAGAAGATCCACATTTTGTGAGGCCTAAACCTTTACACTTGGGGAAGTTTCTTTCAGTAAAAAGCATATTTTGAACAGAAAGTTACTAGGGATCCTCCCTAGGTAAATGTACCTTTGAAACAATAAAATACATAACATTAAAAAGTTTCTATTTTATAGTTTTATGTATTTACAATATTTTAATTTATATATGTAACTTTCTTCTTAAGTATATTTTTATATACATATTCCTAAATTTCATAGCGTATAACTGTAAGCAGCATCGGGGGGACCGGTGCTCTCAGGGCTGTGCCGTCAGTGCTGGTGAGGTATTGGCAAAGAGCGTGACAGTAAAGCTCTGAGTTTATAATTTTCAATTTCTTTTCAATAAATGCCAAATTTGTCAATATTGCATATAAATAACTGTGTTACTTCTTTAACTGTAGTATAGATCCTATTTACAAAATGTTTGCTTATAAGGTTTTACGGATTTTTACAGTGAAGTGTTTCCTATTGTTTAATAAAGAACCGCATGTATAAAAAGAAAACCTACATACCATCCAATTGTTTTCTTTTTTTTCCTGGCGGTAGGCTACCTCATGCATTAATTCTTTCACATACTTCTTTCGCAAGTGCGATGTATTAAATGTCACCACAAAGTCATTTGCTGCCTCGCGATAGATGACTCTTACGTCAAAAGGAGCCTCAGGTTTAACTGGAAAGAAAAAAAAATGAGGTCAGTCTGGAGGGTAGTCAAAGAAATAATGATCGGTTTTAAAGTTCATCTGCTCTGATAAATCACATCCCTTTTCTGGGTCAGTAAAAACCCTTTCTTCTTTCTGATTCAAAGCCTGACTACATTCCCCAGCCTCCCTCGCTGCTGGGTGTGGTCTTGTGCAGGATGTGGGCAGAAGTGACGTGCACCACCTCCCATCCTGGCCCAGAAGTCCCCCATGTGTGACCCCACACCCGGTCCCCTTCTGCCACTTGGAGTAACATGTTGTCGCAGTGGAACCACCGGATGGAGGAGCTGTGAGTATTGCTTGGAGGAGCACCACCCACAGCTTAGAAACACCCATTTTGGCTCTTCTGTGAGCAAGAAATAAACTTACGGTGTTTGAGATATGTTTTAGTGCTTACTGTTTATAGCAGCTAGTGCTAACTTTATACTAAAACAGATTCTCTTCCCCTTTTGAGTACTAGAGAATTGGTAACTAACTTTCCCCAAAGCAGGAGTATTTAACTTTGAGTCTTCATTGTTCCAGTAAGAGCTGGGGGCCTTCCACCTCATCTCAGCTACGTAGAAGCTGAGGGCCTGCTTCCGGGCCCTGGCTCGTAACTTCCCGTGTAACCTTGGGCTGCCCCCTCCTTCAGTCTTGTTTCTGTTAACTCCAAACTCCTCCCTGGCGTCTTCCGTCTCCCTGCCTGACTCACACAGCTTCTGATGGGATCCCATGCACCATACATGAAATGCTGTCAGAGGGAGATAGGTATTATTTCGGGTAGAACAAACCCTGAGAAAGGTACTGAAGTCCTGGGAGCGCATGCTTGTCAGGCCGTCTTCCACCACTGACTTGGGGCTTCCCTGTCTTGGCCTCTCAGCTGCTCTCTCACTAAAGCCTGGGGAGTCAGTTGTGTAGGGATGGGGCAGCCACTTGTTTGCTTGGCTCATAATCAGATAGATTGGCGGATATATAAGGTAAAATCTAACCTAAACCTGTCATTAACAAGGGAGTGTTTGTTTATCTAAATTTCACTTAGCAGACTGAGCTGGATTCTAGGCTCTGTGAGCTGGGCTTTAAGACTGACTTGCTGACCCAGTAAAATGAGCTCGTGTGGTGAAGTTTGGCCCCCTTGTCATAATCACTTGCTCACAGTGGTGGCTCCTAAGAGTCTCCTGCATTGATTTACTCCAGAGGTACTGAAAAAGAGGAAGTGGTTCCTTCTCTACCCTTGGATGTCTCAAGAAAGGGGAAGTTTATCCTTTTTCACCCTTAGATGCCCTATAAAAAGGGAAGGTACCCCAAAGGGAAGCAGGAGGCAAGGTAGTGGGTGTAGAGAAACAGACCCAGAGAGGGTACTGTCAACCCTCTTACACCAACTAAGTCAGTCCCTACCTTCCATTCAAGGAAATGATTGAGACACATTTGCTACCAGATCTCTCACATGGAATTCCTTGTCCTATCCCTGTCTCCCAAGGCCTCTCAATATGGAAGCATTAAGGGAAGGACAGGCTAGTACTGGCTGCACGCCTGCTGAGTGTCCAGTGTGTTACTTGCACCGCCTTCCATCAGCCATCACTCATCACCACTGTGCTGACGAGGATGGATGCTGAGTCCCAGAGAGGTTAATTCACGTCAGCTCAGGCTCCTGCAGAGTAACTGGATGGCATTTAAATCCAATTCTGTCTGATTCCGAGTCTCGCTCTCCTTCACTTAGCTTGTGTTTCTGTATTCCATTCTCTGGTGCCGGCCTGTTCAGGCTCTCCCCAAAAAGGTCTGCTTCCAGCCCCAGTGAATGTCTGTGAGCAAATTTTGAAAAGGTGCTCATTCCTCAGGTAACATTTTAAAAAGTTAAGTTATTCCTGGCACAACCTGAACTGTTATATAGATTTACCTTGACATGAAGAGTGGGAAGACAGGGAGCTGCCCCTCCAGTCTTACTGGGGGCCCACACCTAAGGAAGGGGTGGAAGTGTGGGGCAGGTAGCTGCAAAGCTCTGGCTCTGTGGTTCCATCAGAAGCATCCAATTTAAATGTACTTAAATGACAGTTCTATTTATGGAATGCCACATTAGGAACCAGAACAAGATGCTACTGAGAGACACACCTTCACTGCCTCTCATCCTGCTCGTCCCGGGGTGCTCACCACTCTCTCACAGACCCACGTGACCAGCGGTGTGCACATCCTGTCTCTCCCTCTGGCCGCTCAGATGAGGCAGCTGATCAGGTTTTCAGTCTGCTGGGTGGTACAGAATGTGGACCTCTATGAGCACTGGGCATCCGAGATCTGGGGATTCAGGTGGGGTAGGTGGCACCGGGAGCCTCTGGGTATGCCGTGAGTGTTCACATGCTCACTCTGTAAAAAGCACGTGGCCTGTGTGCTGGTGTGAGTTTCAGTAAGGAAGGTCTCCAGGACTCAGCCAGAGAATTGGGAATCTCTGCCTTCCCTGCCTGCTCTCTTAGAGTGAACATACATTTGCAACGCAAGTGGTGAACCTTTAGATATATTGCCCTGTGCACGAACCGAACATCCATCCATAGCAGCCTTACCTCCAAATGACCAAAACCCAGTCTGCTTGTGTCCCATACTCAGAGATACCTGTCATACCCCACCCCCGGACAGCATTCGTATTGGTTGTGCTTAATATCTCTTTTCTACTACCTCGGCTTTTTTTTTTTTTTCACAAGATAATTGTTCACACATGGAACTTCTGCTTTTACTCTTTACAATCTTAGTGATACAAAACTAAGACTAAGTTCCAAGTTTCTCTTTGTTGTCTCTAATGAGTATTGCTCTCCTACTGTTAATTTTCTTTTAGGATGAAGGGAAGGGGTTGAGAATAGAGTGAGACAGAGCCATACTATTTAAAACCAGCAAAAGAATGTACCTCTTCCATCACTTTAATAATTTCCCCCCCATATGTATTGTTTCACTTGTAAATCTCCATAGGCAGAATGAATACAAAAAGTTAGTATTCCATTGCACTAATACATCATAACTGGCTTAGACATTCCCCTCCACCAGGGTATCTCTGAGAATCTGAAAAAGAACCTTACTCACTTCAGTGTCATAAATTTGTAAGTAAGGGAAAAAACTTTTGTGTCTATCTGTTTTGATTTACTTGCTTGGTAACTGAATGGAGAATTGGTAAATAATATTGACTTATAACCCAATAATTGAATGGATTTACTGATTCATTTTACTACATATATGGATATTATATAGAACCAAGGGAAACATACAGATGAATTTAGCAATTCAAATTGTAATTTTACTTGTAATATAATTATTATTACTTTTTTTTGCCAAGTGTAGTATGAGTATTCTAGGCCACATCAGATTTAATTACGCATCACTGCTCAATAATAATTCTCCTAGGAAGATGTGATGGCAGTTTCATGTGTCAGCTTGGCTAAGCTATGGTGCCCAGTAGTTTGGCCAAACACTAGTCTGAAGGTATTTTTTTGAAAGACATGGCTAACATTGAAATCAGTAGACTTTGAGTAAAACAGATTACCCTCCATAATGCTGTGGGCTTCATCCAATCAGATGAAGGCCTTAAAAACAAAGACAGATTCCTCAAAGAAGTAATGTTGTCATAAGAATACAACATAGAAACCCTGCTTGAGTTTCCACACTGCCTGGCTTGCCCTGTGGAATGTGGACTCGAGAATGTGATATCCACTCTTACCTGAATTTCTAGTCTTCTGGCTCACTCTACACATTTCAGACTTGCCAACTCCAACAATCATGACAGCCAATTCCTTAAAGTAAACCTCTTTTTCTTGTCTGTCTGTCTGTCTCTATCTATCCATCCATCCATTCATCCATTTATCTATCTACCTGTCCATCTATCCATCTGTCTATCTTATTAGTTCTGTTTCATATGGAAAACTCTAATACAAAAAGGCATATTTACTTTTTAAAATAACTTGATAATTTAGTTAAATGCACTCAGAATGTGGTAAGTAAGTGGGGAGATTATAGGGAATTCAGGAAAAGGTTAGGTGAGGAAGGAAAGGACATATATGGGTGAGTGACAGGAATCCTTGCTCCATTAGGCACTTCACACAGATGAACCCTTCCTACAATCTGCAACTGCCAATCACCCTTTTTCATAGTTGAGTTTGAAGACCCTCAACATTTCCTCACTGTAGGAATTAATAGCATAAGCTTCAAACTTTCATTTCTTTTAAAAAATTATGTGCATTAGGGAATTTGATATTTTCTACTGCAAATAGTTCTCATGATCTGTCTGCTTTTAACATACAGAAAATTCAGATACAGGTATCTGTCTTCAGGTATCTGAAAAATGATGACATACTCGCATTTACAACTTCTTACCTATTTTGACTATGTTCATTTTCCTGCAAGTCATGCTCTTTCTTTCAAGCTTCACACATATTTCGCTGTCTCCAATCAGTAAGAATTTCTTTGTCTTGATGAAATACATCTCTTGTAGTTTATTAAAACTCAGGCAATTTACATCCAAAAGGGCCCCACTATAGAAACAAAAAGGGAATTTGTCTCAGTTTAAGTAGGAAATTCTGCATAGAATGGGATAGCATCACGTGTACATTTCAGCTGTGTGGCTTGAGCTCCACCCACAGGGTAGGCACATGCTTGAGAGAAAGAGAGTTATGAAAGCAATATAGCTTTTTGCTGCCCTTATAATCTGTGATGATTTACTCAGGCACTAGATGCAACTGAACCTGAAATGGTCAAAGCATGTCCATGAATATAATAGAAAATTCTTATCTTCTAATAATTGATCATGGAAAGAGAAATACTTTGTTTAGGTGGGAAGGTAATTGCTTCCTCTTTTGTTATCCTGTATGAAAGGAATAAATTGAGGAACTAAAGCTTGTAAACAACATTGACCAAAAGGAAATAATAGAACAGTCTAAAGGATTATATACACAAAACCATATATACTTAATGGGTGATTCAGAGATTTTTGTAGGTTATTTTGACGGTGTTCCATCTTTAACTCATCAGCAGACTTTAAAATCAACCATCCTCCCCACGCTCCCTAGATGAACACGCAATAGCAATACTCTAGGAATTGAATTCTGTCACTTCTTCAGCCTCCTGTTCCCAATTAAATCAGGCTTTTAGGAAACTGAAGAAGAGAGAGTATTGCCTACTATGTAACTACATTCAAAAGCTCCAAATTGTATTCTTAAAAAATTCCTGTTTTAAAAAAGGTATAAGTTTTAGTTCCAGTAATGGCAGAGTAGCTTATACTAGACTAACTCTCCAATCTACAGCTCTTATAAACTTTGAACAAGATATTCTTGAAAATACTGTTTAAGAGCATTGGAGAGTAACCAAAAGCAGGCAGAAACTAAAGGGAATTTAATACTTTTTAAAAAGGGTGGATTTGATCCTTGTTTCTGTGTTGTTGTTTGTTTTGTTTTGTTTTGTTTTGTTTTATCTGACAACACTTCTCAGGTCACATTGCAATAAGCATCTAGAATCTAACAGAAAGCCACAGTTTTATTGTCTTGAGAAGTTAGAGGACAGAGTTATAGATGCCCTGAGAGGCTGGGTATTTTTAAGAGGGAATAGCCTAGAAATGAGGAAGCTTTAGAGATAGAAGACACTTAGTCTGCATATAAACTCTGCCTAAATTATTATCTGTCCCTTTAATTGTGCAAATATAGAGGGAATGCCAAGGAAACAATGGGCTAGAAATAGCTAGAAGGCTTTAGAAAGAGCTAAGCAGAGATTGTAGGTGCCGCCTCAAAAGAAAAAAGAATTTGGAGATTAATCCACTGTAGTTAATTGAATAACAGAGCTAAAAAAAAAAAAAAAAAAAAAAAAAAACAAAACCAAAAAACACTTGCCAGAGGGTGTTATCAGCATCAGAAAAAAAAATCTATTATCAATAGTGTCCTTCCTACATTAAAAGCTACCACAAAAGAGCTGAAAAAGGAAAATGTGACGCATAGTCAAGACTAAAAGTGGTCAATGGAAATTGACCCTAAGATGACCCAGAGGTTGGAACTAACAGAAAAGGGCTTTTCAGCAGGTTTTGTAAATATGTTCAAAGGCTAAACAAAAAATATGGTCACAATTATTGAATGGGATGTATAATCTTAATGAAGAAGCGGAAACTACAAAAGAGAACAAAATGAAAATACCATAGCTGACAAGTACAAATCTAAAAATTTTAAAAATATATTGAACTTACAGGATGGACCTAATAGCAGATAGAAGATGGCAGAAGAAAAGGTTGGTGAACTTGAGGACAGATCAATAGAAATTATTCAGTCTGAAAAACAGAAAGTCTTGGTGACTCGTGCACAATGTTAAGGGGATAAATAAACATGCAGTTAGAACAAAAAGAGAGAAAGAATTTAGTTAAAAAATAGTTACAGAAATAATGTCCCCAGATGTCCCAAATGTAGCTCCCCACCCCCAAAAAGTCAACTTTTAGGTTTAAAAAACTCAGCAAATCCAAGCAGGATAAATCCAAAGGAAACCACACCTAGGCACGTCATAGTTAGATGGCTGAAAAACAAAGATGAGTAAGAAAGGTTGAAAGCATCCAGAGAAAAATATCACTTCTTATCAGGAACTACGTGAACCAGAAGACACTGGGAATAATATCTTTAAAACTCTGAAATGGGGAAAAAAAAAGTCCACTTTAAATTCTTATAGTACAAAATATTCTTCAATAATGAAGGCAAAATAAAGACATTAACAGCTATGTAAAAACTGAGATATTTGTTTTAGAAAATTCTTTAGACCAAAGGGAAATGATACTAGATGGAATTTCAGATCTACAGGAAGCAATTTGGTTTACCAGAAAAGCTATACTTTGGTAAGTATAAAAGACAATACATATTTTCTTCTCTTAGATTCTTTAGAGATAACTGATTATTTAAAGCAAATATTGTAACATTATTATGGCCTTTATGATGTATATAGATGCAAAATATATGACAGGAGTACAAAGATAGGATGTGATAAGTACAATCATATTGTTGCAAGTTTCTTATATTTTACATAAAATAGTACACCATTAACTCTAAATAAATGCTAATAAGAAATGGTTGAAACTTGCAATCACTAAAAAGGGATATTACCCCCCAAATTTTCAATAGTTCTGATTTCATTCAAATAAATTAAATTTATTATTAATAAGCTTTCCTACAAAGAAAACTTTATACCCAAATGGTTATATGCTGGTGAATTCTGTCAAATATATATGAATTAGTGCCAATCTTACACACATTCTTTCAGAAAATAGAGGAGAAACAAATGCTTCTCAACTTATTTTATGAAGTTAACTCAAACCTGCTACCAAAAGATGGCAAAAATATTACAGAAAAGAAGTTTGTAAGTTAATGTTTCTCAAGATATATATGCAAAATTCCTCAAGAAAATATAACATGATGATGTTCACACATAATGACAAAGTAGGATGCATCGCAGGAAATCAAGGTAAGTTCAACAATCAAAGATCAATCAATGTAATTTACCACATGAACAGAACAAAAGACATAAATAATCTGATCATCTCAAGTGATTCAGAAAAAGCATATGTAAAAATTCAACATCCATTTATGATAAAAACTCTTAGCAGACACTTCCTCAACCTGATGAAAGACATTTGCAAAAAAGTCTATAGTTAGTATCATACTTAATGGTGAAATTGTGAACACTTTTGCCCTAAGATAAGGACAAGGCAGGAATATGCATTTTACCACTTTTATTCAACAGTGAACTGGAGGTTCTAGCCAGTGCAAAGACACAATGACAAAGCCAGGCAAGAGAAACAATATAAGGCATCAGTTTGGAAAGGAAGAAAATAAGACTTTCTTTACCTGTAGACAACATGTTTGTTCACATGGTAAACTATAAAGATTCTCCAACACAATTACAGGAACAAATGAATTCATCAAGGTCAGTATACAAAAGTCAATTGCGTTTCCATAGATCAGTGTCCAAAAATTGGAAAATGAATTTTAAAAATAACATCTCCATTTATGATAGCAATAAAAATAGAAAATGCTTAGAAATAAAATTATTAAAAGATGGAAATTACAAAACATTCCTGGAGGGGAGGGTATAGCTCAAGTGGTAGAGTGCATGCTTAGCACATGCAAGGTCCTGGGTTCAATCCCCAGTACCTCCTGTAAAAATAAATAAGTAAACCCAATTACCTCCCCCCTTAAATAAATAAATTAATTAATTAAAAAAAAATTCCTGAGAACTATTAAAGAAGATTTAAGTAAATGGAGAGCTACATTTACGGATTAGCAAATTTAGTAGTGAAAAGATGGAAATTTCCCCCAAATTGATGTATTAATTGAAATCTCAACAGGAGTTTTAAAAAAATTGACAGGCTGATTTTAAAATTTATGTGGAAACACAAAGAACTCAGAATAGCCTAGACAACACTGAAAAAGTGGAACCAATATGGAGGACGCGGAGCACTTGATTTCAAGCTTACTATAAAGCTATGATAATCTGCACAGTGTAGCACTGACATCAGGATAGAAATACTGATCGATAGAAAATAGAGAGTGTTCAGAAATAGACTCATACACGTAAGGTTAATTGATTTTAAATATGAGCATCCAATCAATTCAGTGGGAAATAGATAATCTTTTCAGCAAATTGTCCTGGAACAACTGAGCAAATGTATGGAAAATGTAAACCTCAATCCCATGCAAAATTAATTGGATATGGGGTATAGACCTAAATATAAAGGCTAAAACTATGAACTATTTAGAAGAAAATATCAGAAAATATCTTCCTAACATTAGGAGTAGATGAAGAGAGTAATGACACAAAAAGCACTAAACATAAAAGAGGAAAACAAAACATATTGGGCTACATCAAAATGAAAACCTCCTGCTTATTAAAATACACCATTAATAAAATGAAATGGCAAGTGACAGACTGGCAGAAAATAGTACACACATCTGACATAGGAGCTGTATCCAGAGCATATAAAGGATTCATACCCATCAATAATAAAAGGAGAAATAACTTGATAAAATATGACAAAAGACTTGAACAGGTACTCGCCAAAAGAAGACATCCAAATGGCCAACAAGTACATGAAAAGATGGTCAACATGATTTGCTATCATGTTTTGCTAATCATGAGATACTATTTCAAAGCCAAATGTTGGAAATGACATGTGGCCCTCATACATTGCTGGTGGAAAAATAGAGTGGTATAACCACTTTGGGAAACTGTTGGGCAGCTTCTGACAAAGTTAAAAACACAACTATGCTATGATACAGCAATTCCACCCTGAGGATTTCACCACAGAGAAATGAAAATGTATATTAACCAACTGATTTGTGTAAGAATGTTAACAGCAACTTTGAAAAAGAAGGGTCTTTTTGAGTGGCTGGATAAGCTCCAGCCATCACGAAAAAAAATACAGACTGTGAAGAAATTTTAAGTTTATTAACTAACTTAATATATTTATTGTTTGTGGGACATTTCTTAAAAATTGTCCCCACTCCCCCCAAATATAGCTTTTTGTTGTTGCTGTTAACTGCTCTCCTTTAGAGTATGCAGTTTGAGTGTGTGTGTGTGTGTGTGTGTGTGTGTGTGTGTGTTGGAGTTTCTAGAGTACGTCCCTTGTTGGGCTACATGGATTTCCCATTTGGAGAAGAGTGGAGATAAAAAGTAAAATTTTAAGGTAAGCTAGATGAATGCCAGGGAACAAACTTGGGAAGAGTGTCAGATGGAAAGTTCTGAAGATGGCAGCACTGTCATGACCTGGTGAGTAAGGACAGAAGAGGAGAACTGGGTCAGGATCCCATTTCTGAACTTTAGGTAAACAAAAATGATTTGGAGAAATTACATGGCAATGGCTTTGAGTTCAATCATTGCATTTAGAATACATTTATAAGTAAGGCATGTGTGGAATATTCTGTTGCAGCTCCTTAACAGGTAGCAAAGTCCTGGTACTGTCAGAAGTTTAAGAAGAATCTAAAATGGCATTCTTGGTTCATTCTCGCTTTTCAGGGAATGGTATTAATGAGTAATGAACAAAAAAGGATCACCATATGGTGATCTCTCTCGTGAGCCTGGGCATCCTTGTAAGGGCTCTGAGCTCGGGAGCTGCCCTATGTGGAGGGGAAGCCACGCCAGGAGACTGAGAGAAACTGTGGCCTGGAACGGACAGTGTTGCTTTGTGCCGCTGACCCTGGCTTCAGGTGACTGGAAGAAACTTCGTGTTCCCTCATGAGTGGTTCAACTCAGTTCAACCCAATTCATTTCAATGCACTTAATTAAATTAAAACAATTCACTTGGTTGCTAACTGTATATTGCTAAGCTTTGGAATGTTCTAGGACTACACTGCCCAGCACAATAACCACCACGCCACAAGTGGATACTGAATACATGAAATACGGCTAGCCCAAATTGAGATGTGCTCTCAGTAAGAAATCCACAGCAGATGTGGAAGGTTTAGGATGCAAAACAAAAAAGTAAAATACCCCATGAATATTTTTGTTGATATATCTTGAAATACAATGTTTTAGATATCAGGTTAAATGAGATATATTATTAAAATTAATTTCACCTACTTCTTTTTCCCCTTTTAAGTGTGGCTACTAGAAAATTTAAAATTGCAGGTATGGCCTGCATTGTCTTTCTCTTGAATAGAGCTATTCTATAGTATTTTGGGGAGAAAAAGAAATATCCAAGTAGAATTATAGGCTAAGAAATTTGGTACTTTAGACTTTCCCAGGGGACAACTGTAAGCCACTCACATAAATCCCCTTGTTCTGAAAATAGGGGGGGACTGCTGGGGACCATAGCACCTGACTTCACCCCAACTCCACTTTCCTCAATCTCCTGTGATCTCGTGTGGTAAATACATTCCTCTTGTCAGTGCAAACAGATGCTGACTTGGAAACACTGAAAACAAAAACTGTAGATTTTATTCCTCATTTGGCCCTGAAAGACAGAATCTATCTCAAAAGTAATAAAAGTTCATATGGTTTACTGCAGAAAGGACTAAATTAAAAATACTTGACAGATTGCAAATTAGTCAAGAACATGAAGTAGGTTTGGCCGGGTGCAGCCCATGATGTTCTTGGTAAGTGATGAAAACGAACAAAAAAATGACACATTTGAAGTGGTATCTGTAGGCGGTACAGGGGGGTGACTGCCGTGCCCCCCAGCACATGGAAATAAACGAAATACCATTACCTTCTGAGAGCTGACTGAAATGAAAATTAGGCAAACACTTAAAAAGCAGGCTCCTAAAGTTGCGTGCCTATTGTGTTCATGCAGGTAACATCAATAAGAAAATTGGGCCCAATTTCAGGACTGAGATTTAATTCCTCACCTATAGAAGCAACCAGAGTTCTGTTCAGCTAATTTTTGCTGTCTGTGCCCAGTATCACCAAATCTGATTTTTAAAGAGATATCTAGATTTTTAAATGTGGGCAACTAATTTTTTAAAAAAATCAACCACTGGGATCTGAGTCAAATAACTCTATAGTCTTAAAAATCAACAAACAAATTTCCTTTGTTTGGCTTCTATATTTACTAAACAACCTTTGGATCACATTTTTTTCATGAAAATCTGATGACCCTGAGAGAATTAAGTATCATTTACAGGCATTGACCGCAAGCCCGCCGCCGAGGCTTCCATCCCAATGCAAGGCAGTTGTTATACTCAGAGAACTTAAATGACTCCCCAGTTCACAGAGCTAATGTTGCTATCAGGATTTCAAACACCATGCCTGTTTCCAGGAACTCTGCTTTGTCTCTCCAGGTACCTGAGAGCTGATTAGAGTTTTGGTGAATGAAAAATTTCTAGGTCCTCCAGTAAGAGCAGAATTATGTTGGTATGAAACCTACCTGGCCCTCTCTGACCTTCCTCTCCCTAGACACCAAGTCCTGGAGGTCCTGAGCCCAGGGTGAATATTTGGGACGCTGTGATAGGTGCATTTGTTTATGTGAAGTCATCAGTTGGTAGGCTGGTAATCCAACTTCGTGATTTTGGCTAATCCAAGTCCATCCCCGAGAGACGGATCTGCATGTTGAACACCAAGTAATTGGCTTCTAAACCTGAGAGACGGGTGGCCAGATCAGGCAGGTGGTAAATTCATCTAGGAAACTGCCCCTGATGAGCCCTCTGGGAAGCAACACCTGATTTCTACCAACAATCCCACCTGTGTAATGACTGCAGCAGAATGCACCGTTTTCAGTGACTTCCAGTCTTTTTCTTTATAAATTTATATTCACAGAGGGAAAAGCAAAGCTCTAACAAAGCTAGTTTCCTTGTGGAAAAGAAGCCAAACCAAACCAGCAGATACAACACTCGGTTTAAGTGGCTTTAACCTGAAGTTCGTTGCTGCTTGGAACCCAGGAGTTGCACGAATCTCCCCTTCAAGGTGTAGATACCTCTGCGAAAGTGGCCGCTCTCCAGAAGCACCTTGACCTACTAAGGAGTTCATGCTTGACTGTTTCACTCTACAATCATGTCTTAATCCCTTTCCAACGGAAATATCTGAATTCAACTGAAAAACCCAAACGGAGGCTATGGGTAGATTACAAATAATGACAGGAGAAATCAAGAAACGTGTTAAAGGAAGTGAACAAGTTTGTTCAAGTGGCCAAGGAAGTGGTCAAATACTGTTGTGAGGGAAAGTGGACAGGTCAGCCTCGGCCTCCCCAAGACAAGCCGCCGCAAGTTCACCACCCAGCTGCCTGGAAAGCCCAAAGCAGGCCTCTGGGTTAAAGGGCGTTTTGCCCACGAAAATGAACGCATAGTTTGAATGAGCTGTTCGGCCCTTTTGGTGGAACAGTTTCCAGTTGCTGCGCAGACACTAGAACATCGTAGGTTCCTCTTCTCTTGACACATTTTTATTCCTCGAAAGCGTGTTATAGAAGTGAACTGACAGAGGCAGGCTGAGAACACACAGTGGAGTTCAAGTCCAAGATCATGCTTATCCAATGACAGCAGCAGGAGGCACTGCCTGACCAAATGCAGGAAACTCCTATAAATTAACGTAAGCCATGAGAGTCAAGGCTTGTCTAGACTGTATATTGTGGGAGATCGGCTGAGTGTCTATGGAAGTTAAGAAGCCCTCTTTTACTACAGGTGGATCTTAACTCACTTTCCTTACTAGGAAACTAAAACTAGGTCATCTGATATGAGCTTGGAAATAGCCACAAGTCAGAATGTCATGGGGGAATATTTTTTTTCAAGGCATCAGAGATAGTAACCCTCGGCAACAAGAAATGATTTGTGAAAGAGGGAGGAGAGAAAGCGCTCTGAGCTCTTCAGCAAACTTTCAAACCAGACAGAGGACTTTCTCTTTCTCTCTCTCTCTCTCTCTTTTTTTTTTTTTTTTTGCCTTTTCTCTGAGGCCTCATGAAACTGAGAGCCAATCTATTCCTGTGGATTTTGGGAAAACTGATACTGAGAGAACCACTTGAAATCAAACTGTGTCAAGAGGGTGGAAGTCAGGTCTCGATTCATAGAATTTTGACTTAATGCCTTTTTTTCCATGACTCATTACTGAATGTGTCTCTTAATTAAATTACTAAAGTATTAAGTTATTAAATCATCACAACCTCCCTATGAGGTAGTAGATCTCATGTAACAGGTGAAAAAATTAAGGTGTAGATACGTTATACAACTTACGCTCAGTTAAAAAGGTACTAAGAGCTGGTATTGGGATTAGAAACGAGGCACCCGCCCTCCAAAGTGCAGTATGAAGACCCTGGATTGTCTCACGTAGGGCAAAGAGACTTTGGGGGAGGAACGTCCTAGAAAACCAGAATTTAAATTCTGCCATGAAGCCAGGAGGGATGTGGGGTCTCCAACATCTCTACCATCATTTGGCTGGAGCAGCAGGACCTGAAAGATGAGCCTGTGAGAGTTTCTTTGCTCGAGTATTTTGGTGAAGGACAAGAAGTTCCAGGAAGTTTTTGGAACTCATGTGATTTTAATATTTGATAATTAGCCCCCACACTCTCTCTTCTGCAGCTGTTGCCACGCAGCCTATCAAAGAAAGACAGAGGATTGCTAAGCACCCATTGAAGGCACCATTCCTCACCATATCTCAAATTCCAGATTGGTGCTGTTGATGTCCGGGTCATCAAATGCACAGGTCAGCAAGTGCTGGGATCCGTTCACTTCCAGCTGACTGTAGCACGAGAATGAGTAGTCGTCTAGTTCTGCGTCATCGAAGTCTCCTAGGAAGGAACAAACCCATGGCTGTTAATGAAGCCAATAAGTGCATCCTTTTCAAATCCAAAGTGACATTGGTGAAATGGCAGCTTTTTGTGACCGACAGGAAGGAGTGACTATTGTGTATCAAAAGACGGAAAGCCCTAGGGCAAAGACAAGAAATAGGGCTTCAAAAAAACCAAAAAAACCAAAAAAATCAACCCCAAACAAACAAAATAACAAAACCGAAATAAAACCTAATGAGCACAGATTTTTTTCTAATAGAAAAAAGTCATCCCAATTAACAAATAACCTGGAAAGATGTCTAAATATTTCTGCCTTTGGGTTAGTGCATTAGAGATCTAGAATGAAACACTAAACACATGCTTTCTTTTATATAAATGGGAATTTCCTCTGTTCGTTTGTACATTTCAAATAAGAGATACTTTATTATTCATATGCTACCTAATCTAGCCTTTGGCTTTTTTACTAATCTTCATTTATCCCTTCCCAAGATTTTTTTTTTGAATGAAGGTAGATGAATGCTGTCTTGCGGTCAGAAATTCACTTCTTTAAGCGGTAGCTTTCCCTTGTCTACATAGGCATCCCAACTAAAAGAACAATTGATTATCTCCACTGTGTGGATATTTATATAAGGCAACTTGCCTTACCCTGCTAACTGAGGCAAACATGATTAGCACAAATTAGACCTGACAGGACTCAGATCTGGCAGACTTTCCCATGAATTTTACAGAACTGTTTCTGGGCTTACAGAGCCTCCTTCCACAGACGCTGTATTTCACAGATATTAGCAAAGTCTGGAAGTATGAAAGGAACCAGAATTTTTTGCAACCACTTTTGGAAAGTACAATCTGTCAGAGATAGTATTTGATCTCTTAAGCTGGGTCACGGGCCCTAAGATTAAACAGGCATTGTCTCTATGTATTTCACAATATTTAACAGAGAAAAATCTGTCAGCAAACATACTCCAACTAGAATCTGAGAAAATCTAGAGTAACAAAAGCCATTTTCAGAGTGGTTGAGCGTGAGCCTGTGCGTGCTTCCAGATCCGCTGGTACTAGGAATTTCTTTGGCCCATCGATACCAGAAAATAGATGCTTCTAGGGCCTTTAATAGGATACAGGATACACTAACAATCAGACCCCAGTTGAGTGTCCCGAAGGCCATGGGATTACAAATAGTACCCTCTTTACTTGAGCAACCCAGGAGTTCTGAGGGAAAGTTAGTAAAGCTGGTCGTGAGTGGTCCAACCAGTTGAGAGAAAGGTCTGTTCAGCCGAAGTGACAAATCTCGAAAAGCCACATCTAGATAAAGAGCTGTGGGTGCTGCTCTTTCTGACTAGACCTTAAATCCGTCGGGCTCACAGTTCTGCCACCAGCAGACTCCTTATGTAATTTCAGGAAGGTAGGGCTCCCCTTTTAATGGCAGTTTTAAATAATGAGGGGCAGCCCACACTAGGGCTCCCATTTCAACACGTGTTCATTCCTAATCCTAATCTTACGGAGTTAGATCTTGTCCCCTAATTGCTGGCCCCTTTCCCAATGGAATGTTTTGGTGGTTTTAGCCTGCCCTTACATGGCAGTCCTCATGCTGCCTTTTGTTTGCTTTTTGGGGGGGGAGTTATAATTAGATTTATTCATTCATTCATTATTATTTTTTAATGGAGGTACTGGGGATTGAACCCAGGATCTCATGCATGCTAAGCATCGACTCTAGCACTGAGCTATATGCCCTCCTCCCCAAAGCTGTCTTAATGTTTTCTCTTCTTTGGACCTTCCACCAACCCCATACAACAGAACCCACATTACTATTGGATTCAGACATTCTTAAACACACAACGTGAGGCAGAGAGAGCAGAGCCCAGCAGATGCTGGGCAGCAACAGGACAAAGCCCTCCTGCTACTCTTGGCCATCTAGTTGGGCCGAGTGAACTTGTTGTGGGTTCTCACACATTACATACAGCCCTGGTCCTACAATTAAAGTGGCTATGCTTTGAGAAAGAGCTCATTGGCTCTCTGGCAAGTGTTAGCAAGCCAAGTTGCTTTGTAAACAAGAAAAAGTCCCCTCACAACTTGCAAAATAGCATGGCGTTTTGTAAAGATGTTATACTTGGTCTAAGCTGAAAAATCCTTAGTTAAGAGTAATACACACAGTGGTGAGACCCCTGGTATCCGAGGTGGACCAGCTGTGGGTTTAAATCCTGGCCCTTCTACTCTGGAGCTGTGGTCCTCCGTCAGGTGATTCAGCCTCTCTACGCTTGTGTTCTGCTCTTTAAATTCATGTTGTTGTAAGAAGTCACTGAATAAATGTATACCAACCCTTAGGCACAGTAAGCACTCAATAAGGATTAGCTATGACTGTTATCACCTTTTTTTTTTTTTTTGAGAAATAAGTAATGAAAAGGTAAAATAAGAATTCTAATTCCGAGAATATACATGAAAGCTTTGGGGCTCCTTTGAAAAAGAGTTCTATGTCAAAGGTGTTACTATTACTATGGCTTCGAAATTACATAGAACTTTAAACTAGTGAATTATCCTATTTTTTTTAAACACTCAAAAATTAGATTTTTTGAAATATGTGTTATTATAGACAAGGTGGTGTGGTTTAGAAGTCTTACTGAAAGGAATTAGTAGATTAAAAGTATAAACTGGTTTGGATTTTTAAAAAAATTATCTCTTTCTTCTCTTGATAATGCTTGAAGGTTATCAGAGAACTAACTTATTCAACAAAGAGCTTTTGATTATTTTGAATTCCTGACACCCCAAACTGGGAAGTATTTTGATGTAATTGTGTGGATGGGTGGTTACAGATCTCCTAAACAAACAAACAAACCTTGAAATTTAAAACGTTGAAGTGAAAACTCACCTTTCAATTAGAATTCTTAATTTCTTTTAAAAATAATACAATGACCAGGAAATAGAAGGGTTATATTATACTCCAAAGAGTAAGATTCATGTGTTCCCTGCCAAACACCTATCTGTACAAACACAAGACATTTACCATGAAATAATCATCATCCCCCACAGAATGATTCATACATAGTGACACTGTGAGAAATGCCAACCCTCCAACAATTTCCTTAGTGAAAATATTCTAGGGATTTCCATCCTCAGTAATTAGATGACTTAAGATATCTGAGCTGAGTCATTAGGCTGTGTCTGATACCTTCAATAGGCAAATACTTTTTCAGTCTTAAAGGGAAAGCATCTAATTTTCAGGAACAAATTGGTGGTCCAAGTTTCCAGGTGGCTCCTCTGCTACTGCTCCACCTTTGTGTACTGTCTGGCTGTAGTTACACTGTATTTACAAAGTAGAAGGCATCTGCTTCTAGGGACTAGGTATTTAAGGAGCCCAAAGAGAATTATTATGTGGTGGTAAATTTGTTGATACGGAGACAGTTAAAAATATTGCAGTGAGACAACTCACTCAGATCTTTCCCTATTCAGTTATTCACTAAGATTATCACATGACTCTATTTGAAGAAGTTTTCAGTTATTTATTAAATGTCTACTATGTTCTAGACACTTGTTGAGGTGCCGAGGATTTAACACCGGGAAGTGCAGACAAAGTTTTTGTTTCTGGATGTTATCTTGAAAGTTATGCTTTTGGAACCTCCTAAAAAGCTAAACAAAAACAAAACTCACTGGATTCTTTGACAAGGTAAAAATTACCCTGGAGATTCTCTGACAAGCCCAACCGTTGTATCTATATAGGTGCTCTCTTTGTAAGAGCAAAGGCATCAACCAACATTTAACATCCCCATTTGACACACTGTAACTGAACGTACTTCAATTTAAAAAAAAAATCCTTATTTGTAGAGGCAGGTGCATCCCTTGAAAATGCTAAGCCTTTCTAACATCCTCCGTGTTGCCCCCAGGCCTCCTGTCTTGGTGGTTAGAGTGCACGAACTGACTGAATCCGTGCTGAAGTCCTCAGCCTTCTCCCCAACCCAGTGCCCCGCTCAGGTCTGTGAGTTATCTGAGCAACCTGAGACAGATGCTAGAGATCATCTGAAATCCTAAAGAAAAGTTAGAAATGACTCACCATTCTCTGCATAGCCACTTTCTCCAGAAACGACTTGAAGTAAATAGAAAACCAGACCAAGAGCTGTACCTAGAATTGTCATTCTGAGAGAGAGAGAGAGAGAGAGAGAGAGAGGAGAGAGCTGGCGAGTGAGCCTGTGTGTAGGAATGAATGAGAGAGAGCGGGAGCGACTTAAATCTATGGTTTTAGGGCTTATTTAACCACAGGGGGGAAGTATTGAGGGAAGTGTAAACAGCAGAAAAGAAGACGAGTGTCAGAAACAGGAAGCGTGAGTAAAAGTCTCGCTGCTGTAAGCAGAAGTGGAGGAAATGAAGGAATGGAGCCTTTGAAATGATGATACCTCTTTGGTAATTCTGGCAGCCCCCAAGTTTACTGTGCTAATTTCAGGCTAAGGCAGTGGACTCAAATCTAGGCTCAAACTATCTCAGGCCCACTTTCAAAGAATCTTGAGACAAAAACCTGAACTCACAAAGCTTATCATTTGCTTATCTGGGGTGTGTTTTGCTTTAAGGAAAGATTGTGTACTTAATGAAAGAATTTATTGCAGGTGGACTTTAAACTGTTCACCTCCCATGTCTGAATATACATGCTAGAGAGTTCCACTAGGAGAGTGATTTTTCTGTCTTGTTCTCTGTGTAGCCCAGGTAGTTACTTATGCCTTACCCATCATGGTGGGCATTCAAGAATTATTTGTTTAATTTAGGAGTTGGCAAACTACAGCCTAGGGGCCGTATTTGGCCCTCCCTCTGTTTTTGTAAATAAAGTTTCGTTGAAACACAGCTGCTTTTGTGTTACAACAGCACAGTTGAGTAACTGAGATGGAAATTATAGGCCACAAAAAGTGTAAAATCTTCACTGTCTGGCAGTTTGCTGGAAAAAGTCTGTCAAACTTTTGTTTAATGGATTAAATAGTCTCTGTGCATTAAAATAGGATTATATTTGTGAAAATCTGATTGTCGTCCAGCTTTGCAGGAACATACGATACATAAAAACCACAGCTGTACCTACATGAACTGGGCCGAAGCCTGAGACAATGACGGAAGTATTTCAGACTCTCCCTAGCCTGCCCATTAAAGTTGTCCCCAAAGTGGCCTCACAGTTACGGTAGTGATTTTTTTAAGCCTGAATGACTTTGTAATTGTTGGATTTTCCCCCTTAAGTCATCATTGGTGTTCAAAGGCACAGGTTGAGAGCAGTCCTGTCATTAACAGACGGACAAAGCTCTGCAGGGTTGTACTTCTAAGTGTTCCCACCAACAACCTAACCTAGATGCAGGCTGTGAACCACCCCTCTCTTGATTCACCATGGCTCTTTTAGAAAAAGGCACAGGACTGATTATAAGGTGATGACTTCAGAGATGCTGAGTGGACAGCGAGTTATGAATGTTTGATTCACTGTCTACCTGGACCTATAAAAATGGCTCTATTAGCCAAGAGAACAACGACCCCTGAAGTGTAAAACAGTCTTTGAAAGCTACACGAGTTAGCTCGTCTCATCATTAACAGTTACTGTGACAATCTCATAAGACGAGAAAAGCGGAGGTGGGGCATTTATATGGGTCTCTGGAAGCCCCTCTTCCGTGTTGCCGCAACTCGGGTGGCAGAGATGGGGTGCTTTGTTCATAATGTCACCCTCAGGACCACAAGCTAAAGGAACATTTCAGAGCAAGAACCAAAATGAACGGGAAATAATCCACCTCTTCCAATCCACCTAATCGGTTTAGGCCTTCTTTTGGTATTTTTGAACATCTTCCAAACCAAATAAAGAGTGACAATTTTGTGCATCAGATAACAATTTGTATTCTCATTTTCTGATTTTGTTTTGAATGCTCAGTTAGGAAATCATAAGCCCGGATTCACAAAAATTGTTATGTTGAGCTGAATACCCTTTCGAGAAAGCTATAATTACATATTTCCACGAACTAAATAAGTGTTCAAAGAGAACTCACAAATTACAACTATCCACCAACACAGACCTGGTGAACTGCTCACGGATTGTCACCCCATGGATGAGTAACTGGGTCATGTCTCTTTAAATTCTCTTGTTTATCATTTAAGTGGACTATCATTTTGATTGTATCTCTTTCCTTTAGTTGTAAAGATGTAAAAGAACAAAGCCAAGACACAATATTTTTGTACAGCATGTGCTAGTTTGCTCAGGGGATTTCCACGGGTGTACTTACTCTCTTTGGGTGGGGCAGGAGATGCTGAAGGACCTCAGAGAGAAACCTAGATCAAGCGTGGGGAGCTCAAAGAAATGAGAAACCTCCCCACTCCTTCTAGAGATTCTGGGGAAACAGTGGTACCTTCTCTACTTTCTTTACCCAGATCTTGCTCGTCCTTTGTTAACTTAGAAAAGTTGAGGAAGAACTTCCTTGCTCTTCCTACCCCCCAGATGGAGACATTGATTATATTGCCTTGTCATTATTGTCTCAGGGAGAAGTGAAGGGAGAAGAATAGCCTTTGCAGAAGATGCTCAGGGCACCTGAGTCTCCAACTGTGGAGGCAAGATCTGAGCATTGATTGGACTGTGAGCAAAGCAGTCCTGTGATGGGGCAGCATGGTTGGAACTTACATCTCCTCCTCATCTCTCCTCACTGCTCTCCATCGCTGCCTCTCTCTTCCTTCTTTCATACGTTGTCTTCTTTAGTTTCACGAGTTTCTGTGATGTGATGAATCATAGCAAAGACATTTAATTGTGTCTCATATACAAGCAGAACAGAGTGACCTTGTAAGACTCCCAGGATCAGTTGATCATGTCTTTCCTTTCTTCCTTTATTTATTTATTTATTTTGGATCATTCAGACCCTTTGTTTAACTAACAAAAAACACAAAGAAATTTTTCTTTCTTTTTTTCATAACGTAATAAGTTACGTGCCCTTTGTGTATAACTGGTTATAGTCCTAAAGTGCTCAGAGAACTGACCTTTTAGCAAGATTTGAGATTCTGGAATGTTAGAATTGGAAGAGTGTGTGTCCTTTTTGATTGTTGTTTTTTCACTTGGCGAAAGTCCCCCCGGCCCCCAGAAGTCCCATGTTTTCTCCTTCTCTCAGTCAATCAGGACAAAGATTTTCCT